>NW_028324306.1:4285532-4632198 GCF_058129835.1 Hydra viridissima
TTGTATTTACAAAAATATGTTTACAACACTAAGAAAGAATACAATATGTTAGTACTTATGACAATTACCAGTGTTGTCATTAGTTGTGAATTTGTAAGATATTATGTTCTCCCTTGGTGACTTGAACTTATTAATGCCATATTTTATTGTTAACTAGAGACATTAATTGCCAATGTAAACCATGATTTATTAGTATTCAACTGTATGATTCTTAAAGAGCATATAGAAGTTTGTCTTGAACCGATAAGCTAATTGCTCTCGGTTATCATATGCACATATTTTTAAAACTGCTAACCAGTTAATGTAATTCTTAATTTGCAAAGTATATGTATAAGAGCTTAAAAATAACTTAAAAATAATTTATATTTAAACAAAAAATAAATTGAGTTTTTAAATTTATTTTCATTTTATTCTTTTAGCAACAGTAAGAATTCAGTATCTTAATTCCAAGGATAAAGATATTTACCCGATCGTTTCAAGATGGTTTCAGGGCGCAATTGATCAAGGAGATGGGCGAATAAATAGACAGATGAAAAGCAACTTTATAAAAAATCAGTTGCAGTTAATCAATGAAAAGAATATTTAGTTATTATTTTATTTTGCAAATTTATAAAAGCTTATTTATCTTGATTTTATATATAATTCTAATTTTTCTTAATTATTATTGATAATTATCTAATAAATCGCCACGTTTTTAAATACTAGCGTTTTAAAATATTGTTTTTAATTAAAGCTGCCAATATTAATTTCAAACCTTTAATAATATTAACTACAATAATAGAATATTTTTAGTTCTTTATTTGTAAATATTTTTCTTTAATGGTCTGGAAATAAAAGTGTAATGAAAAAAAATTTTTTTTTTTTTTTTGTATTCAACTAAGTTATCTATAAATAATACAATATTTTGTGTGGACAATAGTACTGTTTGGTAAAATCTGATATACAAACAGTCACTATTAGAAAATTAAATATTAAAAAGCAAAGCTATACTTTGTTATTAAGCAATATTCAAAACATGATTTATAACTTTTGCACTTTCAATTTAAGCGCAAAAGTGAATTTAAAAAATCGCGAAAAAAAATCATATAGTTGGGCCGGTAATGGTACCAACTGTTAGCCAACTGTTTTATTACTGTTGGGCCGTTAATGGCAAACAATTGTTTAAAAACAGTTGGCTAAGTGTTGGTAAAAGCGTTACGTTTTTTTCACGGTACCAACTAAATAGCCGACTGTTGGCCCAACTGTAGCTAATAGTTGGTTATTAGGATCGGGCCAACTACTTACCAACTGTTCGATGTTTACTGGGTATCTTCAGTATAGTATAGCCTAAACGAGTATTCGCGCGTGATGGCTGCAATCAGGAAACTCATAGCAGCCGCGAATGTTTCTGAGAAGTTTGCAGGGGAATTGTTAAGGATGATCTGCTTGCTAGTTCCTCACTACATACCTAGGCCTATGGTTGGTGAGAGTAAACCTAACGCGGTCCACTAAGCAAGTTTGCTATACCTGCCACATCACAGGGTGGGTCGACGCACGTATAAATATGCTCTGCTAGTTGTCTTATTGACCTGCCAAACGCTCCGTCCGTGAAGAGCTATACATAGTTCTAGATGGGACCAAGTTACCACCGGATAAAATCATTTGACGCATAACAGGTGGCCGTAGAAATGGGTTATGATCCGGTTCGACTCTATCCATCTTTTTGTGCCGTTTGAGTTAGGAGAGGTCTTCACTTGCTCGTAGACGCCAATCTGGTGCCGAATTCACCCGGTTGTGACTTGCGTGTATCTCATCCCTTTTTGGTCTTCTAGGCACTGTTTATAGGCCTCGTGCTGCAATTTCTTGGCAACCGTAGTCCAACTAATCTCTTTAAGTTTTCTATAATTTTCCATTCCGATTTTACCATCATAGAGATTCGAATACATCTTACGTCTCAGCCCGACGAACTCAAGGATGAGGCGGCCGTAACACTTGTTATTGAACTTGCCCAAAACCTTCATTTTTTTTCTCGTCGGAGCATGGATGCTTTTCCAGGTACTCACTATAGTCATACAGATTGGATTTCTCCCACATATCTTTATAGAGATCATTAGTCTTAATCTCGAATATCAAGCTATCAGTATCTTTGTACAGAAGCTGTGCCTTTAGACCATACTTGGCCTTGATCTTACCATACCAGAAATCATAAATCAAGCGTTTAGACAACTCAAATACAGCTTGCCCAACTTATATTGGCCTGTTTAACATCAGCCTTGTTTTAGTGCTGTTGACGGCCATCAGGTCATCATGAAATACCCTGTAACAAGTATGCAGGGTCGGCGACAAGCTTTCGCAAAAGGTCCGTCTGTCTCATTCGAACAAGATTGACGCGTATCCTCTTTTGCAGGTTTTCCATCGTGTTGTCTAAGACTCTGTTATTCATCAGTTTTAAGACTTTTATTTAAAATTTGCAGGTGGATTTTTTCCTCAGTTCAGAATACATATGTATGTAGGGTCCCATCTATGGTTCTTGCGTGAATTTTACGGCCCTATGGATTCTTGTCACCACCATCCCAAGCAATTGGTAGAGCTTAAGGTTGCGATAGTGTACGATATACCGCCTCTTACGCTGAAGCTTAGGGACAATGTGCGGACACCCCTTGTATCCGCACTAAATCTTCTAAAGCTGATTTTTCTGATAATAACTGAGCCAATCTTTGGGAATTCTTAGGGCCTCGGGGGCCAATGGATACTCATCATCTATATTGTGTAGCTTTTCTGGACATAGCCTTCTTGAGCACCCAGAGGACATAGCCTTCTTGAGCATTATCAGGCGTTCCTAGAACAATGACCAACTTCGGCTGGGTCCACTTGAACCCGCCAACAAACAGTCATCAAACCGGTCAAAGCTGTCGATGTGCTCATAAGGATAGACACCCTTGTGCCTCAGCAATTCTAGCTCGGCTCCTGAATGACCTTCAGTTGTGATCTCAAATCTTCCGGCTTGAGATTATCAGATAGTTCTTGAAGCGAGAAATTTAAAAACTGTTGTGAGTCAATAAAGTACAGCTTCCCGACTGAGAAGGTCATTTACTTTTCTATATAGTTGGTGATGCAAGTAATTTCTTGATTTTCCATGTCTTTTTCTAGTGCTTGCATGATGAAATGGCCATCATATCCCCTCAGGTTATGGAAGACAACTGGGAGCTTCGTGTTCTTTTATTCGCTCTCATACTTTTTGGAGCTACATTGGAAATGAGCGGCTCCACTATACCTCCCACTCGTGTAGCGGTGGTGGGAAACCTTGTTACCATCCAGGGTATTTTTGCAGAGGAAAAAGCCTACCTCTACCGTTAGAAGTATTGATCTCGCGAGCTCATTGTTCTAACCTTACTTCGGAATAATTCAATGATCTCGCAAGCTCAGCTTTGAGGCTAGCCAAAAAGTTCTCCACCACGCCCTCACCACGGTATAAGAAGGGACCCTTAATTTCCCCATCACTGGCAATCATTAAATGGTAGTAGCTACATGAAACCTGTTTCAATAAAAGACGGGTCGAACTCTTTTCTGGTCCGGCTGGGGCACCTTCTACGGGTATGTCAGCATATATGACAAAGGGTACGCGTATACCTGGATCATCCTCATCTACAATCAGTAAGACATTGATAGCAAAGCCTTTCTGATTGTTTAGGTAGATTATGTACAACTCCTTTCTCCCATACGAAGACACTCACCAAAAGCTCCATGGTCAGACGATCAAATTTTCTGACGTCCGTAGCCTTCACTGAGAATTCGATTCCCGTTAAGTTTAGCTCGTCTAGATGTTGTCGGTACATAATTATTTGGTCAGCGTTGTGTGTAGCCGGATATTTCGCAGATAGGATGGCTAACTCGAAACATCCATTTGTCCTATTCTTCACGTTGATGATAGAGCGTTTGGGGATATAAGGAGCTGTCTTTACGTAGCAAGAGCCGTGAATGCGTGATACCCGACAGTGCTTATTTCCAGCAACTCACAGTGGATGAGTCTCCAGCCAGATCCCTCATTCACAAACTCTTCAAGCCGTTTTATGATCATTTCCCTAGATCTCTCTGCCTTATCATCATCATAGACACCGTTTACAGTAAGGCAATGGTTGGGCTGTAGGCTCTGTGATTTTTTGAGGTATGAGAGACTTGGCGATCTTCTCAAACTCATCGACAGTTATTACTGTTTTTTAAGACCAGCCTAGCGTAGCCAAGCTAAAACTAAGGTTTTGCATCTACTATCTCAGAGGGCTGGACCTACCTCAGATGGTCAAAAAACCAAGGGCTCTCTACTGAGCTAGGGCTACGTCAGAGGCTAACCCCTTAAGTTTGAGCCCAATCTTTTATCAAAATAATTTAAACCAAGTTTAATGGTTGGTTTTAAAGTGTTGTTATTGTATCCAATTTTAATGTTGTCTGGAGAGTAACTGGTTTTATTTGTAGCAACATAACTCCCACTTTGAGTCGCGTAACTTGTTATCGTGCTTGAAACAGGCTTTTGCAAATACTTATTGATATTTTTAATGTCGTAACTCGCATCTGGAATGACAATGTTTTCCCAATTTGCTCCATTGTTCATGCTGTATCTGAAAGAATTGTTTTTGCTGTTAATATTTGGAATGCTGTTGTACGTCTCAAGACCGAGAAAAGCCATCTCATAACTTTTCCCTTTCTCAAAAACGATTTTATCTAGAAAATATGTTGTTAACACGTTTGAATTTCCATCCACATCGATTATAATCCCTGACATTTTTTATATTAAGCCTCATTTTTTTAAATTGTATTTTTTGGAAAATAAAAATCGTCAAATCCGCTTCGGTATTTCCCACAATCCTTTTTGGATGATTAATCAATCACCGCAAATCCGTGAGGTTCAGACTAGCAATGCTTGTAAAAATTTTTAAATTCTTCTTTTTTCATGTCTACAGCGACATGATCTCGATAAATATGGTCCACGTTCTTAGAATCCTGCGGAAACAAGCAAATAAAATTTGTGTTTTCTCTGATGGTTTGTCTGGGGAGCATGAAATAATTTTTAGCTAAGAAAAAGCAGTCGAAGTTGGAGTGCCTTCCTCTGATAAGGAGTGTCTTCCTCTGACGTTGGAGTGTCTTCCTATGAATTGCAATACGTCAAAAATCATCAGATTGTTCTTTGATGGGTCAAGATCTTCAGGTTCAGGCACGTCGTTAGCTGTTTCAAAAAACTTGCATTCCATATCTGTTTCGTCATCATAACTTTTTGAAATGTCCTCAATTAAACATTTAGGATTTAAATTCAATTTGTCGATTTCCCCTTCTACCTTGAACAAATCAAGAATAATTTCTTTTACCAATTTCTTCTCGAACGAACTTTTCAGTATTTTATATTCTTGCTGGAAAAGGGACTTTCCAAACACCTGCAAGTTGTTGTAATCAAGCCATCCGGGTCTCAGCAGCAAATTCAACAGTAAAGTCGTTTTTCCACAACCAGACTTTTCAACAATGATTCCACGTATACTTTTCGGGAAAAGCTTGTTGTTCCTTTTGCTCTTTCCAATATTCCACGACAAATTGGTAATTACCATTTTTATCTTAAAAAAAATTTTCTATATATAAAAAATGTACTGCATTAAATGCAAAAGAAAAACAGAGACGATTCATTTGAGGAACGAAGTTTCCAGAAACAACAGAAACTTGCTCAAAGGAACTTGTGATGTTTGCGGAACGAGCAAAAACATATTTGTTTCATCGCAAAAAGGGGGAGACTTGGTCGAGTCGCTTAACAAGCTGTCAAGCAAAATCAAACTTCCTTGGGTTAAATTCCCAGAAGAAATGCACATTCCTGGAATGAACTTTGCAGAACCGGGCCCAAACCTGGATAAAAGACTCAAATTCACCGACATGTACCTGGAATGGAGCAAGCCTGTCAACAGGGTGGATAATGCTACATATCATAACGATCTCGCTTCAAAATTTGGTAGATTAAATGACGCTTGAAGAAATGAATTCCATACCCAACCCCACGCAAAAAGAAATAAACGTAAAAAAGCTCATCACTCCCATCATCAACGCCAAAGCCAAATTTGGTCTGGGTGTCGTGAAAAAAAAAAATGCCCGCGAGTGATCTGAAATGGACGGATCAGCTTGCAGAGGAGCTTCACAAACCAGTGATTCATCATTTCAAAATAAGAAAAGTGATTGTGAATGACATCGACAAATACGGGCTGCAGACTTTGTCGACATGCAATCGTTTTCAAAATTCAAGAACGGAGTAAAATACCTGCTCATGGTGATTGATGTGTTTTCTAAGTATGGTTGGATCGCACCCTTAAAACGCAAAACGGGTCTTGCAGTGGCTGACGCTTCAAGTAAAATATTTGAAGAAAGAAGGTGCTCTAAAATGTGGGTGGATAAAGGAAAAGAATTTTACAACAAGCATGTGAAAGCGCTTGGAGTGCAACTACACTCCACTGAAAATGAAGAAAAAGTTTCGTTGTGGAACGATGGAACAGAACGATGAAAGAAAAAATGTTTAAATACTTTTCAGCAAACAACAACAAAAAATACATTGACGTTTTAGATAAAATGGTGAGCAGTTACAACAATACAAAACACTCTTCCATTAAAATGACTCCAGTTGAAGCCAGCGATTAAAAGAACAAGAATAAGGTCTGGATAAGCCTGTATGGAAAGGTGCAAGCTGAAAACAAGTTACAAAATTGTCCATAGGCGACAAAGTGAGGATCACTAAAAAGAAGTCCAATTTTGAAAAAGGATACACGCCGAGATGGACTGAGAAGGTTTTCACGGTGTCAAAAATTCAGTACACGGATCCACCAACATATAAAATTACTGACGCAAGCGGTGAAGAAATTCTAGGCACTTTTTATGAACGGGAAATGAAAAAGACCCATGAAGAAATATTTAGAATTGAAAACAAAAGAGAAAATAATTGGTAAAATGGCTCGGATATCCAAACTCATTCAACTCGTGGGTAGATAATAAAAAATTGATCCGTTTGCAAAAATGATCTAAAAATTTTTTTTTAATATATTAAACATGCATGCTCCTAACAAGTTGTATAAAAATATCGCCTCAGCAGAAGTTCACAGGTTGATTTTGCAATTGAGTCATTCGGAAGAGAGGATTAAAGAGTTGGAGCTAAGAAGACCGAGCAACATTATTGTGACCGAAAAAAAGTTAGATCATCCCACCTACTACAACGTCAACGGACAGCACAAGATTTTTGGCTCAGAAAGACATTAGATTTGTTGCTCTCTCGCACACGACAAAATCGTTGTCAGTCGGACTGAATTTAGACAAAGTTATTGCAGTCGTCACTTTGATGAACAAAATTAGCAATCAATTGAATTAAAGAAAAAACAATGTTATTTCAGAGTCTGTATATGAAGCCATCATGGATGTTCACAATAACAGTTATCAGGACGTCATCATTAAAAAAGGTGAAAAACTTTGTAAAATTAATCACTTTGATTTGAATTAAAATATTTATTTAATTAAAAAAATGGAGACATTAAAAAACACGGATAAAATATACCTCAGTCTTCCGAATTTATCAGGGCCCAAAGAACCAATGGCTCCAGCGGATGAAGGTCATAATTACCGCCTTCAGAAGATCAACGAGATATAAAAAGAGATTGAGGATGAAAAGATAAAGAGATAGACGCTCAGCAAAAAGTACCATCGCGCTTTCAGAATCATCTCGAATGCGGACAACTCGATGCAGGTCTTGTGCATCGCTATTGGGACTGCTGGAATTGGACTTTAAAACATAATTATCGCCAATCCAGCGGTGATTGCGTGCGAGGGTGTTGCTATTGGAGTAGGGTTTTTGTCGGTTGTCGGAGGCCAAGTGAACAAAAAACTCGCAATAAAGCCGAAAAGCACGAGAAGGTGAAAGTTTTTGCAAAGTCTAAGTTAAACACCATAAGCAACCTTATTTCAAAAGCTTTAATGAATGGAAAAATAAGCGACAGCGAGTACGAGCTGATTTTGAGCGAGCTTCAAAAGTTTAAATCCTTGATGGATGAAATAAGGACAAAAACATAAAGCAACATTGATGAAATCACAAAAGAGTCTTTGATCAATAAAGGAAGAGAGGACGCGATCAAAGCATTTAACAACATGTTTAAAAAAAACTAATTTTTCACTCAACATAAACGTAAAAACTTATGTTTTTTTTCCACGTATTATAAAAAATGTCTTTTTTTTAAAATACAACACCCAAACAAGAGGGATGAGATTGTGAGAGATGTGATTGATAGCAGAAAGAGAATTTATCAGGAAAGTCTCAATGAGAATATTTCAGAGTTGAATTTTCAGGCTGATTTGAGCAGGCTTTACAAGCCTCTCATCGAAAGCAATGAAAAGATGATTAAGAGCATGAAGGTTGAAAATCTATCAGTGCATAAAATAAATCCGCACGAATCAAGTGATTGCAGGAATAGGGTGATATTTCGTCCCATTACTTGAGCATGTACAGCAAGGAGATTTCCGATCGAAAAACCAAAAGAAATTTTGAAATGAAGAAAAATGGAGATAAAATGTATATTGGAAAAATGGAGATGGAAGTGGATGGAAATGATTTCATTGTTCGTGGGGAAAGGTATGAAGGAATAAATGGTCTTAGGGAGCTTGTGACAAAATTTACTCCTCCAGAAAAATGGAGTAACGCTTCTGATGAAGATTTGCAAAATTACTCAGAAATTCTGATGGAGAGTGATGCTATAAGATCTGATTCAAATCTAAACAAGCCGAAAGCCTCAAGGAGAAAAAAATTTCAACTAATAATTGCACCCATTTGGGAGAAAATGGTGCGTCCTGAAAAGGGAAAAAAAGGTCGTGGAGTGATTGTACTTCCGAGCGACCCGAACGCCCTTGTGAAGAGGGTCGACTTGAGCATCACTGCATGTCATGCTGGAAATACAGGGTCGAGAAATTAGGCTTTAGCCATTTGCGATGAACTGCTGAAGCAAGGAGAGATAAATAAAGACCAATATAAATCGATTTAAAGATTCATCGATATGTAATATTTTCTCATTTAAAAAAATTAAATGTTAATCATAAAAAATTGAAGATATGTTAAAAAGCACATCGTTGGAGGAGGTGGAATTGTGGACACGATTAAAAATATTTTAAGAAGAGCGGTAGCTTCAAGCATGTCAAAAGCAACAGCGAATTTGCTTAAAAATGCAGCAAAAAGCGAAATTGGAAGAGAGGCGATCATGGTTGCCAAGTCTGCTGGTAAAGAGTTAACCTTTTCCGCCATCTCCACCGCCAAAAATGTCGCAATTGATAAAGGAAAGAAGGTGATTGAGAAAGTGTATACCAAAACTGGAACAGTGACGCCGTACATTTTAGCTGAGACAGTGAAGCTAGATCATCTGATAAATAATTGTGCTGAGAGCTCGATTAACGATTTGCATAAAGAAATGTTTGGTTCATCCATAATCAGAAAGAAAATGGCAAAAAAGAATGCAACCAGAATTCAAGATCTCGTCAGAATGTGAAGCGGGCTTTTAATCGGGTAAAAAACGAATCAAAAAAATTTGATTTTCATGTAAAAAAATGATAAACACCGACAGATTAAGAGTTACCAAAAATCCAGAATTCAACATTGGGATTGAAAAAATTGATTTTTTTGAGTACCTTCCCACAAATCTCGATTTAAATTCTTCAGGCACGATCACTTTTGAGATTAACTGTTAATCAATTCAAACAGTACCATCAGAGACTTACATCCTCATCGAAGGAGTATTAAAAAAGAATGATGGATCTGTTTACGAGACCATAGACAAAATTGCATTTGTGAGCAATGCTATGATGTATTTGTTCAGCAATGTCACTTATGACTTATCAGGAGAGCAAGTGGAGAAAGTTATTTATCCAGGTCAAGCAGCAACCATGCTTGGAATGATGAAATATCCTTATGGATTTCAGTTTGCAGATGGATTAAAACAGATGTGGTATATGGATTTGTCAAATATTGTTGGAAATGCAGGATGCATCGTCAGACGAGATCACTTCTTTGCAGACACCACATCCATTGGAGCTTTCTCATTTAGAATACCATTGAAACACTTTTTTTGGATTTTGAGAAACATATGACAAAGTTGTTTATGGATTCAGACATACAATTAACTTTACAAAGAAAGAAGATGATGATGCTATTTACAGAGCTGAGATCGTTAGTGCAGGAATGACTGACCTTAAAAAATTCAGACTTTATATGCCAAGACTTGAATAGGATATTTTGAGAAAGAACGATTTGATGAATTTAATGGCTAAAAAGATACCCATTCAAGTGGCTTATAAGTCAAACAGATACGAAGGCAGATTGTTACATCTGGTTGCACAGAATTCACCTGGTCGCTTGGAAGAATCACAGACAAAAGCGTTCCAAGATTTGTCATACTTGGACTTCAGCAAAACAGGGTGAGGTCTTTGAGTACATGTCTCTTTTCAAAGCAATGGGAGAGACGGGACATGGATGGAGATACTTGGAGCGTCGAGATGGAAAGGTGGAAAATGGATTCAAGATTGAATTATTTAATTCTGAAAAACTTGAAAACCGCAAAAACAGCGAAAATTAAAAGAATTTTTTAAGTTGAAATTTTAAAAAAATTGAATTGACTTAAATAAAACCATGTCAATTAAAAAAAGATGGAGAATGAACTAATTGTGTCTGATGAATCAAGCAATAGATATATGATTGCAGTCAATGATTTTGGCGAGGATCTTTCTCCTGATGAGGAGAATGAGGAAGTGCAGGAAGATGTTGAGGAAGAGTAGGAAGATGATTTGGAAGATGAGTGGGACGATTTTTCAGAAGAAGATTTGGGAGATGATGAGAGTGATGATTCAGGATATGAGTCAGAAGATTTTGAAGAAAGATTGAGGGAATTGAGAGAAGAAAGATTTAGAGAAGAAGAAAATGAGAATGAAGAAGAGTTGATAAAGTTATTGAGGAGATTGAGGAGATTTAGAGAAGAAAGATCGAGGGAATTGAGAGAAGAAGAGGTGAATGCAGAAGATATGGAAGAAAGATTTAGGGTACTGAGATTTAGGAGATCGAGGGAATTGAGAGAAGAAGAGTCGGACGAGGATGATGAGCCTAGACCAACACGTCATATCCTTGACGAGCCTGTTCCAGATTCGTCTCCTGTGTTGACCCTTGGACTGTTTTCAAGATTTGTAACAGCCGCAAGAAATTGGCTCGAAGAAGATTGTAAGTGGGGATTTCAGCGTAAACATGATCCAGAGTATGATATATATGATTATATATGATGACTGCTTAGACTTCAAGGATCTTAATTTTTTTAAATTTTATAACATGACAAATTGACTTAAATAAAATCTTGGCATATTAAAAATGGAAAACAAAACAGTGAAAGAATTGCGAGAAATCGCCAAAGACCGAAAAGAGAAAAATGACTTAACCCTTTAACAGTCCGCGCGTTTTCTTAAAAACGGTTGCTTTAAGTTTTGCGTTTTTTTTTGAAGTGGTCTCTAAATGTCTCGGCTTTTTAAACACTTCGTTTTTTTACTTTTAAATTTAAAAAAAGTTTTTACTATTTTAACATTATTAAACACTAAAAAACACTATTATTCATGTATAGGTATTTATAACCATACTATAATAATAGAATATTTTTATAAAAAATAAGTTCTAATATTCAGTCTTTGTCATAAAACATGGAGCTGCACAAAGTCCTACATCACATTCTACGCATTCATATCTAGACTCTTTTCTTATTTTGTGTGAATTACCGCACACCTTCTCTAAGCATTAATTTCTTTTTTTTCAGATGCTTGATACATATGATGGAAAATGTCGGTCAATCAATCGTTAGGGGTTGTTTGCTACCAATCTAGAGTGAGATTTTTTTGGCTGTTGGCCATATCGTTGAATCATCGGTGTGATTAACATTGTTCTAAAGTTTAAAGGTGTCATATTACAATCCATTTTTTTACAAATTATTTGTGCATTAAATGCTGCTTAATTAATTGAGTAAACACTTTCTTGTACCACTTTTTTACCCTTTTTCTTTCAACTTCGTATGATGTCATCATTTGGTCGTTTCTATCTACGCCTCCCAATGTTGATTATAATCTTCAATAACTAAAGGAACTAACTTTTCTTTCCCAGCTCTTAAACATTTTTATTCCCATCATTAGTGCAAGTTGAAATGGTATAAATATCCTTTTTATCTTTCCAATGTGTTATCATGATATTTGTTTTTTCTTTGTAAAGAACTTTGCGTTCATTTTTTGTTAGCTTTTCATGGATAGAAATAGGTAAACCTTTTCTGTTTTTTCGAAGTGTTCCTATGGTATCTGTAGATCTTACCAATAATACTGATGAAAGCACGTAGGAAGAATACCAGCTGTAAATGAAAAGTTTTTAACCCTGATCAAGTAATCCATCCATAAGAAACAAAACAATTTTTGTTGCAACGTAGCGATAATCTGAACTTAGAGTATTAGTCAGCTCAGATCCTGAATATAAAATGGATTTCCATACATATCCTGAATCTGACTCGCATAATGAAAAAGCTTTTATACCAAATCTGGCACTTTTGCTGCGAATACACTGTTTCCATAAAAACTCTACCTTTCCACAACAAAAGTGACTGATATATTTTTTAAAAAAATTCCAAGAGGTGTATACACCCATACAAAATATATCATATACTTGATATATTTTTTATAGGTGTATACACCTCTTGAAATTTTTTCGTAAAATGACCCCATACTGTGCTTATTTTGGATAAAACAGGATAATTATTTGGTAATGTGGTAGAATCAACAAAATGAATAAGCTAATCGATTAACTTGAACTTGCTATAGGATAACAACCACTTAATACCAGCACTTGCAAACAATGGATTTGTGGTGTAATACATTTCATACGTGGGCTTCCAAAGTACTCCTTGATATAAAAAAATTGCAATATATTGTCTGACCTTTGAAACTGTCTCAGGCAACCGACGCCTCATTCTGGATTTAACTGTAAATTCTATTTTATTTATAGTTTGGGAAGCTTATTGATTAGTTTTATTAACAACAAACTCACAAATTTCTTCTGTAAAGTAATGCTCAAACAAATAAAGTGGATCATTTATTACTATATCTTGATTGCACTCAGAAATACCGGTAAATTCAACGGGGTGAACTCAATTATTTGAAGGTTCAGATTTCCAAATGGGCATGTATGAGCCAGAAAATACATTTCCTAAGGAATTGTCACTAGAACTAAGAGCATCGAACAATCCAGGCATTTCTTCTTCTACACTTAATTCTAATATCTCTGGTTCGGAATTTTCTTCAGTAGAAACACCAGATAAACTATACCCTTGTTCTGAAACCTCACTCAACTCCTTGTTTTATTGAATATATAGTTCTCTATTTCCTCGTGAGTAAATATTCGCTTTTTCGTTGATAATTTTTGCAATGAAAAAACATGCTTATCTGTCATATTCAAAATAAAAGTGAACACGTGCAAAAGTAAATTATTGAATAAAAAGCTTATTAATTATGCAGTAATAAATTTTGTGACGATTAGAAGTATAATGACTCATAAAAAGACAGAAATTATGAGGAAATACACTGAAACGTAATACTACGGCATGGACATTCAGGAACCACATATAGTTTGCGTAATATTACGGCATGGACATTTAGAAACCACTTTGGATTTGCATGGACTGTTAAAGGGTTAAATAAAAATCTTGGCATATTAAAAATGGAAAACAAAACGGTGAAAAAGTTGCGAGAAATTGCGAAAGTCCAAAAAGTGAAATATTATTCAAAGATGCAAAAGGACGATCTCGTGAAAGCAATAAACAACATGAGACCTGTCGTTGCTCCGAGACCTCCGATTGTTCAAAGACCGGTCATCGCTCCAAAACCGTCCATTATTCCACCAAGACCTCTAATGTGGAAACCAGCTCTCATGCCGAAATCGGTTCATTTGCAAAATCCTGTCATCGCTCCGAGAGCTGTTTCAGCGTCATCACATCACATCCTTGACGAGCCTGTTTCAGATTCGTCTCCTGTGTTGAACCCTGGACTGTTTTCAAGGTTGACGACGGCTGTAAGAAATTAAGTTTCAATAATGTGGTTGCATCGATTGATCCATACGTTCCAGAGGCGGTAAAGAAAACAGTGAGCGATGTAAGAAACGGAGTCCAACAAAGAATAAAGGCTCTCAAATCGATTGTATTCAACAGACCTCCCATTAATTTTGAATTGACCAATCATGCAGTGAATCTTGTTGTCAAACAATTTTCGCACGACAATGAAGGAAATCATCAAGACGCTTCCGCCTTCTTAGACTTGGTGAGAAACGAAGCGATGAAAATAATGAGCGAAATAAAACAGAAATAAAAAAATGCTCATTGTGTTGACGTGCAAGATGAAATGGGTGAGCATCACCTCTGGTGAGGAAGTAACTCGAAATGTCCCTTTTTCATCCCACACTGATATTGTCTGGAAGCTACGGTTTTAAGAGAGTTGTATGACAGAGAGAACGGAAAAATCCTGAAAAACATGGTCAAATACAACAAGATGGGATCAAATTGCAGAGTTTCTGCCATTTTAAAGATGAACATAAACATGGCTGATTTTAATATGCTCAGCGCTTCGTCACACTTCGATCTTGACCCGTACTAGCGAGCAAAAAGGCAATCATTAACATGAAAAACACTGACAATGAATGCTTTAAATGGTGTGTCACCAGGGCGTGAAACATGAAGGATAAAAACTGTGAAAGGATTGATAAAGAGCTCATTGAAAAATCAAAAGAGTTTGGGAAGGAATTGAATTCCTAGTCAAGCTCAATCAAATCGAAAAATTTGAGAAAAACAATCCAGACATTAGCGTGAAAGATTTTGGATGTGAAAACAAATCCCCTTATCCTTTGAGGAAATCGAAATGTTTGGATCGAAAGCACCACATCGACTTGCTGCTCATTTCAAACGATGAGACAAATGATTATTGCTTTATCAACGATTTGAGTCGATTGTTATCCTCCCAAACATCAAAAAATAAACAAAAAACATACAGTTGCAGAAATTGCTTGCAGGGATATTACTCTGAAGAGGCTCTTTCGAAGCATTTGACTTACTGCCAAGATAACAGCTCAGTCAGAATCAAATTTCCTGAAAAAAATTCAACTATGAAATTCATCCATCAAGAAAGATCAATGAGAGTTCCATATGTGGTGTATGCCAACTTTGAAAGTTTCATCACTCCGACCAGCACGTGCGATCCTGAGAAGTGAGATCCTGATCAGTCATACACCAAGCAGTACCAAAAGCACACTCCGAGCTCGTTCTGTTACTTCATCAAGTGCTTTGACGAAACCATTTATGAAGGAAAGCTGGTGACGTTCACGGCAACAAGTGAAACTGACGACGTCGCCAAAATATTTGTGGAAATGCTCGAAAAAGACATCAATGAAATTTGTGACATGATTAAATTTAAAAAAGATATGGTTATGACCCATGAGGATAAAAAGAATTTCAATTCTGCAAAAGTGTGCCACAGTTGCAAGGAACGTCTCGGGACTGGAAAGTGCAGAGGAGCTGCTTACAGCAGTTGCAACACAAAATATCAAATTCCCAAATTCTTCCCTGTCGTGTTTCACAATTTATCTGGTTACGACAGCCACTTGTTCATCAAGAAATTATCTGGTGGAAAATTAAACTCCATCCCAACAACGAGGAAAAGTATTCGTGTTGAAAAAACCTTTGCCGTGTTTTTTAGAAGTCGATTTGGATGCCTGAAAGAATGACCATTGACAAAGTGGACAAGCTCGTTTCAAATTTGAACGACAAAAAGAATTATGTGATCCATTATGAGAACCTGAAACTGTATAAACGATTGGGACTAAAAATTGCAAAGGTTCACAGAGGCATCAAATTTACGGAAAGAAATTGGTTGAAAAAATACATCGATCTCAACACCCATTTAGGAACTCTAGCCACCAACGACTTTGAAAAGGACTTTTTCAAACCAATGATTAATTCAGTCTTTCGAAAAACCATGGAAAACATTGAAAAAAGAGTGGACGTGAGACTGGTCACATCAAAAACAGAAGCCACGAAAATGTCTTCTAAGCCCAATTACGATCGACACACCATTTTCGATGAAAACTTAATCGCCATGCACATAAAAAAAACAAAGCTGGTTCATAACAAACTCATTTATTTGGGAATGTGCATCTTGGATTTGAGCAAAACGTTAATGTCTAAATTCCGCTACGATTACATCAGGAATAGGTACTCCGATAAAGCAAAGCTGCTTATAACCGACACCGACTCCCTCATTTACGAAATCAAAACGAATGAATTTTACAAAGACATTTCTGATGATGTGATGAGCAGATTCGACACGAGCGAATTTGAAAAAAACCATCCCACCATTCAAAGCGTCGGTTTCAAAACAGGTGTCAATAAAAAGTTCATTCGCATGTTCAAAGGCGAAGCCGCAGGTAAGCAGATTGAAGAATTTGTTGGACTCCGGTCTAAATTGTACTGTTACAAACTCCACGAAAAAGAACACAAATAAAGCAAAGGGGTCAAGATAAATGTCGTCCAAAAATGAACAGCACAGAAAAATGAACGTCATCCGGTCACATCTGCACGAAATTTACACTGAAGAAATCAACAAAGTCGCTTTCAGCGCCGACGACGATAAAAGATTCATTTTGGAAGATGGAATTCACACACTCGCTCACGGACATTACAAATTAAAAACAACAAAATAATGTAAATAAAATGATCAATGTCGAAGGAATTGTCTTACCTGATGAGGCTTTGACGAATTTTCAATTGATAAAGGCGGTAAAAAAGCTCAAAATGAAAAACTTTAAAGGCGTTTTTGTTAGAGACAAATTGCCGAAAAAGCCAAGGAGAAAAGAATGCGGCATTGTCAATACAGGAAACTATAGCACGACCGGATTTCATTGGGTGTGCTGGTATAAAGACGGGGACAAAAAATACAGCTTTGACTCTTGTGCTCAACCTCCTCTCGTTGAGCTGATTGAATATTTGAAAAGTCCCGTCTTTTATAACAGCGAAAGGATTCAGTTTGGTAACACTTCTTACTGTGGTCACTTGTGTCTTTACGTCTTAAAAAAATTGGATAAAGGAAACGACTTTCAAAACGTGACAAACACATTTTGGTAAATTTAACAAAACAGACTGGGCAAGTACCGTCAGACATTACAAACTGAAAAATTTTTAAAAATAAACTTTTTTAAAAACAATGCACGGCTCAAACTGAGAAAAAATTCATGGTTACATTATGATCAAAATGAAAATGAGCCAGAACTCACACAAAGTTATATGAAAAATGAAATTGAGCCAGAACCCGGTTTTCCTAGAAGTGATAACAAACATCAGTTAGAACAAAATAATATCTCAGTAGGTAAACCACAACAGCTTGTCGGCAAGTACCAAGAAAACCTTACCACTAAGCGAACATTTTTAAAACCATTTTCAACATCCATTTTACTAGTTTCCTGTAAATTCCTAACCAAAAATGACTATTGCTTCGAACCAAACCCAGAACTTCTTTACCAAAGTGATCTTCAACCTACCCTTTCTTCAACCTACCCTATCTTCAACCTACCCTTTTATCCGGGAACAGTAAAAAAGTGACATTGTTAATTTCGAATTTATCTATGGAACCACAAGAACTACCGAAGGATACGCTCTCATGTAACTCATACCAAATACCTCATATTGGATCACCTGATGATGAACTAAGTTTATCAAATATTATTGCTCAATTAAATAATAATCATAATCAGCACTTGACAATAGAAAGTGAGAAAACAAAAGAGTTTATGTGGAAGTCAAAGAATCCCAAACTGACTAAGAAACAGATTGCTGGCATTACTAAGCTATTATCAAAGCACCAAGATATATTCATTAAAACACCTGACAAATTAGGGCGTGAACTTCTTAAAAGACAAGTTATCAAAACAGGAAATAGTGTAGCGATAAAGGAAAGACCCTACCGAATGTCTCCAAAACAAATAAAACAAATAGACGAAGAAATGGATAAGATGCTGAAAACAAACGTTTTAAGATAGTCATAAGTTTTTTGGCAGCACGAGTTATGTTAGTTCCGAAAACAAACGAAGAAGTGAGACTTTGCATTGATTTCAGAAATGTTAATGCAGTAACCAAAAAGGATTCACATCCTCTTCCCAGGATTGATGACCTACTGGAAAGTCTCAAAGGTGCTCAATATCTTACAACCCTAGAGTTAATGAACGAATTTTGGCAAATTGAAATGGAAGAAACTTTTAAGGAGAAAGCAGCTTTTATAACACACCAAGGATTATATGAATGCAACCTTATGCCGTTCGGACTTTGTAATGCACCCAGCACCTTTCAGCGACTAACGGAACATTTTTTACAAAAGGAGTTATGGAAATTCTGTTTGATATATATTGATGACATAATCATATTTTTGTCTAGATTTTAAGAACATCTTCAACATATTGATAAAGTATTTCAAAGACTTGCAGAAGCAAACTTAAAACTGAGGTTAGTGAATGCAGTTTTGCGCAAGAATCAACCACCTTTCTTGGACACATTGTTACTAGGGATAGTATAAGACCAAACCAAGAAAATGTACAGTGTCCGACAAAAAAAATGCTTAGATAGACATACAAGAGAACTCAACTAAATTTCTACAACTGATATAGAAAAAATATACAAAAAATTTTTATTTGGTGCATTGATTCTTAGATAGAAAAAAAACAAGAAAAAAATGACGAAAATTTGAGAACTTTTATTGAAATAACGAAATAGACCAAAGTAATTCTTTGTGGTGAAGCCATGGCTTTTGATCGCTCCCTTGCACCGACGAGGCATACTCTCAACAAGTGGTTGTAAGAGTTCGCCAGAAATGTTCTTCCATTGATTTTGAAGAATTTGAAACAACTCTTCTTCAATTTTTGGAGCTCTTATCTTGCTTCCATGATCCAATATAATCCAGAGATTCTTGATAGGGTTCAGATTAGGACATTGAGCTGGCCAAGAAAGAACCACTAATTTTCTGCTCTTCAAATAATTTTTCACATTGTTTGCCGTATGTTTCGGGTGATTATCTTGCTGAATGACCCAACTTTCATCTTTAAAGAGCTCATTTGCACTAGGTATCAGTTGATGAATTAAGATTTGTTTGTACATTTTACTGTCCATAATAACAGGAATTTTATACAAACGACCAACACCCGATGAAGTAAAACATCCCCATACATTCACTTTTTTATCGTGCTTTTCTGTTGGCTGTGTTACTAATGGATCGTAACGTTTATTATGTAACCGCCAAACACGCGACCGTCCACCGAAGCGCAAACAAAATGGTGACTCATCACTCCATAAAACATTTTTCGATTGTTCGATTGTCCAATTCTGATATTGCTTTGCCCATTGACGTCTTTATTTCCGGTTACTTTCAGAAATAAATGGTTTTTTAACGCTCCAGTAAGATTTAAATTTCCCAATAGAATGGATCCTTCGAAGAACCGTCCGTTCGTCAACATCCAGTTTGAAATTTCACTTTATTTCAGCCGCTGTTATCTTTCTATTCTTTCGAACCTCTCTTATAATTAATCTATCCTCTCTGGCAGTTGTTTTACGCCTTCTTCCGCTCCCTACTATGCGTTTTCAAACTCAGTGAGTTGTTTTCTTATCTTTTTTTGAGTTGTCTGGCGCATTGATCGACTTGGGTGCTTTGATAGAAAAAGCGACTATTGAAACTAGAAAAAAAATTTAGGATTACGTTTTCGCTCACAATAAATATTTTTTTTCACAACTCGCCAAAAATTTGTCCGGATTTCGACATGTCGAGCTCTAATTGACAAATAATAAAATGACGTAAACATGTGGTTGTAGTTTGCCCAAAGATATTTCTAGAATATTAAAGATACACTATTGAAATGAATTATTTCTTCCTTAAATTGTATTAAAAAATATATATTCTAAAGAATAGTTGATTGTCATTCTTTTTTTTTGTAATTTTTTGAAAGTTTACCTAAGCTTTTTTTTTGTCGGACACTGTATCTGCTGTAAAAAGTTATCCGATACCAAAAAATGTCAAAGAAACAAGATTATTCTTAGGATTGGTATCTTATTACCGCAGATTAATTAAGAATTTTAGTAACATTGCTGCACAACTTTACAACCTCACTAGATTAGGTGTCAAGTTTCAATTGGATGACAATTGTCAAGATGCTTTTTGTATTTTAAAAGAAAGACTTTTAGAGAAACCATTATTAGCATATCTAGAATTTACTCAAAAGTTTATTCGCACAACTGATGCCGGTGCGAAAGGACTATGTGTTGAACAAAGACCTGGAAGACAAAATGGAAGCGCCGATGCCTTATCCATGAGAAATTACGAAGCAGACTTTTTGAATGAAGATGACATATCTCTCTTTTCAATGGCTGACCGACTAAGAGAAGTTTTAGAAAGACACTCTCCGGACAACAACATTACACACTACTACTATAAAAAGCGGGTTCAAGCTCATTGGCATTTTTGCGCAGGCTCATTGACATTTTTGCGCAGACTCATTGTCATTTTTGCGCAGGATTTTTTTTGCGTATTTCCATTTTTGTGCATTTTCATAATGAGATGACATTATGAAAAAAGGATGTGAATGACTTAATTTATTCTTTGTAGTAGTTCAAGTATGGAAAAAGATGTTTATATTTTTCTCTTCGCGTTTCTCTAATTCTTTGTGCATGTTGTTTTTGTCGTTGTTCTTCAAATCCATGTCGTAGTAAGAGTTTAGTATTGGTATGAATGGGTAAGGTATTTAATTTTTTAATTTTATTAATATAATTTTCATCAATTCTTTTTTTGTGATTATCATCGTGGAATTGTATGGCCATTCTGTGTAATTCTGGATCAAAAGTGTTTATTTCCTGTAGTTCGCTGTAAAGGAATTCCTCAAATTCTTCTTGTTCTGTAATACTCATTTTTATAACAAGAAAAAATTTATTTAAGTCATTTTAAAAAAGTTTTTTTCACTGTATAATTTACAAAATTAAATTTAAAAAAGGGATGCTTGAGAATGGAGAGTTTGGTCCGAGAAGCAAACCAGCTCCGATAGATTCATATCCTCTTCCGCTTTTAACGTAAACTCCGTCTTTGAATGATCCTCCTTTAGGCCAGGGTGTTAAAAATAATCCGTTTCCTCTGTGCGTTCCCATTTTCATTCCATTTCCATTCTTTTTCAAATAAACGATACCTCTTCCTGCAATTTTATCAACCATAGCAGAACCTGCAGAAGATCCTACACCTGCTAACAATCCGGTAGCAAGAGCTGGAACTACTCTTGTTGCAAGTGTACTACCCAACATACCCAATAAAGGTAGAAGAGCTCCAATAAATCCTCCTTTCACATTTGCGTTATGTTCCAATTGGGTTTTGCTCATTTTAATGGTGACTCCAACTCCTCGATGGAGAGCGTCCAAAAGTTTTCGATGTTGATTTTGTGTTACAAGTAAAACGTCGTTTCCGTTAAAATCATCTTTTGAAATACGGATGCTCACAGGTTTACCTGCTATCATTGATTTTTTTATTTTTTCAATCTGTCCCTGAGACACATTTAATTTAACACTAACATATTTGCTCATTTTTAAATGTGAGAAAAAATATTTATTTCACTTCTCGAATGTGATAACGGATCGTAATCTCCTCTCCACGAAAATCAACCAAATTTCCATTTTGATCGACAACGCGAGTGATCATTGTGGAAATTTCTGGGACTTTGATAGGGAGGTAAGTCAAATGAGTTGGTCTTTCGATGATTTTAAAACCAGGACCAACAGCTGGATAAAAAGAGTAGATGCAATTGAGTTGGGATCCGTTGACGTAAGCAGACCCGATGACGTTGTTGAGGATTCTGATCGTGTTGATGCTTGAAATTCTAACAATATCGTCAGACTCGTATTCCGAATTGGAGTCCAATTGTCTTTTTGTAAATCCTAAAACTGATGCGATGCTGTTTTCCACGTTCAAATCCATCAAATAATTCATTCCAAGTGTGATGGTTGATTTTAAAGTGTTTAAATTGGATCCTATTTTTATGTTATCAGCAGAGTAGCTGATTTTATTTGTTGTGACGTAGCTGGCGCTTTGAGACGCATAATTTTTTATTGTGTTTGAGACAGTCTTTTGTAAATAATTGTTGATGTCTTTGATGTCGTAGCTCCCGTCTGGAATGACGACGTTTTCCCAATGGGTTCCGTTGTTCATGCTATACCGGAAAGAATTGTTTTTGCTGATGATGTTTGGAAAGCTGTTGTACGTCTCAAGCCCTAGAAAAGCCATTTCATAAGTTTTTCCTTTTTCAAAAACGATTTTGTCTAAAAATTCTGTTATGATTACGTTGGAATTTCCGTCCACGTCGATGGTTATGCCTGACATTTTTTTATTATGTAACATTTTTTTTAAATCCTTCGGATTCATGGAATTTCACAAGTGAAATTTTAAATGGTTTCTTTTGGAAAATAAAAAGTGTCAAATCCGCTTCGATATTTTCCATTGTCCTTTTTTGACGACAAATCAATCACCGCAAATCCGTGAGGTTCAGACCAACAATGCCTACAAAACTTTTCAAACTCTTTTTTTCCCATATCACTCGAAACGTGATCTTGATAAATGTGGTTAATGTTTTTTAAGTCTTGAGGAAAGAGACAGATAAAATTGGTGTTTTCTCTGATCGTTTGTCTTGGGAGCATGAAATAATTTTGAGCGAGGTAAAAGCAGTCGACGTTAGAGTGTCTTCCTCGGATGTAATATTTTTCACATTTGTTTTGTTTGGTAAGTTGCAAATCGTCAAAGATCATTAAATTGTTTTTGGATGAATCAAGATCTTCAGGATTAGGCACATCGTCAGCCGTTTCAAAAAATTCACACTCCATACCCTCGGTTTCGGAAAAATTTTTTGAAAGATCGTTGATAACACATTCAGGGTCTAGTTTCAATTTTTCAATTTCGGTTTGCACCTTGAACAAGTCGAGAATTATTTTTTTTGGTAATTTTTTTTCGAACGAACTTTTTAGTATTTTGTACTCGGGTTGGAAAAGAGATTTTCCAAAAACTTGCAAATGGTTATAATCCAACCATCCAGGTCTGAGCAATAAATTGAGAAGCAACGTTGTTTTTCCACATCCGGATTTCCCAACGATGATTCCTCGAATGCTTCTCGGTAAAAGCTTGTTGTTGTTTCTTTTGATTTTTCCAATATTCCATGACAAATCAGACACTTCCATTTTTTAGTTTAAAAATATTTTTTTTAAATAAAATGTACTGTGTTAAATGCAAAAGGAAAACAGAAACGAATCATTTGAGAAACGAAATCACAAAAAACAACCGGTATATGGTTAAAGGGGTTTGCAACGTTTGCGGAACAACCAAATGTAAGTTTGTTTCTTCGCATGCGTTCAAAGGATCATCTTCGCATACGGCAAAAGGAGGAGACTTGGTGGAAACGATTAACAATTTTTCAAAAAAAATAAAGCTTCCATGGGCAAAATTTCCAGGAGAAATGCACATTCCAGGAATGAATTTTGCAGGACCTGGCACAAACTTGGACAAAAGACTCACATCCACCGATATGTATCAAGAGTGGAGCAAACCGGTAGACCGAGTGGACAATGCAGCATACCATCATGATTTAGCTTATAAATATTTAAACGACGTTCAAAGCAGAAATTTGGCAGATCAAATGATGCTTGAAGAAATGAACTCCATTCCAAACCCTACTCAAAAAGAGATAAACGAAAGAAAACTGATCACTCCCATCATCAAAGCCAAAGCTAAATTCGGATTAGGTCTAAAAAAAAAGCACCGGAGAACCTGAAATGGACGGATCAACTTGCAAACGAGCTTCATAAACCAGCCATTCGTCATTTTAAAAGAAGAAAAGTGTTTGTGAACGACATGGATGAAATATGGGCCGCAGATTTGGTTGACATGCAATCGTTTTCAAAATTCAACAACGGCGTAAAATATTTGCTCATGGTGATCGACGTGTTTTCAAAGTATGGATGGATCGTTCCGTTAAAGAGTAAAACTGGAGTTGATGTAGCTAACGCTCTAAGCAAAATATTTGAGGAGAGAAGGTGTACAAAGATGTGGGTGGACAAAGGTAAAGAGTTTTATAACAAGCATGTACAAGCGTTGGGAGTGCAATTGTATTCCACTGAAAACGAGGAAAAAAGTTCTGTTGTCGAGCGATGGAATAGAACGATGAAAGAGAGAATGTTTAAATATTTTTCAGCCAACAATACCAATAAATACATTGACGTATTAGATGAAATGGTGAAAAATTACAACAACGCCAAACACTCTTCTATCAAAATGACTCCAGTGGAAGCCAGGGATAAAAAGAATAAATATAGGGTTTGGATGAACCTGAATGGAAAGACGCAAACAGAAAGAGCAGAACCAAAATTTTCAATGGGAGACAAAGTGAGGATCGTAAAAAAGAAGTCTCATTTTGAAAAGGGGTATACACCGAGATGGACTGAAGAGGTTTTTACCGTGTCAAAAGTTCAGCATACGAATCCACCCACGTATAAAATCGCTGATGCTAACGGTGAAGAAATTAAAGGTACATTTTATGAACAAGAAATGCAAAAGTCAACTCAAGACATATTCAGAATTGAAAAAGTCATTCGAAAGCAAAAGAACAGATCTTTAGTCAAATGGTTTGGATATCCAGATTCATTCAACTCTTGGGTGAATAATGAAGAATTGATACGTTTGCAAAAATAGTCTCGTCGTTTTGTATGGCAAGAAAAAAAAATTTTTGATTTTGAGTTAAATAAAATCTTCTATATAGAAAAGAAATGAATAAGATGATTGAATTAATAAATGTGTCTGAAATTGCTATGTATAAGCGCATGAGAGATAATGATTTGTATATGTTCATGTCTAGGTATCAATTGTTGTTGAATGAATTACGTTGTAGTATGTATGAAGCAGAGAATTTAGATGATATGAATGATATCCTTAAAAAGATGTATTATTTAGGAGAAAAATTGGCTGATGATTTTTTAGAAGTACAAGATGAATATCGTTGGGATAGAGAAAATATGAAATTGAGAACAACCAAGAATAACTTGAAGTTTTGCTATCGTAAAATGAGTGAAATAGTTCAAATGATGATAAAGTTAATTCCTTAGTCAAAGGGTTAGGATAATAAAGAAGTGAAAAAATTTTTATTTTGAGTTAAATAAAAATCTTGTATATAGAAAAGAAATGAATTTTATTACAATGGAAAATTTTGATGAGAGCAAATTATCAGTTGGAGAAATTTACGCAGCAACAAAACCAGTAGTCTATCAAAAAGTGCCAGTAAAATATTCTTATCCAACTGGAGATGGTCCTCTTGTATTACGAACACCTACATTATTTTCGTATGGTGTGTGTGAAAATAAAGATCCGGTAACACAAAAATTGACTGGATATTCCATGTCCTTTGTTTGCTTTGATGCTAAAAAGGGTAAAACTGAAGAAGAAGAAAAGTTTATTAGCACAATGGAAAAGATTACTTTGTTTATTAGAGGTGAAGTAGATAAATTGTCATCCAAACTTAAAAAGGGAGGAAGAAGAAAGCAAATTAATTCAGACGAATTGAGTATTTTAAAATATAAAGCTAACCATGCTGATGCAGCGCCAGTGTTTTATGCTAAAATGTATATAACTAAAGGATCTAAAAATGAAGACGAAATATTCATTACTTCTACATTTCATAGAAAGAAAACAGCTCTTGATATAAAAAATGGAGTCAAAGGAGAACATCATAATAAAAATTTGGTCTTATCTTCTGGTCATGATTTTATCAATCAACGATGTTATGCTATTGGAGGACTTAGAATTGAGGGGGTGTATATTGGCCCTTCGATTGTGTCTATTCAAGTTAAACTGTCCGAAGCCATCATCGTAAAAAATGCATCTTTACCTCATAGCATCATGATGTGTGAAAACTTGGATTTGGGAGAAATAGATTCTGACGAGGAAATGTAAAAGCACAAAAAACTGAAAATAAAACGACTTAAAAAATTTTATTTTCATATTAAAAAATGCATGCCCCACACAAGTTGCTTAAAAACAGCGCCTCAGCAGAGATTTACAATTTTAATTTCCAACTGAGTCATTTAGAGGATAGAATCAAAGAGTTGGAACGAAAAAATATGAAAAACATTATTGTAACAAAGAAAAAGTTGGATTATCCCACCTATTTCAACACCTACAGACAGCACGAGATTTTTGCTCAACAAGACATTAAATTTCCTCCTGTATCTCACAAGCAGATATCGTTGTCTGTAGGTTTACAATTAGACAAAGGAATTGCTGTCATCACTTTGATGGATAAAATAAGCAACCAATTGAATTATTTCAAAAACGATGCTATTTTTTCCGAGTCTGTGGATGACATAGTTATGACCATACACAATTATAACAACCAGGAAGTCATAGTTAAAAAAGGTGAAAAGCTTTGTAAAATAAACTACATCGATTCGAATTAAAAAAAATGTGTCTTTGTTAAAAAGATGGAGATAATCAAAAACACTGAAAAAATTTATCCAGTTCTTCCAACGGCACCATCAGATGGAGGACATATTTACCGGCTTCAAAAAATAAGCGAGATCCAAAAAGAAATAGAGGATGAAAAAGTGAAACGAATGGCTTTGAGTAAAAAATACCATCGAGTGGCAAAAATAATTCGTTTCACCGACGACGGATTACAAACGGTATGCATTGGTTTAGGGGTTACAGGGATTGCACTTTTATCAACCGTTGTTGCCACTCCAGTTTCGATTGCGTGTGAAGGGATTGCTGTTGTATTGGGAGCTTTATCCATTTTCGGAAATCATCAGAACAAAAAAATGATGCTAAAGGCTGAAAAGCACGAAAAATTGAAAGTTCTTTCCGAGTCAAAATTGAATACGATTAGTGACCACATTTCAAAATCTCTTATGGATGGATTTGTGAGTGATTCCGAGTACGAACTCATTCTCAGCGAGCTTCAAAAATTCAAAGCCATGAGTGAAGAAATCCGAACCAAGACAAAAAGCGTCATTGACGAATTGACTAAAGAGTCGTTGATCCAAAAAGGAAGAGAAGACGCGATAAAAGCATTGAACAACTTGTTTAAGAAATCATAGATTTCCATGGATTCAAAGAATCTAAGAAAAACTAAAGAATCAAAAAAGAAATAGTAAACGCAATCGAGTTTTTGTTTTAAGTTTTTTTCTCCGTATTCTAAAAATGTCTTTTTTTAGAATACAAGATCCTGAAAAGCGAGATGAGATTTTGAGAGAATATAGAGCTAATAGAGAAAAGCTTTATAATGAGAGTCTCAACACCAACATTTCAGATGCAAATTATCAGACTGATTTGAGCAAGTTTTTTAAACCTCTGATTGAGAGCAATGAAAATATAAAAAACGAACTAAAAAGCATCGCATACAAAGAGGTTGAAAACACTCCACTGGCTTTGACTTATCCAGAAAATGAGACGTCTTTTGAAAGTCCAAAAAGTGATAAAACTTTTGTAAAAACTTTTGGAAAAATGAATGTTGGAAATATTGCAATGAAATATTTATACACTTACGCAATAGTTAAAGATAGTGCAGACAAAATGTTTGGAATTCACGTAAAAAAAGAAGAACCCGGAAAAATGTTTATTGGAGACAAAGAAATTTTTATCGATAATAACGACGTTATTATTGACGGAGAAAAGTATGAGGGGACGACAGGTTTTTGGGAATTGATCACAAAAAATGTACCTGATACAAAAAAGGTAACAGACGAGGACATGAAAAATTATGAAAAAATACTCGTTGAAACGCATGCAATGGAGAAGGAAGGGAGACCAACCCTGCCAAGAGCTTCGGGAGGTCATAAGTGGAAAACGATTGTTTCACCCATTTGGAAAAAAAATTACACACTAACGAGTGGAAGAAAAGGTCGAGGAGTGATCATTCTTCCGAGCGATCCAAATGTGCTTACGCAAAGGCTTAACTTGAGCATCGCTGCAGGACATGCTGGAAATATAGCATCGAGAAACGAAGCCGTTGCCATTTGTGACGAGCTTTTGAGACAGGGGGAAATAAACAAAGAAGAATACAGAGCAATTCAAAAATACATCGAGTCGTGAAAACGGATCTAAAAAAATATTTTCTCATTTTAAAAAAATGCTCATTGTGAACAACAGAAGATATTTTAAAAAGAACGTCGTTGGAGGTGGAGGAATCATGGACGCGATTAAAAATTTTTTGAGGAGAATGGCAGCCACAAATGCTTCACGATCGTCTCTTCATTTATTGAGAAAAGCAGCAGCAAGCGAAATTGGAAGAGAAGCAATCACAGCCGCCAAATCAGCTGGAAAAGAATTAGCCTCTTCAGCTATATCCACTGCTAAAGACGTTGCCATCGACAAAGGAAAAAAAGCGCTTGAAAAAGTTTACGCCAAGACAGGAACAGTGAATCCAAACAAAATACTCACCACGATTGTAAACGAAGCGGCAAAGACTGATCCGTATATTAATCCAATGGAAGAGCTGCATAAAAAAATGTTTGGTTCTTCCATTCAAGTGAAAAAGAAAATGACGAAAAAGAACGCGATTAGAATCCAAGATCTCGTTAAAATGGGGAGCGGGCTTTTGATTGCTTAATTATTTTAACAAATCAAAAATGACATAAATTTTTTTTTCTCATTTTAAAAATGATAAACACCGATAGATTAAGAGTTGATGAAATGCCAGAGTATGACACTGGAATTGAAAAAGTTGATTTTTTCGAGTACCTCCCAACAAACCTCGATTTAAATTCTTCAGCAGAGATCATTTTTGAAATTGATTGTCAATCTGTGCAAACAGTTCCGTCTGAGGCTTACATCCTCGTTGAAGGGGTTCTCAAAAAAGCGGATGGGACTGCATACACAGCAGCAGACAACATTGCTCTGATAAACAACGCCATTATGTATTTGTTCAGCGATGTCACCTATGATTTATCAGGACAACAAGTGGAAAGGGTTATGTATCCAGGTCAAGGAACAACCATGCTTGGATTGTTGAAATACCCTTTTGGTTTTCAGCTTGCAGATGGTTTGAAGCAAATGTGGTATAAAGACACTTCAAACGCCACCGGAAATTCAGGGTTTGTTGTAAGGCGAGACCACTTGTTTGCAGACACGACATCCATTGGTGCATTTTCGTTCAAGATACCATTAAAACACATTTTTGGTTTTTGCGAAACTTACGACAAAGTTGTCTATGGATTCAGACACACCATTACCTTTTCAAAAAAAGAATACGACGACGCCATTTACAGAGCCGAGACTGTTGCCGCAGGAATGATCGACCTTAAAAAATTCAGACTTTTTATGCCTAGAATTGAGTTGGATGTTTCGAAGAAATCCGAATTCTTGAAATTAATGGCGAGTAAAATTTCCATCCCAGTAGCTTATAAGTCAAACAAAGTCGAAAGACAGGTCATTCCTGCTGGTCTCACAGAATTCACTTGGACCCTAGGAAGAATCACAGACAAAAGCGTTCCGAGATATATCGTGCTTGGACTTCAGACAAACAAGAATTCCAGTCAAATTATAAATCCAGCCATTTTCAACCATTGTGATGTCAGCAATTTTTTCGTAACCGTCAATGGAATAAAATATCCAAATTACAATTACGATTTGAATTTTGGAGAAAAGAAAATTACCATGGCTCATTCTGATGCGTTCTCTTTTGACGATAAATATTATGGTACAAACGAACTTGTTTGTCAATCTGGTTTGTCTCTGCTTGAATATAAAAATTTGTTTCCGTTGTTTTTTGTAGACATTAGCAAGCAAAAAGAAAGAGTTGTTTCTGAAACGGCAGAATTGGTGGTCAACCTCAAATTTCGAACAGCAGTACCAGAAAACACCGTTATTTTTGCAGTGATCATTTCAGACAGATTGATCAAATTCGATTCCAACGGAACCAACATGAACGTTGTTTATTAGGTTTGAAAGTTCGTCATGAGATTCTTAACAAAAATGATCTAAATAAATTTTTTTCTTTTTAAAAATAAAACATGAGATATACAAAAAATTATCTGAAAAATTTGCTTATGGAAAATGGAATCACATTAACCTCAAACAAATTGTTGCCTTTGATGATGATTGCGATTGATAATAATCTAATAAGTAAAGATTTGCTTTTGAAAGGTGTAAAAGAACACAGGCCAGTGGGTCGACCAAAAAAAGAAATAAAAATGAAAAATGAGAAAACGGAAAAAAAACCGATCGATCCAAAATATGAGAGGCTTGCTTCAATTCGAAATAAACCTGTGTCTGTGAAAACAACCAATATGGAAACCGGGGAAGTGGTTGAATACAAATCCCTTTACAAAGCAATGAAAAAGACAGGACATGGATGGAGATATTTAGAACGTCGAAATGGAAAAGTGGAAGATGGAATAAAGATTGAAATTTTAAATTCGGAAAAGCTTGAAAGAAAAAGTCCGTGAGAAATGTAAAAAATTTTTTCAATTCTTTTTTCAGAGAATTGAAAAGAAATAAAAATATTAGAAAAATGATTTTGGGTTAAATAAATTTCTTGCTATAATAAAAATGGAAAACAAAACGTTGAAAGAATTAAAAGAAATTGCTAAAAGGCAAAAAATAAGAGGGTATTCTAAAATGAGAAAGGGGGAACTTATAATGGCTTTGCAGCCTCCTAGAGTTGTCTCTGCTCCTGCTTCTCTTCGTAGGCGAACGACTGAGGCAAGACCTTTGCCTGTTAATGCTACCGTGGTGAGGTTTGTTAGACCAGCTGTAAAAGTTTCAATAAAACCGGCAAAAGTTTCAATAAAGCCAACAAAAGTAAGGATTGTTCCTTCTGCAGTGATAAAACCTCCTATTGCTCCGAAACCAGCAATCATTCCACCAAGACCTGTGGTAAAACCTCCTATTGCTCCAAAACCAATTCATTTGCAAAAACACATCCTTGATGAACCGGTTTTAGATTTAACACCTGCCATAACACCAAAACCAGTCATTCCACCGAGACCTTCATTTTTTTCAAGTCTGAAGGCAGCTGCAAAAAGTGTGGCGTCGTATGTTAAAATTAAGTTTGATGATGTTAAAGATTGGATAGAACCCTACGTTCCTGAAGTAGTCAAGGAGAAGGTAAACGAATCAGCGGAACAAATCGATAAAAAGATACAGTCTATCAAATCACTTGTATTAAAAACAGTGTATAAACATCCCGTGCCAAAGCCTTATAAAATAAAATTCAAGTTGACTGAACACGCGTTGGGTAGTACTGTTAGGTTATATTCTTACGAGCCTTCTTCTCAATATCAAGACATTGCATCCTTTTTTAATTTGGTAAGAGAGTCTGCCATTCAAACCATGGAGGGAGAAAGGAATACAAAAGTAAGAATTATTTTAACGTGCGAAATGAAATCTGTAAGCATCATGACCGGTGAAGAAGTGACTCGGGAAGCAAGCTTTTCATCCAGCTCGGAAATTATTCGAGCAGCTACAGATGTAAGAGAACTCATGGGTGAAATGGAAGAAAAAGTCTTGGAAAGTAGTGTCAAATACAATGCTTTAGGTTCTAATAGCATCCTATCTAAGATTTTAAGAATGGATATAAACTTTATCGATTACACACCTCTCAGCGGTGGATCCTACATTGAGCTGACTGACGATCTAAAAGACAAAAAGGCAATCATCAACATGAAAAACAACGACAATCAATGCTTTAAATGGTCAGTTACCAGAGCGTTGAATCTGAAAAATAAAAACAACGAAAGAATTGATGAAGACTTGATTGAAAAGTCAAAAGAGCTGAATTGGGAAGGAATGGAGTTTCCTGTGAATTACCATAATATTGACAAGTTTGAAAAAAATAATCCAACTATTAGCATCAGCGTTTTTGAGTATGAAAATGAAAAACCCAACCCTTTGAAAGTATCTGACTTTCTCGATCGAAAGCATAATGTTGATTTGCTGTATATTAAAAACGAAGACACAGAACATTACTGTCTCATTAATAGTTTCAGTCGATTTGCCGGCTCCTCAGCATCAAAAGGTAAAAGAAAACAACATTTTTGCAGAAGGTGTCTTCAATGTTATGATCAAGAAGAAAAGCTTCAAAAACATCGAGAAGATTGTTATAAAAACGCGCCAATGAGAATTGAACTTCCTAAAAAGGGTTCAACTCTTCAGTTTAAAGGTATCGGAAAGTCAATGAGGGTTCCATTTATCGTATATGCTGACTTTGAAAGCTTTATCAGACCTATTGATGACAACACTGAATATAATAATAAAGAGTCTTACACAAAAAAGTTTCAAAGACACATTCCAAGTTCCTTTTCCTATTACATCAAATGTTTTGATGAAACCGTTTATGATGCTGAACCATCCATTTCCGAATCGTCAAACGAGAACCAAGACGTGGCTCAATTTTTTGTCGAAAGTTTGGAAAAAGAAATAAAAGAAATTTTTGGAAAAATCGAGAAAAAAAAGATGGCTTTGACAAAAGAGGACGAAAATAATTTCAATTCCGCAACAGTTTGCCACATTTGCAATAAAAATCTCAAAGACGACAAAGTACGTGATCACTGTCATTTTACTGGAAAATATCGAGGAGCGGCTCACGACGATTGCAATAAAAAATTTCAAGTTCCAAAATTCATCCCGGTCGTTTTTCATAACTTGTCTGGATACGACGCTCATTTGTTCATCAAGAAATTAGGTGGAAAGATCACTTGTATACCCAACAATGAAGAAAAATATATCAGTTTCTCGAAAAAAATCAAAGTGGGAGAGTACATTGGAAAAGATGGAAAACCAAAAAACAAAAAAATTGAATTGAGGTTCATCGACAGCTTTAAATTCCTTTCCTCCAGTTTGGATACTTTGTCTAAAAATTTAAAGCCAGAGCAGTTTAAAAGCCTTGCATTACATTTTGAAGGTGAAAAATTTAATTTGCTTTGTAAAAAAGGCGTGTACCCTTACGATTGGGTGGACGGATTCGATAAATTTCAAGAAACGCAATTACCACCAAAAGAAGCGTTTTTCTCAAAACTTAGACACGAGGGGATAAGCGACGAAGAATACGCGCATGCGCAAAAGGTTTGGAATACGTTTCAATGCAAAACGTTCAGAGATTATCACGATTTGTACAACGTGTCGGATGTGTTGATACTGGCAGATGTCTTTGAAACTTTTAGAGACACTTGTATGAAACATTACAGTCTTGATCCTGCTTGGTATTACACCTCCCCTGGTTTGGCTTGGGATGCTATGCTAAAGAAAACTGAAGTTGTAATAGAGCTTATAACCGATATTGATATGCTCAACATGATTCGAAAAGGAATACGCGGTGGAATCTGCATGATCTCCAATCGACATGGAACTGCTAACAACAAATACATGAGTGATGATTATAAACCTTCAGAACCTTCGAAATTCCTTCAATATTTAGACGCCAATAATCTTTATGGATATGCTATGAGCAAACCTCTTCCAGTTAGAGGATTTAGATGGATGACTGAGAATGAACTTTTAAATTGGAAATCCATGCCTTGCATTCTCGAAGTTGATTTAGATTATCCTGAAAGTCTTCACGATTTACACAATGATTACCCTTTAGCTCCTGAAAGAATGCTTGTTGGAAAAGTGGAAAAGTTAGTTCCCAATTTAAACAACAAAGAAAAATATGTCATTCACCATGAAAACCTAAAACTCTATGAACGAATGGGGTTGATCACTACAAAAATTCATCGAGGTATCACCTTTGAAGAAGAACCTTTCATGAAAAAGTACATTGATCTCAACACCGATAAGAGAAAAGAAGCTACAAACGAATCTGATAAAGAATTTTTCAAACTCATGAACAACTCTGTCTTTGGGAAAACCATGGAGAATATTCTAAAACGCGTTGATGTTAGACTCATTACCACGAGAAAAGAAGCTATAAAATTATCTAAAAAAATTAAATATAAACGAAACACCATTTTTGATGAAAACTTAATCGCGGTTCACATGGAAAAGACATTTGTTTTTTACGACAAACCTGTTTTCTTGGGAATGAGCATCCTAGACATCAGCAAAACTCTCATGTATGAACATCACTACGACTACATGAAACCTAAATACGAGGATAAGCTGAAATTACTCATGACTGATACTGACTCGCTCTTTTATGAAATAGAAACGGAAGACTTTTACAAAGACATTGCTGATGACGTTGAAAGCAAGTTTGACACGAGCGACTTTCCTAAAGATCATCCTGCCATTCAAAACTTTGGATTTGACGTTGGGTTTAAAAATAAAAAGGTTATCGGCAAGTTTAAGGATGAAACAGGTGGTAAGCAAATTAAAGAGTTTGTTGGGCTTCGTCCTAAGCTCTACTCTTATGAGGTCTTTAATGAAGAAAAAGAACACAAAAAATGCAAAGGAATTCAGAAATGTGTAGTTGAAAAGCGCATCACTCATCAAGATTATAAAGAATGCTTATTGACTAAAGAAGAACAGCTCAGAAAAATGAACGTCTTACGATCTCATCATCACAATATTTTCACTGAAGAAATCAACAAAGTCGCACTCAGCGCTAACGATGACAAAAGAGTCATTTTGGAAGATGGAATACACACGTTGGCTTATGGACACTACAAATTAAAAAAGGTAAGTGATAAAGACAAGTAACAAAAATGAAGGAGAAACAAATTTAAAAAAATTCTTCGAATTTTTCACGGATCTGAAAGATCTAAAAAAATAACAAAATAAAAAAAATGAGAAACAAAAAAATAAATGTGGAGGGAATTGTTTTACCAAACGAGGCTTTATCCACTATTCAGTTGATGGAAGCAGCAAAAAAACTAAAAATAAAAAACTTTAGAGGAGTTTTTGTCAGAGACGCGTTGCCAAAAAAGCCAAGAAAAAAAGAATGTGGAATTGTTAACACAGGGGATTCGAGCACAGATGGGTTTCATTGGGTGTGTTGGTTCAAAGACGGTGATAAAAAATTCAGCTTTGACTCTTACGCTCAGCCACCTCTCGTCGAGCTCGTTGACTATTTGAAAAGTCCTGTCTTTTACAACAGTGAAAGGGTTCAATTTGGAAACACGTCTTATTGTGGACACTTGTGTCTTTACGTCTTGAAAAAATGCGAAGAGGGAGACAGCTTTCAAGACGTTGTCAACACCCTTTGGTGATTTTTTAAAAGTTTTACTCATTTAAAAAATTCGAAGAATTTTCAACAGATCTAAAAGATCTAAAAAAATTTTTACCCCATTAAAAAATGATTGACAAATTCAACAGAAGCGAATTCAGTGCTTATTTTGATAATCTTGCATCAGACTCAGCCAGCAACGTTTATATTAAAACGGACGGATCGAGCACCATCACTGCAGATTTGGATTACAACTCTCATAAAATCATCAACCTGGGTGAACCCACCAACGCACACGATGCCGCTACGAAAAATTACGTAGACAATCACGTGACAGGTGGTACTGGAACTGTAGTGGGAACTGCAGATTTGGATTTAAATTTTCACAAAGCCATCAATTTGAACGAACCAACTAATCTTCATGACGCCGCCACTAAAAATTATGTCGATGTGAGTTCGAGTCTATGTGTTAAAACAGATGGATCCAGCACGATCACAGGGATCATCGACATGAACTCACACAAGTTGATCAACGTTTCCGGCCCCACCGCTTTAAAAGACGCAGCGACAAAAGGGTATGTAGACACCAAAGTCTCTTACAACACTATTTCATACACCGACATTAACATGACGTCGCACAAATTAACTAATTTAGCTGAACCTACATCAGCTTCAGATTCGGCTACGAAAAATTACGTAGACACTCATGCTTCAGGTGGAACAACTGTAGGTGTAGCAGATTTGGATTTGAATTCACACAAATTGATCAACGTGACTGATCCAACCAACGCGCAAGACGGATCAACAAAGAATTATGTAGACTTGTTGTTGCAAAAATCGAGTTTGACCAGTGTCGTTCCAGGATCCAGTTTTACCAGTTTAGGGTTTAAGTCTCAGACGGTTGCGGCGCTAACCACTTCTCCTGTGTTTGCGTTTTCTGGAAAATCCGGAGTGCTGAGAAGATTGTGGTTGGCTTTATACAGCTCCTCTGGTACGAATATTCCAGGTCAAGTTTTTATTCGAATCTTTACTGACGGAGAAATCAATGTAGGGAATTATGCAGAAACAACGGAAGGAATTGGAGTGGATCAAACAGGACTTGCTACCGATTTGCTTTTTTCACCATTGGGAGGAGCTTTTTACGCCAATTCTTTGCAGGGATGTAACATGTATAACACCACTTCCTTGGGAGGATATTTCACATTGGACATGCCTTTCAGAAACGACGTCTCCATTCAACTCGTCAACAGAAATGCTACTGCCATCACGTATTGGATTCAACCGTTCATTTCCACACTTGCTTCTATTCCTGCAACCATCCCTCTTTACAAGCTATACTGCAGAACGTTTCGATATTTGAATACCACTTACGGCAGTGAATACGTTTTGATGAACACCAACGGAAAAGGAAATGGTGTGTCGTTGAAATACATAAAGATGCACATCATTGGCGCCTCTGGAAACTGGTGGGAATCTAGAGTCAGAATGTACGATGGGAATTTACCACCAGGTAACGGCTCTGTTCTCACTCCTTGGACACCGTACAACACCAACAATTACACGTATTTTCCAGGATATGATGGTGAGAGCACATGCTTCTTTTCCTCATCCGGACTGGAAGATTTTTATTTGTCGTCATGGAACGGCTCAAATTTAACTTCCTTCGACAACAAATCGACTGGACTTTTGTATCAATCCACATCCTCCATCGGTTCCACCACCACCATCTCTTTCTACAGAAATTTTGGAGAAGCAGATTCTATGCCTACTGTCGCAGCTGGTAGAAGACTCGTTGTCACGCTCAACTCTGGTGATGCTCAAGTTGGTCAATCCGGAAGCTTTTACCTTCTTCTAGGACAAGTCTATTATTACGCTTAAAAAATCATCATGATTTCCCATGGATCCTTTGGATCTAATGTACAGATGAAAAAAAATTGAAAATGACATAAATAAATTCTTTCTTGTTATAAAATAATGAATTCTCGACGAGAAACAATAATTACAAGATCCCGTGTAACTGAAGATTTACGTTATTTTTTTTATTACGATGAAATGATAGAACGAGAAAATTATGAAACGAGAGCAAACAGAATACGCGATGAGAGAGAAAGAAACCAAGAACATGATATTATTGAACGACGTCGAAGAATTGAAAGGCTTCCGTCTGAAATAATTATAACAGAACCCACTGAACCTGGTGGAAAAATTAAAGTTAAACTTATTATAAGAAGACCTTCTGTACTTGAAATTACATTAGAAGAAAAATTAACTCTTAAAAAACAAAAACGATATGAAATAATTGAAAGAGGACCAACAGTAATACTTAATGGACGTAGACAATAGTTTGAAGAACCACTACAAAGAATAAATTAAGTCATTCACAACCTTTTTTTCATAATGACATCTCATTATGAAAATGCACAAAAATGGAAAGACGCAAAAAATCCTGCACAAAAATGCCAATGAGCCAGCGCAAAAATGTCAATGAGCCAGAACCCGCTTTTTATAGTAGTCACACTATGAGGTATTGATGGACATGTCAGGAGACCACGAAGATAATAACACTGTAAACCAGAGAGAAAATGAAACGAACGATCCAAAACTGGATGAGGTACATCACTTTATCCTTAAATAGTTAACTCCAGAGAAATAAGAACTCAAATGTGTACAACTGTCCGAAACAGAGTTCTCACACAAGATACACTATTTTAAAGATCAAACCAAATTCAGGTGATAAGAAAGAAGCGACTAGATTGTTAGCTGATATAATTAGTTATATAATAGATGAAAACAACATTCTTTATCACATATGCAAGCCTTCTTAGAAAACTACTAAAGGGGTTTATAAACAACACGCCTAACCACCATGAATGCGATGGAATTTAGTCATACTTTTGTCAAAGTGCTATGTATGTTAGCAATCATCAAAAAGACTGGGACGTACACATTAAAGCTGCGTTATTCGCATATCGAACATCTGTTAGTTCATCACGTGGTGAAACACCACATTTCTCGTTAGTCGGCAGAGAGCCAAGATTACCTCCAGATATTACCTTTTACACTCCGAGAGAAGTTCCTTACACTATTGTAGAATGTTGAAATCTACTAGCTACTAGAATACAACTAGCTCACGAACTAGCGAGAAGCAATCTACAGAAAGCACAACTGCAAAACAAACTCTATTATGACAGAGATGCTAAAGAATCTACGTTCAAAGATGGAGAAAAAGTATGGATATACAACAAAGAGAGAAAACAAGGCCTGTCACCCAAGTTACAAGAACAATGGCAAAGATCATACCAAACCATTGAAAAAGTTTCCCCCGTAAATTTTAAATTAAAACTTGTTGATGACAGTAAAGCACCTTTTGTCGTTCATTCTAACGGACTCAAGAAATTTCATGAACCCCCGATCAAGCCAAATGATAACACAGAACCTTCAAATAGTGAAGATGATGCTTCAGATAACCGAAGGTAATATTACTAACCCAAAGAAGTTGAATAAGCAAGAGCTTCCAAAACTAAAGTTAATCAACCAGAATGCAAATCTTACTTGGCTGAAAAGAAAACGCCTAATAATATAACGGGTCCAAAACCACCTAACAAGAAATGCAAACAAATCAAGACCTCCTTCACAGATGAAACACTATTGGTAACTGACCAAATTATAACTAGCGATAATAGCAACAATATCTACTTAGTTGAAGCCATAATAAATCATAGAACGCGCAAAGGGAAGAGAGATTTTCTCATTAAATGGAAAGACCACGAAGAGATTGAAAACACTTGGGAACCCGAATAGAAGCTCCACCCAGATTTAGTGATGAACTTCGCTACTAAAAATCACACAGTCTTTCAAACATACCGCTTAACCATCATGACATTTGCCCAACATTCCGAAAGAACAAGAAATTTTAACCTACTTGCACTATTGATACAAACATTCATTTTCTTTCCATATTCATTTGAAATGCAAGAGAAATTGACCTTGGACTTATTTATGATTGTACTACTACCACCCCACTCGGAATTTACGATTATCCTACTATAAGGAACTGTAAATACAAAGTGAATCAAGAAGATTATCAAGTGAAAACCTATACAGCCGAAGTCTTCTGCTATTCTCGGAAAGTATCAAAATTTCCTACTTTTCTCTGTTTACATTTTGAGATTACCCAACAAGAAAACCCAAATAAATTTAAAAACAGTAGACGTAGAGCAACCTAAGATATACAAAGTTGAAGAAAGATTATGGCGAAGTTATGTGTTAGAAAATTATGACTGTAAGCTGTTTTGAAAAACAACAACAATAATACAACTGTATAAGGTTCAACAATTCAAACCACAGTTAGTTGGCAGCGCTAGTATTATCAAACATCACCTTACAGACACTGAATGCCCTTCTAAGATAAATCAACTCTGATGCAGGAGCTTTTAATACGAACCGATCTATGAAAGTTATTGAATCGAGGAACCCAAATCATGACTATGATGAAATGCAATCCTTAGGAACACGTCAGATTCATCGATCTGGAGAATATTTTCTGATTCCCAGCTTAAAAACTGGCGGAGAGGTACAAAAAGTTATGGAATTTAATGAAGAAACCATACATTTGGACAATGGTCTGGTATTAAGAAACACTGAAACACACCTTAACATGTTTCACACTTTAACCGAAGCAATCAAAGAATATGCTAAGACTGTTTCTTACAATTTGTTGGCATTACTTCTAGAGGCCCATATTTTTCAAACATAGATTTATCAAAAAAAAAACTATGATTCAAGAATGAGAGATACTTTGTTTTATCCAACAAGAAATGACAAAACTACAGAACTGGATGATGCCAACGTTTCACAACACTGCTTCAAAATGGATACACTCTAATGCTGGTGTACTGGTATATACTGTAGGTGACGCCTTACAGTTAGAACAATGTAAGAAGATATCTAATTAAAGAATACAGTAAACCGGAAAAGATTTTCGAAAGAATTCGCAACAATAAAGTTAAAAGACACAAGAGGATTTGATAAACGTCTTCTAACATCTGCACCACATTATTTGGAACCATACACAATGTTAAATATTTTCACATATGTTCACGATGCAATGCAGGAAGTGAAACAACTTCAAACAGATCACGGTGATTGTAGCGTTTTACCTAGCATTGGAAGAGCTTTAGGAGCAACCATTGAATCACTAGCTAAAGGAGGAAGTACCATCATAAAGGCAGTTGAGTCTGCTTTACGCGGCGTATTAAACGGAGTTAGCAATTTAGACGAAAAGGTGGTCAGTTGTTTTGCCACAGCAGCTTCCAACATCATACACGCCTCTGGTACAGCAATAAAAGATACCTTAACAGAAATTGGAAATATTTTTCATGGCATATTAGGAGGAATCGGAGGAACCATAAAATGGGTACTGATAATTTTCCTAATCATATCTCTGATATACTTAAATAAGGATAATAAAGTTTCATGGAGAATAAAGTTTCATGGAGAAAAACTAAAAATGGCCCTTCTATCGACGTCCAGCGAATAATAAACATACCCGAAACAACGCAGAAAAATTAAATCAAACCTACTAAACCAACACCTATAGCACACAAGGATGATAGCAAAGAAAGTAACAAAATGATCGCTACACCTTATACAAAACTACTTTTCATTTCAAAAAATAATTTAAAAGATGGCAGTTGCAGCGAACACTACAAGCAATGATCACAATACATAATGATGGGACACACATTCAAGTAAAGGCATTGATCGACACAGGATCAGTAATAACCATAATCAAGAAAGACTTATATTTAAAGATAACAAATGATGAATCATTGATTTCTAAAAACAACATAGGAACTTGTTTGATGTCAGCATCTAATCATAGAGTACCCATTAGTGGAGAAGTCAAAATTGTTATTCAAGTGGTAGAGAAAACATTCTGTACTACAGTATTTGTTGCTTCTAACATACCATATGATATGATCCTAGGGGTACCCACACTCATTCAAATGAAAGTGAAAACAGATCTGGAAGAGTCAATCTGAAGGAGTTTCTCAAAAACTTGTATCATCATAAGCAATTCAACGGTTTCCATACCTGAACCTTACAAATATCGTATGATTTCATGGTATTTTTCATTAAAAAACGCGAAAGTTAAATTGCCATGATACTAATGATGCTACTGATTGTTACTCTTATTTCATATTAAACACGTAACTATATATTCACTCACACGCAAAACACAACTCCACCAAGTTAGTAACAACTTTTTTCGAGATACATCAGGAACTCCAAAAACGACTTGGACTTCCACAGCACCTAGTTTTAGGATATGTATCAAACAAAAATAAACAAAAAACATTCACAGATGAAAATACCCGCGAATCAATCAAACCTTTCACACATTCAAAATGTTGGATGAAAACTGATCCACCACAAACTTGTCCTAAAAAGAGAATAATTACTCCGAAAAGCACCATAAAAACCTTTTGGTGGGAACAATATACACACCTTCCTGATATGCAAAATCCAAAATTTGAAATCTTTTATGACCGTCCGAGAAAGAAAATTCACTTTGAAGTTTTCGGCATAGTCAAAAAAGTTGAAAAATGCTGGAAATGTGACACTTTTTATGTTTGTAATAAAAAACATAAAAATAAGTCAGAAATTGTATGTTTACTGCTTTCGGAATCATAATAAAACAATTTTTGCTTTTCTGAACATTTTATTCTCAATAAATACAAGGTTATTTTTTCTTATGTAATCAAAAATTTCTTCACAGCACTTTCCACATATTGAATTCAAAAAACAAACAGTGCATTCCTTTAATTTGTAATCAGAATTTTAAATTTAAAATGTGATTTTCTTGAAAAATTTCAACAGGTTTTCAAGAGGAGCCAATGCTTTCACAGGTTCTTGCTGTGGAAATCAACAAGACAATTTCGGTAGGTTTCGGAAATATTCTGGATGGTCTATTGGCATCTTGTATCTTTCCCAATGTGTGTTGAAGTTGTGATGCAAGGCCTCTGTGACCTGCTCACTGTACTAGGCAAGAGATTCCTTCCTGTGATCAATTATTTCCTTGACATGAAATAAAACGGGCTTTTGGGGTCACACTTGCCTTTGGTAAATAAAGAAAGGAATTTTTGAACTGTGTGATTTTTTCAGCATAGTTACTCTGCAACTGATTTCCAAAACAAGAGGACACAACCGCATCAAACTTTCTGAGTGTATCAAACCATGGAAAAACTTGGAGCACTGAGATTTCTTCTGCAAATCTTTGAAGAAGATCAATATGTTTCAAAAGTTTTCACCAAAAGTTTTCATGGAGGCCACCAAACTGGCCTTCATGAAATGGCTGAAGCTTGATGTAAAGTGCTTTTGGCTATTCATCAGCTTTATCCCAGGTTTCTTTCAGTGGTTTAAACAAATGGTTCACCACAACAAGTAAAAGATGAAGTTCCATGCATGGGATCTTGTCAAGAACACAAGTAAAGTCATGTACATCTAAGAGTGGATCATGAACAACATTTTGAAACTGCTTGGCCGTCTTGTGGTCCAGACCTGAATCTTGAAATGAAGCAAAACACTTTCTTATTGAGCCAAAAGTGTGGAGTTTTCCACATTGTGACAAGTTACGGTGATCTGCATCACACCAAGAACATGGATGAGAGCTGGACTGCTGCTTGTCATTTGAAATAGATATGTATCTGTGTGAAATGGATATGTATGAAGTGGTCTGCCAATTGTTTTCCAATGTCAAGAAACTTTTCTTTAAATCTTGGCTCGACAACCTTTGCATTTGTGACTTGGTTTAATGTAGGCGCAAGTTTTTTGAAGTTGCTGTTTGACAGTCCAGTGTTGTTATGTATGCAGACAAGATCTTGAGCTCGTAGAAGTAGCACATCACCAAACAGTCTCTTGGGGTTTGAAGGACCTTTAGGAAAGAAATTTGAAAAACACCAACTTGAGACACTTAAGCAGTAGCCTTATTAAAATGCAAAACATTTTATGTAGTACTTTTACTTTGAAGTATTGAGCAAGATTCCTTTTACCTGGAGTAATTGGCATGGGACGGCCTCCACCACTTTGCGCAACTTTGACAGTTCCATGAGGTAAGGACTGTTTTGCTGAGATAACAGTCGATGCAATCTGTTCACTGGCTTTTGGCTCCTTTGAAGCAAGTTCTTTAAGATTTTCTCTGAAGGTGTATTGATTGCACTGATGCGACACTCCTCTTGCAACAAGTGTGAAACAGTCTGAACATCTTCTTTGATTTTGTGAAGCTCCTGAAGATGCTGATTTGTCCAAAAGGTGCTTTTGAAGTGCTTTTAAATGACCAATTCGAAAAAAAATGCAATCACAAGGCTGACCACGTGTTTCTGGCCTAACTAGGACCTCTGTGAAATCATAAATTTTTGGGAGAGCCACATTTTCAGCTTTGCACTTTTTTCCTAAAAGAACCCTGCAGGTATTGCACATTCCACTTGGAACTCGTGAGTCAGAAAAGTCAAGTGTGAATGAAACTGATTTCTTCATTTTTTCAATCAAAAAACTTGTCAATTTGCGAGTGCATTTGTTCAAACATAGGAAACAAACTGTTTTTCTACAGTAATCATGTTTTTTAACAGAATTTGGCATTTTTGCTTTAAGTTAAAAAAAAGTTGTCATGCAGAATTTAACACTTGACAAAACTGCTTTTTCCTGCAATTACAAAAACTAGTTTAGAACTAAATATTACTCACTAGTTTAGAACTAAATATTACTCACTTTGTAATAACAACAAAATGTTTTTAATGCAAGTTCTGACCTTTTTTTATGATTTTTATTCCCAAGATAAATATTGTACTATTTTGCAAACTTTTTGGATTATTCCAAAAACTTCAAATTAAATTGAAGTTTTTGGAATAATCCGGTCATAAAAGATTTCAGATTTTGGATTTATCTTATCAGGAATGTGTGTATATTGTTCCCACCAAAGGGTTTTTCCGGTGCTTTTCAGAGTAATTATTCTCATTTTTGCACAAGTGTGATCATTGTTGAATGATGAATTGTAAAAGTATTTGAGTTACTAGTATCCAACTATGGATGCTCAGGCCTATGTCACGACCCTGCTCGTTTGCCGGTGATACCTTATTAGTATGAACTTTTTGTTTATTTTAAATTTTGCACATGCGTTTTAAAGGTTTTTAATTATGTTTAAGTATATACCAGGAATAACGTATTTTAATTTGGTTTATGTATGACAACAATATATAAACTTTATGAAACGGAATTAAAGAGTATTTGTTATTTGAGATTTACGATGAACTATACTTATTATATACGATTTTTTTTTAACGTTTATAATGCAACAATTTGAGATTAAATAAGCACCGCAAGAACTCCTCTACTCAAAGTAAACGAACCGGAAACGAGAATCAAAATAACATAAACGTCTACAACTTCCTACCGCAATTTGAAAGTCTAGGGACGAAATTCTTCGAAAAACGGAGACATGTGAGAAGGGAGAAAAGTTACTAACAACAACAACGAAGAAAGGTGGTACACATGGAGACTTATGGAAGTTGTCATGTAAATTAATGATAGAGCGAAATGAAGAAAAGTTCAAAAACAACAACTAAGAAAAAACATACACACAGAGACTTATTGATATTGTCATATAAATAAATGATAAAACGAAAAGAAGAAAAGTTTAAAAACAGCAATTAAGAAAAGTCGTACATACGGAGACTTATTGAATTTTTTATATAAATAAATGATAAAGCGAAAAAGAAGAAAAGTTAAAAAATAATAGCTAAGAAAAGACGTATACATGGAGACCTATTCAACTGTCAAACAAATAAATGATAAAGCAAAACAGAAGAAAAGCTAGAAACAACAACTAAGAAAAGACCTATACATGAAATAAATGATGATAAGTAACGCAACCGTGTACAAAAGAAGAGATGGACTGTGAGAGAGGAGAGGACGAGGAGGAGAAGAGAGAGAATAGAAGAGGTTTTTTAAAAGAAAAAAGTTTTAAGAGATTTTGAGGATTCTCTTTATGAGAGAATCCTTAAAGTCTCTTAAAACTCTTTTCTTCTGATGAGAAAGATATTTTTGAAGATCTTAAAGAGGAATCCTATGAGAAAAGTATTTTTAGAGATTTTAAAGAGGATTTTAAGAGAAAAGAGTTTGAAGAGATTTTAAAGAGATTTTATGAGAAAAGGATTTTTTGAAGATTTAAATAGAATTTAATGGAAAGAATTTATGGAGAATTTAAAGAGAAACATATTAGAAGGATTGGTTAGGAAGTATATTTGAGTAACTTTAAACAAGCGTTATATTAAGTATTAATGTATTGTTATTTTTATGAGTTAATATTAGGAGAATATATATTTATGAGAAATAATTCAGGATATTTATTAAGAAAAATAAGTAAGAGAAGAAAAACCAATAATAAGTATTTTTTGTTTTTTGCTTGAACTCTCTTCCTTTTTTGTTTTTGTTGTTCTATTATTGCTGCTGTTTCTGAAGATACATTAGGACATATGATTGACCTTAAAGCTTTTCGCATAGCTGATCTTGGTGCTTGTAATCTTGGAGATTTTGGGCTGTAACGTTCAGGTGATTGATTGAGAAAGACAATACCTGTTATTCTTCTTTCCATCTTTTCTTTACTTAATGGTGAGATAACTGTACCACGAAATCCTGCTACAACGTTTACTAGAGAGAGTCTCTGACACAGTTGTTTCAAAAACCCTGTAAAAGCTGTCTTATCAATTTTTTTGTGTTGTGTTTCTCTTCCAAACCGCTTTAAAATTTTTCTCAACTCATTCTTTAATGGTTCAAAGACAGCCACATCTAACGGCTGTAATGCATGTGAGCAATTTAGCAGAAGACAAACAATTTGGATATGATTGTCCATGGCCGCTTTTGTTGTATCGTATGTTAAATGACCACCATAATGCAAGGGTATTGGTTGTTTATCTTGGTCAACAAATGAATAAAGTGCTTGACAAACCAAAACGAAGAATTTGTTTACTTCTATAGAATTATTTGTACCGTCTTCAAGAACAACAAAGACTATTCAGTGTAAATACATTAATAAAAAAAGGGAAAGAAAGTTGAAAGAAAAAAATTAAAATTATAAAATTCAAGTAAAATACCAGTTTTCAAAGTCTTGCATCCACGTGCTGTTGCCCCTAAAGCACATCCTGGTGGTCGTCCATTTTCCATTCATTTAGAATACAGATATCTTCCATCTGCAGACACACAGAACAACACAGAGTACATAACTTTACTAGAAGAAGCAGCCAGTTCACAAGCATCTTTGCTTTTTGGAGCCCAGTCTCGTCAAGGTTGTATATACTACTTGGTACAATGTTATTATTATGAATTACATCAGATAAAATAGTAAAAAATTTATCTAAAACTTCATGTGTTAAACTTTTAGCTCTTGAAAATAAAAGTATTTCAGCTTTGCGTAATCCAAGTTTATCAACATGACGCTTCTTAAAAGATATTATCGAATCTTTTCTCCAGAATTCCCTTTTTAAAAGGAGTTTTCATCCTCATTGTTATGCAAAATTGGGCAATTAAGTTACAAATATCAAAAGAATCTAATGAAAGACCATATCTTAGACAATACTGCCCTTCAGCTACAATCATAGCTTCATCATTATCACTCAGCACACCTTTTCTACCTTTTTTGTTGGCATTAAATTCTTGTTGCTTTATTCTTCGTCTCAATGTTTCTTTAGAAACAGAACATTCTTTATCAGCATGATAAAAAGCCTTTTTTTTCTCACATACTGACATAATTGCTCTTTCCAAACTATCAGCATTGTACTTGGGTTTTATTTTTTTATTGTATCTATATACATTGTACTTGGGTTTTATTTTTTTATTGTATTTATATACATCTTGCCATTTTTTAAATACTTTCTAAAGTAGTATTTATAAAAATTCTGTGAAATTTTTAGTGAAATATTTGCATAAATCATAACACATCACAAAAAAAATCTTTTGATACCAAATAGGTCTTATATAATATTTTATTTGACCTTATTTGACGTAGGAGAACGTATTCTTTCATACAAATAATACACGTTTCTTAATATAAACTTCGAAGATGTAAACTTCAAACAGAAGAGTTTAATAGCACTAAAGTACTATATACAAGAAAATAGCTAGGTCTGATGAAACTAATAGGTTTATAATGTTACTAATAACAACTTTGATAATATTCTGAGGGTGGTGCTTTTAATGTTTCAATTATTATGTCTATTTAACTATTTAATTTGATTTTTTAATTTAGCTAATGAAGGTAAGGGGAAAGGGAATTGGAAGCTTTGGGTTTAGTGTTGTATGATTAGGTATATGGAGGTTGGGAACAAGATTGATGGTCTGGGGAGTACTTGGTTTGGTAAGAGCGAGGTGTAATCTAAAAGGGCTAAACTTATAATCGTCGTCCTCAATACATTCTATAATATAATAAAACTTAACAAATGTTCTAATGTGAAATGGTTAGCACTCTTACTCTTATATCTTTTATATAATACAAATAATATTCTCTTAAACTTCTTGCAGTGTTCAATACTGTTTATTTCAATTACTCCTCTTTCTTTTATATCTTCTTTTATTACAAATATCTCTTCTTTAATTAAATCTTCTGCTTATTCTCCAATAATCAATATTAAAATCTTCTTCTTTTCTTCTTTCATTTAACTGCTTATTATTAAACTGCTTATTCATCAAAGTATTCTTCTTATCACAAAATTCTCTTCTTTAAAATCCTCTTTAAATCTCTTAAAAACTCTTTAAATCTCTTAAAAACTCTTAAAATCCTTATTTAAATCTCTTCTTCTAAAGAGATAACCATTCTCATCAGTCGCTCTAATCCCTCTATCTCTCATTCTCTCCAAATCTTAGACTACTTCTTTTTTTGAGCTTTTAAAGTTTTGTTTTTAACTTTTCATATTGTTGCTTTATTATTTACGATTCTTCGCGTTTACGTCTTTTCTCAGTTGTTTTTAACTGGATTCTTTTTTTTTGCTTTATCGGTTACGCGTCTTCGTATTTACGTTTTTTCACAGTTGTATTTAACTTTTCTTCTAACGCTTTATCACTTATTTATGTGAAGAGTTGGTGAATCATCTTGGGTATTGTTGTGATCCGCCTAAGCATATAACCCTTTTATATGTTTGATTATATATAATATTTTAAGATAAGTCAATAAAGATATTTTTATACAACTTTTAATATAACGCGAATTCTAATCTCTTTTAATGTCTCTATTTCCTATTTTTATGCACGTCTTTATAATGCGTTACACTTGAACACACTTACGTAATTTGTATTACATAATTAAGTAGTTATCATTCTCAACAGGTATGTTTTTTTTTATCAATCTTCGTTTTTATTTTAGTTCTCCCTCCTCGCAATATAATTACATATCATAAAATTATACATACATAGACCCACTTTACCCCACCTGATTATATTTCAAATTTTAAACAAACCATGTGTGTTAGTGTCTCAAAGGTATAGTTTCCTTAAAATAAAGTAATTTAAATTTCAAAACAATCATTTTTCATTGGCTTATGCCTTATTTGAATATATTTTCTCTGAAGTTAAAAAACGGAGAAAAAAATGACTTTGTTAATGTATCTAGCATTTTAGCTAAAAAAGTGCCGTTTCTAACTGAATAGCTAGATTATATTTTAAAATTAATAAGACTAATATGTTGTAACAAAGTGGTAAAAATTACAACTTTATACCTAAAGCCATTATCAATATAACATATAAATATGAATTAGAGCCAGATTACCCCGTAGACCCACATTTCCCCACCCTACCCTATAAAAAAATGTTTGACAAATGGCTTGAAAGGATGCAACTTTATATAGATGGACATTATTTTAAACATTTAACAAAATAAAATTAAAAAAACTCTTCTTTTTTTTTATCGCGGAGTTCTTTGAACTTTTCTAACGATCTAAATATTTTTAGTTGTTTGTTTAACTCTGCAAGCCTTAGCCATTGTAGAAGATTTATTATATATTTATGAGCTTTGCAGTAACTGTTTTTATACTAAATTTGTTTTGATGGAATATACAATTTATTTGATATAAAAAAATAGGATTTTGGACTATTTTGTAGTAAAGGTAAAAAATAGTGCCGTTGTTATGGCGGTCGTTAAGGATGCTTAAAATACTTGGGTTCAATAAAATCTTTTTTAATGAAGATCTATAGCGAATTTTCAAAAATGTCATTCAGATTGTGAATCTCAAGATAATATTTTTTTCAAAAACTTCAAATTTCTGAGGGGTTTCCCACCTGAAGGGGATGATTGCCACAGCACTTAGCTGGTGACTAACGAGTCGGAAGACTGTTGTGAATCTCTGCGCGTTGATCCACAGGCAGTGCTCGATGTGGCGCCTGCTTATTGCAATCTTGCAGAGCGGGGACTTTAGGAGTCATATTCCTTTTTGATGATGCAGTCGTTGATTATGAAGATGCACTCTTCTCCAGCCATTGTTTCGGAAGGAACCTTGAGGGTTTTCTGGACGCATATGTGATCTATGATTTTTGGCGTTACTATCAAAATTTTTTGTCGCGCATCAGATTGAAGTTGGGGTAAGTTTTGTTCTGCTGAGCTCTGCCTTACCTGCGTTAATCGCGTCGACGCCAAGAAATTGACCTTCTATTGGTTCACCATTCTAATTATTGGTGTCCATCATTTATAAAATGATAACTACTAATTAGACTATTTTGTTAGAATGAAATAAACATTATCGTTGCAGCGAACGCAAGCGATGACCTTGTCCCCAACATCTTTGACTTGTGTCGCTTGACTGAAATGTTGAGAAGCTATGACTCTGATGGTGTTTTTAAGTTTATCAAGGACTAGACCCTCACAATAAAACTCTTGAATGAAGTTGAGTTCATTAAAGAACAGACAGGCATTTCAATCAGACAATAACTTATTTTATTGTTATTATCTTATGTTATTAAAAAGCTGAGGTGCTCGTTCAGATAGGTCTTGAATGGTCTTGACTGGTAATTGGTTTCAAATTGTCGTGATATATTGACAATAATAGCTATATGTTTGCTTACAAGGTATTTACCCCTGCACCTGACTATAAGAAAGCAGTCGCTGACGTTGTGTATCAGTTTGCAATGGTCGGAGTCGGAGCGACGGCTATGTTGATCTGTCCTAGGTTGGTGGTTACAACTGCCATTGCGCATGGGATTAGTCTGATGCTGCCTTGAGATCTTCGTGTCACTGAAACTCAGCCTTGATAATGATCAAGAAGCGGTTCTGATGATTAATCACGGCTGTTGCTATTAATTTTTATCCTAAGAATTACTTTTCAGTTTATATAAAGGCTTCATGGATTTTTAATAGAATGTCAAGTCAATACGAGCGCCTAACCCAAGCTCTGATGAACATTGGTTAAGCATTAGACGATATAATTTCCCCCTCAATACATGCTAATCCCCAGACTTTCTGATAAAGAAAAAATTTACTTCTTTTTAGTGAGGAAAGCCATCACAATGGTAACTGATATTTACCGTGCATTTAAGAGTCAAATCAGCTGCAGAGACTGCGAAGAATTAAGTATCTTAATTGAGTATCACTTCAGAAGAATCTCTACAATCTTTTTGACGTCTGTGAGACGATCATCCTAGAACAACGAGCCTTCTGCAGACCTCAAGATTAAATTTTATTTAGAGAAAAAATATTTCCATTAGTGTATAGTGAGGTAACTTTCAGTGTACATGACAATTTTTTTCGGAGAAAAGCTCAAAAAAAAACCGCTAGGTGAACTGTTACACATGATCCATGAGAGTAGAAAGGAGTTTGACAAATGCGTTGCTGGATTACCGAGGTCGAAACGCAGCTCATTGAAAAAAGGTCTGAGTAGTGTCATACCGGCTGGAAACATAAATAAGTACATGCCTTTCCTTCACAAAGGCAAAGCCGCGAAGCCTGTAGATCACAATTTCTCATCGATCCCGTTAAGAATAATTACTCACATAAAAGACTGGACAGGCATAGACTTTGATGTTGATGGAGAATGTAATATCGATAAAGTCGGAGCAGTGAGTAAGGCCATCGTTTCTCGCTGAGATAACGTACTTATCGCACTTATCAGTTAAGCAGACGCCTAGCTGAGCTGGTTGCTAGCCAGGAAATTCTTGATGCTAGCAAGAGGTGTGATCTGGTTCGTAGGCTTAATGAGGAGTAAAAGATCAAAGCAAAGAGAAAGAAATTGACATAAGACGCATTTACATCTTGCATGGCGATACTTATTACAAGCCTTCCCGTCGCGAATCCGTATTTTTGACTAGGGGAGGACAATGTTACGGAATATCAAAAAAATGACTGAAAAAGATAGCGAGCTACATTATATTTAGTTAATTTACTAAATTTTACCTACCGCTGATGTATTTTTAGGTGCAATATGATCTTATAATATCAATCTTTAATGATCAACCTAAATTTGTTTAGATTGCCAGTTATTTCTTCAACTCTTGACCAACAACCAAGTGTAGCAGCCTCTCGAGAGAGATGCCAGAAAGAGTGGTTAATCTAGTCTAACTATGCGAGCTCTGTTGACCTTCTTTTTCCAGAGTCTCACAGCCAATATTCTCGTTGCAGTCTCATCTGGCTCATCATATTGTGAAGGCAGGAACTTTGTTAAATTTATTTAAATTATTTAGTTTCCTTTTGGGCGCAGTTGGTTCTATGTAAGTGTGTAAGGGTAGCGAGGCGCGGAATAGTGTAATGACAACTGTGATTTGAGTGTGAGAGTAGCGCAAATATAGAACGTGATAGAATGTGTGGTGAAACTGTCAGTGTGTATTGCAGATAAGGTAAAAGAGCGGTAGGAACGTCATACTTTTTAGTAACAATTATCAACTCATATAGTAATAAAAATAATATGGCCTTATTCCCCAGCTAGCACACATATATTGGGCCAACGTTGGCACAACGTCGGAAGCGTTGCTTTATTTTATCACTTAAATGATAACGTCGAACCAAAGTCGGGCCAACGTCAGAATACGACTGAATTTTTGCTTTTTTGAATTCGTTCAGTGTGTTACAGGTTTTAGTGTTAAGTTTTCCGCCATTCGTAAAAAAATCCCGTTTTTAGTTAGCTGTTGGTTATGCAAAGAAGTTGTAAAGAAATTATTCTAAAACAAAGAGATTGAATCACGAGAAGAAGTGGTCGTTATAAAACTCGGAAAGGTTGAATCATGAGAAAATGTAGTCGTTAAAGAACTCAGAAAGGTTGAACGACGAGAAGAAGTGGTATTAAAAGAATCAAAAAAGATTGAATCACACGAAGAAGTGGTTGTGAAAAGAAATCCCCTTTGTTAGAATCCAGTTTGTTAGAGAGATACAGGTACTTTATTTCCATTTTTGTGTTTATTTAACTTTAAACTAGAAGTTTACTAATTATGTAGCTACATAATTTGTAAATAAACTATTTCTATATTACATTAGAGAAAGTAGAATTTTTTAATTTTGTATCAAGAACTTGAGTACCCTGTTTATTATCATGGCCTGAAGCTAGTTTGTGCTGCTTCACCAAATTATCCTCAGAGCAGCACTGATTGCAGGAGAATCTACAAAATTGTGCTATAAAGCTTCTATTAGGCTATCATATCATGCATTAAGACTACATTTTATGCTCTTATATTTGTATTTTATTCAAAAGATATATGTTTCTTAATAAAAATTGAATTGACGAATCAATATTTGGACTAATCAATATTGATAGTAAATTTCTTAATGTTCTAAAAAAACTTTAAGTAATTTACTGTTTATATATTTATGATAGGATGTAAAATTTGTAAAAGATATAAAATGCTAGAATGTAATAATAGTAATAATAATAAATTTTTTGCTCTACACATACAATGTGGTGAGTCTAACATCTGTAGATGTTAAACTTTGACAGCTTTGGAAAAGTGTTCATTTTATTTTTCATTTTTTCATTATTTTTTTATATTTTTATTTTCTTTTGTTTGTTTTTGAAACGATCAAACTTGTTTTTGAAGACATTCACATTATCAGAGTTGATTATCTCTCATGTTTAATTATTACAATTGTTAACTGTTAGGTTTGTGAAGACATTAAATCTTGTGGTAGAATGTGTGAACTGCTTTTGCATTTTCTGAGTATGACCTCTTTTTATTGCATATTTAATTATTTTAGGAGGATGATTCCATTTAACTTTATCCATATTTTTACTTATTTTATAAAATAAAATTGAATTAAATCACCTCTTGCTCTTCTTATTTTTAAAGTAGTCAAGTTAAATTTTTTTTAAAATTTTGTTTTTTTGTGTTAATAATAGTTTATAATATTAGGCTACTAATATTATACAATATAATTTAACTGATACTAATAGTTTAGATGGCTGCTTCATATGCAACAAACAGAAGAAGAGTGAGAGAGCAAGTTGATAAGATATATAAGAAATTTATGGTGAAAGTTATCAGAAAAGTAATGTTTCTACCTGCAGTATTTCTAATGATTGTGAAAATGTTTGTTATGATGACAATTCATATGAGATTGATATTGACAATGATGAAGATAATTTTCCTTTTCAAATTCTTAATAATCACTATGACGATGATCAGGATGAACGCTATTTCACATCAGACTCAAAAAATTAAAGTGATCTGGATAGCAATCCTGATGAAAAAGGTATTATCGCATCTTTAGCTGAGTGTTGTGTTAATTTAAAATTTCTTTGTTTCATTATTTACTGAATGAAACTTTTGTTAAAATTTTTTTTTTCAGTTATGTCTAGTGAAGCATTTGTTTTGTAATTTGTCATTTGTTACCATATCCCTCTTTAACAGCTGTTAAAGAGGGATACAGTAATGTATTTTATATGCATTTGCAGCATTTTAATGGTGATTGGAATTCATATATTATTTGTATAAAAGAATTTTGAAGCATTTTACTTCTAGTTTTTGCAGTAAAATACTGATACTATTTTTCAATAATTATTTGTTTAGATGTGGCATTAAAAAATGAAAGTGAAATGTCAACAAATGTACTAATTATTTTTAAAAAAATATTTTGTAAAAATACATCAAAAATATTTTATGTTTTTATTTACAGAAATTTTATTTGTATATAGTGCTTATATCTTACATATGTTTGTTATTAACTATTTTATTATTTAAATATAGGTTTTGTATTTGATGTGTGTGTGTATGTGTGTGTATATATATATGTATATGTATGTGTATATATATATATATATATATATATATATATATATATATATATATATATATATATATATATATACATATATATATACATATACATATACATATATATATACATATACATATACATATACATATACATATACATATACATATACACACACACATACATACAAAATGCTAGAATGTAATAATAGTAATAATAATAAATTTTTTGCTCTACACATTGTATGTGTAGAGCAAAAAATTTATTATTATTACTATTATTACATTCTAGCATTTTATATCTTTTACAAATTTTACATCCTATCATAAATATATAAACAGTAAATTACTTAAAGTTTTTTTAGAACATTAAGAAATTTACTATCAATATTGATTAGTCCAAATATTGATTCGTCAATTTAATTTTTATTAAGAAACATATATCTTTTGAATAAAATACAAATATAAGAGCATAAAATGTAGTCTTAATGCATGATATGATAGCCTAATAGAAGCTTTATAGCACAATTTTGTAGATTCTCCTGCAATCAGTGCTGCTCTGAGGATAATTTGGTGAAGCAGCACAAACTAGCTTCAGGCCATGATAATAAACAGGGTACTCAAGTTCTTGATACAAAATTAAAAAATTCTACTTTCTCTAATGTAATATAGAAATAGTTTATTTACAAATTATGTAGCTACATAATTAGTAAACTTCTAGTTTAAAGTTAAATAAACACAAAAATGGAAATAAAGTACCTGTATCTCTCTAACAAACTGGATTCTAACAAAGGGGATTTCTTTTCACAACCACTTCTTCGTGTGATTCAATCTTTTTTGATTCTTTTAATACCACTTCTTCTCGTCATTCAACCTTTCTGAGTTCTTTAACGACTACATTTTCTCATGATTCAACCTTTCCGAGTTTTATAACGACCACTTCTTCTCGTGATTCAATCTCTTTGTTTTAGAATAATTTCTTTACAACTTCTTTGCATAACCAACAGCTAACTAAAAACGGGATTTTTTTACGAATGGCGGAAAACTTAACACTAAAACCTGTAACACACTGAACGAATTCAAAAAAGCAAAAATTCAGTCGTATTCTGACGTTGCACAGTGGGCGGAATTTCAAAAAACCTGGCCTAAAGTCAAAAAATGATTATAATTAATGGAAAATTTCTGTAAAGCATTTTTTTGAATCCCCAACTTTGAATTTGACATAAGTGTACCAAAAATTCAATAATGGTAGATCCAAAATGGCGGTGTTTTAAAAACAATCATTAGAAATGCCTTTGGGCTTTCGTATTTAACCAATTAGTTCTAATTCGACATTTAAGTTCAATAGACTAATGTATTATTTACATTACATATATAAACATTATATATAATACCGATATATAATGTATTATGACTGTATTATTATGCCGCAATGTTAAAAAAAATAAATTGAAAAATTCATTATTTATTCTACTTATTTATTTGTTCAAGGAAAACAAGGAAAACTTTTATTTGCATCATTTATCATAATTGTTTCATTTATATTACTTTAAAATAAATCACCACTGTCATCTGAATCATTTATTGTTGAAATATTGTTGATAAACTCAATCACAGACGAATGAGTTTCAGAGTTTTCGTTAATCTCCGGAGGTAATAACATTTGTAAAGCTTGAGAAGACAAAGATCTGTTAACTTTTGCATGAGATTTTAAAAGTGAAGATATTGCAGGATCTGACGAAACCAGAAGTCTGCAAAAAACGTCATGCATTGTATTTTTTCTGGAATTTTTCCTGGAGAAATCTTCGCGATATTTTTTTAAGTCTTTGTTTCTCGATTCCTGTGCATCCTCAGATAGTTGTCCTATGGGTAGTATTGCTGTTTTTGTTATTAAGGCTCCATGAATAAGTACTTTGTGTACTGTTGTAGGCATGTTGTACCAAGGATACTTTTCAACAAAAAGTAGTGCAGTTTCGGTAGAATAGTTATCGAGTTTGTCTGCGTCTATTGGAAAGCCACTAGATAATACCTGTAAAATTACATGAAACCGATTTATTAGTTCTAAATCCACTCCTAGAATATCAGCAGACACTTGTGAGTTTTTAAAAAATCTTCGAGCTGTATTTCCGTCATTTGTATTACCGCATCCTGGTTTCGGTCGATCAACTATTAACCCTAGCTGCAGCTTAAAAGCATTCTGGATTAACAATTTTTGTTGTAATATTATACTTTTTTCAATGTCAGAACGTGCTTGCCATTTTTTTATTCCAAGTTTATACCCAAGATGCAAAAAACATTCAAAAAAGCGAATCCATGTGTGCTACTAATTTTTTTGTAGTTTTATTGCACTTAACAAAATCAGTTTCTCAAGAAACATAATAACTATATCTATATACAATTTGACTGATTTTGTAAAGAAAACAAAACACCGCCATTTTGTTTACTAAAAAACACGACTAGCACAACACAATATAAGTTAATGAAGTAATAGGCAAAAATAGGTGCCTTTTCTTTTAATCAATCTTTAGAATACACTTTTATGAACAACATCCAAATTATAACTAAGCGGAATCTCGCGGGTTCACTACTTTTTCAATGCTTGAAAAATAGGTTAAAGAAAATAAATAAACTTTATTCTGTACTTTTTTGTTCGCACTTTTCGCATAAAATTTAGAGAAATAATATAAAACATTTTACTAAAATATTATATAAATACCTTGAATAGTATCGTCCATAGTTAGTTTTTTAGTAACGATAAATAACTTTTTTGTAAACGCTACTTATTTGACCACATTTTTTTTTTTGTTTTTAAAATGCCTATTAAGTGTTTTTAATAATAGATGTTTAACTGCGTAGATTTAGGTAACTTTAAAATTTATACAATTTTTTCTTATACAATTAAATGCAACAGGGCTTTGTTTATGTAGTTTCAAAATAATAAAATCACAATAGTGATTTTTTTTTTTGACTTTTGGCCAGCTTTTTTGAAAATTAGCCCACTGTGCGTTGGCCCGACTTTGGTTCGACGTTATCACTTAAGTGATAAAATAAAGCAACGCTTCCGACGTTGTGCCAACGTTGGCCCAATGTATGTGTGCTACCTGGGTAGTAATATAATTACTGGATACCGTTTTATAAATTTAGAAATACTAAATTCTGTAGTTTCTACCCTAAGATGTCAAGAAAGTATGTCATACAAGTTTTTTCTCTCTGAAAATGAAAACAAGAGAAAAGGTTTAGCGTCTTGTCTTATGTTAACTGCCTTAATATACAAAAAAGTGTTGATTTTAATATCAAGTTTGTATATGCTATGAGATCATGTGGTCAAGGCTATTCTGGATACCTCAACATACAGACCTGGTCCTGGCTTACCAATTTCTATTATTTGGAAACTTAAGCCAATTTATGATAAATTAAGTAATGACGTTCTTTTTAAAAAATGTCTGCATGGCCTTACCCAAAATAACAATGAGTCTTTTAACATGACAATATGGGAGCGTATACCTAAAGGCCATTATGTCTCGCTTACACATCTTCAATTTAGCACTTTTGATGCTGTTGACCATTTTAACATTGGTAGACAAGCTAGTGTTTTAGTTTTAGAATGAATTTAAGACCTGGAAAGTATTTGTTAGAAGAATACAGAAAAATTAATCAAAAGCGATTATACTTAGCCATATGTTAAAACACAGAAAGAGCAAAGAAACGCAGACAAGTAATTCGTTGAAAAAAGAAGAGTTGATATGACAAATCTCTTGAAAAAGTGCAAAACCCATATCAAACTGGCGCATTTTAAAATTTAAAATTTTTTATTGTATACTGATTTGCATATTTATTTACACTATTTTGAAACTTTGTAATTAAGTAACTCTAAAGTAAGTTTTAATTACGTTTTTCATACTCTTTACTTCTCTTACATTTTTCGTTAACCTAAAAGTAATTACATAGTTTACACTCAAAAAATAATTTACAATTGCATTTCTCAAACTTCCAATTTCATTATAACATTTAAAACTAATTTATACATTTCTCAATCAATATAGTCACTACTATAAAAGGCCGATTCTGGCGCATTGATACCCCTTAAGTATGGGAGTATACGTATATCGTTGCATAGGGTGACATTAAGGAATTAATAAAACTTCTTGCTGTGTTTTTAATTAGTGTTCTGGCGCATGGATAGCGTAATGGGGGGTTCACTGTTTTTTTTTCCAAGATGGCGGATGTGTAAAGAAGTATAAAAATAATCATTTGTGTATCTTTTAAGATGCGTAAAAATTCGAAGAATTTGTTTCAAATAAACTAAATTTTTCATACCTTTTTATTTTCTTACCTTGTAGTGTCCAATAGCCAATGTGGTGTGATCATACAATAGGATTCTTTTGTCATCTTTTGCGCTGAGTGCAACTTTGTTAATTTCTTCAGTGTAGATATCGTGAAGATGAGATCTGAAAACGTTCATGGTCGCGAGCTTTTCTTTCTTGTTCATTAAACTACTAGGAAAAGCGGATTCTGGCGCATTGATACTTTTTTGCATAATAATGTCTATTTTCCGTCAGATTGATATTTTTTTAATAATATGTTGACATTATTAAAAAAGGTGTTTATAATTTTCTCTTCGCGTTTCTCTAATTCTTTGATCATGTTCTTTTTGTTGTTCTTCTTCAAATGCATTTTTTAAAATGAGTAAGGTATTTAATTTTTTGCGGTTATCATTGTGGAATTGTGTAGCAATTCTGTGTAATTCTGGGTCAAAAGTGGGATTAATTATTTGCTGTAGGTCACTGTAACAAAATCCCTCATATTCATCTTGTTCTGTAATACTCATTGACATTTTTTATAACAAGAAAAAAGTTTTTTTCTTTGTATAATTTACAAAATTAAATTTAAAAAAGGAATGCTTGAGAAGGGTGAGTTTGGTCCGAGCAATAATCCGGCTCCAACAGATTGATAACCTTTTCCATTTTTAACAAAGAGTCCTTCACCAATAGTAGGTTTTACCCAAGGTCTTAAAAAGATTCCTGATCCTGCAGCAGTCATTTTCATTCCATTTCCATTCTTTTTCAAGTAAACGATTCCTCTTCCAGCAATTTTATCAACCATAGCAGAGCCAGCTGAAGAACCTACACCTGCTAACAATCCAGTGGCGAGAGCAGGAACTACTTTTGTGGCAAGTGTACTACCTAACATGCCTAATAACGGTAAAAGAGCTCCGATGAATCCGCCTTCAATGGTTGAGTTGTATGATAATTGTTTTCTGCTCAGTTTGAGTGTGACTCCTTTACCAGCTTCATACGCTTTTTTAATTTTGTTCAATTGCGCATTAGTGATAGCGAGAACATGTTCGCCTTCTAGATCTGAATGAGAGTCTTATATTGACATCAGTCTTTTCTTGGATCCCTTTTTTTATTTTGTCAGATTGACTTTGTGAAATGTTTATTTTTACTTTTTGGTAACTCATTTTTAAAATAAAAGAAAAAAAATTATCGCTGAACTGCGCTGCTCGTAAAAAGGTCTTGGAGCACAGAGGTTATTCTTTCTCTAACGTGAAATCTAAGGATAATGTCTTCACCTCTAAAGTCGATCAAGTTACCGTTTTGATCTATAATTCTTGTTTCCATTCTTGAAATTCTACCCACCATGATAGGTAAGTATATCAAGTGGAAAGGTTTTTCGCTAATTTTGTAGCCTGGAGGAGAGTCAGGATGAAAAGAGTAAATGTCAGATGTTCTTTTTCCGTTATCATAAGATGATCCGATAACATCGTTTGTGATTCTAATGATAGTCACATCGTCTATTCTCGAAAGTGTTTCAGACTCGTAATAGTCAATATAACTTGTGACTTTATTTGGATCTGTTGGATCTTCTTTTTTCTCTACATAGGTATATTCTGCTTTATTAAATCCAAGAACAGTGGCTAAACTGTTATTCACGTTAAAATCCACCCAATATTTTGTTGTAGATCCAGGTTTTCCAAATTTCAGCGTAGATCTTAAAGTGGTCAGGTTTGCACCGATAACAACACCATCCGCTCTATACAAGTTTCCAACTTGTTTTTTCATTTCATTCTGAAGATAATCATTAATCTCGCTAATTTCATACGCTCCTTCTTCGATGTAAATGGTGTAGCTGTTTGAACCGGCGTTGGGACTGTATCTGAAAACATTATTTGTCGAATTGATGTTGGTGTAACTGTGAACAGTGTCAAAGCCGACAAGAGCCATTTCATACTTTTTATTAGGTTCGAATTCGATGGGGTTGTCAAACTCAGTTTGGATGACGCTGTTTCTTACGGTTGGAGTTTCTTTTTTTGCTTTTGCAAGGAGATAAAATCCGCTCATCTTTTTATATAGAGTTGGGAAAATAAAAATTGTCAAATCCGCTTCGATATTTTCCACAATCCTTTTTTGAGGATAAGTCAATGACGGCAAATCCGTGAGGTTGAGACCAGCAATATTTACAAAACTTTTTAAACTCTTCTATTTTCATATCGCTTGAAACATGATCTTGGTAAATGTGGTTAATGTTTTTCGAGTCTTGTGGAAACAGGCAAATGAAATTAGCGTTTTCTCGGATGGTTTGTCTAGGTAGCATAAAATAGTTTTGAGCGAGGTAAAAGCAGTCGACGTTAGAGTGTCTTCCTCGGATATAGTATTTTTCACACTTGTTTTGTTTGGTTAATTGCAAATCATCAAAGATCATTAAATTGTTTTTGGATGAATCAAGATCTTCTGGTTCTGGCACATCGTCTGCTGTTTCAAAAAATTGACATTCCATATCCTCTGTGTTATTCCATTTTTTTGAAATTTCATCAATAACACATTCAGGACTTACGTTTAATTGTTCAATTTTGCTTTGAATGTTAAACAAATCAAGAATAACCTCTTTCGGTAATTTCTTCTCGAATGAGTTTTTTAATATTTTATATTCAGGCTGAAAAAGAGATTTTCCAAACACTTGTAAATGATTATAGTCTAGCCAACCAGGTCTTAAAAGTAAATTGAGTAGCAGCGTTGTTTTACCACAACCTGATTTTCCAATAATGATTCCACGTATAATACTAGGTAAAAGTTTGTTGTTTTTCCTTTTGCTTTTATTTACATTCCATGACAAATCAATCACTTCCATTTTTTATTATGTTGAATATAAAAAAAAATGTACTGCGTCAAATGCAAAAGAATAACAGAAACGGACAACTTGCACCATGCTATAAGCAAAAGCAATAGAAATATGCTTAAAGGAACTTGCGTCATCTGTGGAATCACAAAGAACAAATTTGTTTCTACGCATGCGCTTAGTGGAGGAGACTTGGTGGAATCGATCAACAAGCTCTCTAACAAAATAAAACTTCCATGGGCAAAGTTTTCAGGAGAAATGCACGTTCCAGGTATGAACTTTGCAGGGCCTGGAACCAATTTAGATAAAAGACTCACTTCCACAGACATGTATCAAGATTGGAGCAAACCGGTGGATAGAGTGGACAATGCTGCATATCACCACGATTTAGCTTACAAGTATTTTAACGATAAGCAAAACAGAAATTTAGCAGATCGAATGATGCTTGAAGAAATGAACTCTATACAAAATCCCACTCAGAGAGAAATAAACGAGCGAAAAATCATCGAACCCATCATCAAAGCCAAAGCCAAATTCGGATTAGGTGTTAAAAAAATAACAGATTTTTCCACGGATTCGCAATCGAATATAAAAAAAAACCACCGGAGAACCTGAAATGGACTGATCAACTTGCAAACGAGCTTCATAAACCAGTAATACATCATTTCAGAAGAAGAAAAGTGTTTGTGAATGACATTGATGAAATATGGGCTGTAGATTTGGTTGACATGCAGTCGTTTTCAAAATTCAACAACGGAATTAAATACTTGCTCATGGTTATTGATGTGTTTTCAAAGTATGGATGGATCGTTCCGTTAAAAAGCAAAACTGGAGTTGATGTAGCTAGCGCTCTAAGCAAAATATTTGAGGAGAGAAAGTGCGTCAAAATGTGGGTGGATAAAGGAAAAGAGTTTTATAACAAGCATGTAAAAGCCCTAGGTGTGCAATTATACTCCACTGAAAATGAAGAAAAAAGTTCCGTTGTTGAAAGATGGAATAGAACAATGAAAGAGAAAATGTTTAAATACTTTTCAGCTAACAACACCAATAAATACATTGACGTTTTAGACAAAATGGTTGATAACTACAACCACACCAAACACTCTTCCATTAAAATGACTCCAGTTGAAGCAAGCGATGAAAAGAATAAAAGCAGGGTATGGATAACCCTAAATGGAAAGGTGAGAACAGAAAGACAAGAACCTAAGTTTTCCATTGGAGATAAAGTGAGGATCACTAAAAAGAAATCACATTTTGAAAAGGGGTATACACCGAGATGGACAGAGGAGGTTTTTACTATATCAAAAATTCAGTACACAGACCCGCCTACGTATAAAATATCAGACCATCACAGCGAAGAAATACAAGGTACATTTTATGAACAAGAAATGCAAAAGACCAATCAAGACATATTTAGAATTGAAAAAGTCATTAGAAAGCAAAAGAGCAGATCTTTAGTCAAATGGTTTGGATATCCAGATTCATTCAACTCGTGGGTGAATAATAAAGAATTGATCCGTTTGCAAAAATAGACGCGTCGTTTTGTATGGCAAGAAAAAAAAATTTTTTGAAATGACATAAATAAATTCACGACAAGAAAAAAAATGAATGAGATAATGAATAAGATGATTATAAAAATAAATGTGCTTGAAGCTGATATGTATGAATGCATGAAACATATTGACTTGAATAAGTTCATGTCTAGGTACCAATTGATGTTGAATGAATTACGTTGTAGTATTTATGAAGCAGTGAATTTAGATAATATGGATGATATCCTTGAAAAGATGTTTTATTTTGAAAGTGAATTGGTTGATGATTTTTTAGAAGTGGAACAGAAATTTCGATGGGATAGAGGAAATATGAAATTGGAAACATACATGAATAACTTGCATAGACACTGTGGTATAATTAGTAAAATAATTCAAATGATGATAATGTTATGTTAAATCCTTAGTCAAATGGTCTGGATATCCAGATTCATTCAACTCGTGGGTGAGTAATAAAGAAGTGATTTCTATGAAAAAATGATCTTTAAAATTCAAAGATTTTCATTAATCCGAAAAATGATATAAATAATTTTCTTTTCTATATAAAAGAAATGAATTTTATTACGATTGAAAATTTTGATGAGAGCAAATTATCAGTTGGAGAAATTTACACGGCAACAAAACCAGTAGTATATCAAAAAGTACCCGTAAAATATTCTTATTCAAATGGAGATGGTCCTCTTGTATTACGAACACCTACATTATTTTCGTATGGTGTATGTGAGAATAAAGATCCGGCAACACAAAAATTGACTGGCTATTCCATGTCCTTCGTTTGCTTTGATGCTAAAAAGGGAAAGACAGAAGAAGAAGAAAAGTTTATTAGCACAATGGAAAAGATTACTTTGTTTATTAGAGGTGAAGTGGATAAATTGTCAGCCAAACTTAAAAAGGGAGGAAGAAAAAAGCAAATTAATTCAAACGAATTGAGTATTTTAAAATATAAACCTGATCATCCTGAAGCAGCTCCTGTGTTTTATGCTAAAATGTTTATAAATAAAAATGAGAAAGACGAAATACTCATTACTTCTGTATTTCATAGAAAGAGAACAGATCTTGATATACAAAATGGAATCAAAGGAGAACGTAATAATAGAAATTTAGTCAGCTCTTCTGGATATAATTTCCTTAATCAAAAATGTTATGCCATTGGAGGACTTAGAATTGAGGGGGTGTATATCGGCCCTTCTATTGTGTCTATTCAAGTTAAACTGGTAGAAGCCGTCATCGTGAAAAATGCAACTTTTTCTCATAGCTTTATGGGTGAAGGATTGGATTTAGGGGAAGTAGAACCGGATGATGAAATGTAAATCACTTGTGAAATCCATGGAAAAAATTCTTCGAATTTTTTTAAAATTTTTCTGAATTTTAAAAAATGATCAACGTTGAAGGAATTGTACTACCGAACAAACCTCTAACCAACTTTCAATTAATAGATGCTGTGAAAAAGCTCAAAATTAAAAACTTTAGAGGCGTGTTTGTCAGGGATGAGTTACCAAAAAAGACAAAAAAAAAAGAATGTGGTATTGTGAATACAGGAGATTCTAGCACAGATGGATTTCATTGGATCTGTTGGTATAAAGACGCTGACAAAAAATACAGCTTTGACTCTTATGCTCAGCCTCCTCTTGTTGAGCTCATTGATTATTTAAAAAGCCCAGTCTTTTACAACAGCGAGAGAGTACAGTTTGGTAATACGTCTTATTGCGGTCACTTGTGTCTTTACGTCTTGAAAAAATTACAGGAAGGGGATGACTTTCAAAGCGTTGTTAACACACTTTGGTGAAAAAAAAGTCGTGTCTATATAAAATGATTGACAAATTTGGAATAACTGAATTGGGAAGGTATTTTTATGATCCTTCCTCATCATCAGCCATAACAGGTGATCTCTATGTCAGAACAGATGGAAACAGCACCATCACTGCAGACATGGATTTCAACTCTCATAAAATCATCAATATGGGTGAACCGACTAACGCACACGATGCTGCTACTAAAAATTACGTGGATACGCATGCGTCAGGTGGTTCTGTAGTGGGAACTACAGATTTGGATTTAAATTTCCACAAGGCGATCAACTTGAATGAACCGACCAATCTTCACGACGCTGCCACAAAAAATTACGTAGACGTCAGCTCGAGTCTGTGTGTTAAAACCGACGGATCCAGCACAATCACGGGAATCATCGACATGAACTCTCACAAACTGATTAATGTAACTGATCCTACCAATTTAAAAGACGCTGCAACAAAAGGGTATGTAGACACCAAAGTCTCTTACAATAATATTTCTTACGTAGACATTAACATGACAGCTCATAAACTAACTAATTTGTCTGAACCTACATCAGCCTCAGATTCAGCTACGAAAAATTACGTGGATACGCATGCTTCGGGTGGGACGACTGTAGGTGCAGCAGATTTGGATTTGAACTCGCACAAATTAATTAACGTGCTCGATCCAACCAACGCACAAGATGGAGCGACAAAAAATTATGTTGACTTACTGTTACAAAAATCGAGTTTAACCAGTGTCGTTCCAGGATCCAGTTTCCCCAGTTTGGGGTTTAAGTCTCAGACGGTAGCAGCGTTAACCACTTCTCCTGTGTTTGCGTTTTCCGGAAAATCCGGTGTGTTGAGAAGACTGTGGCTGGCTTTATACAGCACCTCTGGCACGAATATTCCCGGCCAAGTTTTCATTCGAATCTTCACTGACGGAGAAATCAATGTGGGAAATTATTCAGAAACAACAGAAGGAATTGGAGTGGATCAAACAGGACTTGCTACCGATTTGCTTTTTTCACCATTGGGAGGAGCTTTTTACACTAATTCTTTGCAAGGATGCAACATGTTTAGCACAACTTCCTTGGGAGGATATTTCACGTTGGACATGCCTTTCAGAAACGACATATCCATTCAACTGGTCAACAGAAATGCTACTGCCATCACGTATTGGATTCAACCGTTCATTTCCACACTTGCTTCTATTCCTGCGACCATCCCTCTTTACAAGCTGTACTGCAGAACGTTTCGATATTTGAACACCACTTACGGCAGCGAATACGTTTTGATGAACACCAACGGAAAAGGAAATGGTTTGTCGTTGAAATACATCAGGATGCACATCATCGGCGCCTCTGGAAACTGGTGGGAATCTAGAGTCCGAATGTACGACGGAAATTTACCTCCAGGTAACGGCACTGTACTCACTCCTTGGACACCGTACAACACCAACAATTACACCTACTTTCCTGGTTATGACGGTGACAGTACATGCTTCTTTTCATCCTCTGGACTGGAAGATTTTTACTTATCCTCATGGAACGGATCAAATGTGACTTCATTCAACAACAAACCGACTGGACTTCTGTATCAATCCACTTCATCCATCGGCTCTACATCTACCATTTCTTTTTACAGAAATTTTGGAGAAGCAGATTCTATGCCTACTGTCGCAGCTGGTAGAAGACTCGTTGTCACGCTCAACTCTGGTGATGCTCAAGTCGGTCAATCCGGAAGCTTTTACCTTCTTCTCGGACAAGTCTATTATTACGCTTAATGTACAGATGAAAAAAAATTTTTGAAAATGACTTAAATAAATTTCTATTGATATATAAACTGAAGATGAGACAGAGTGAAATAATAGAACGAATGAATGCAATGGAAGAACTAATTAGTTCAATGGGGCAAAACATACCGTGGAAAGATCTGTATAGTATTGAAAGAGATCTGGATAGACTTGAAAGAGATATGTTAGATTTACAAGATGAATTAACTGACGATATGCTTGAAATGTTTGAAGATTTAAGAGAAGATTATAGATATAGTTTAAGGCTTAATCGTTATGAAAGCGAAGATGATGAAAGCGAAGATGATGAAAGCGAAGATGATGAAAGCGAAGATGATGAAAGCGAAGATGAAAGCGTAGAATACATTGATGAGGAGGAGGAGAAAAGAAATAGATTAAAGATTGAAGCATTGCGTAAAGGTTTTCATAAGGATAAATATAGAGTGTGTGCTTCTGCTGCTTAAACAGATTTTTAATTCTTTTTGAAGAATTGAAAATTCAAGATGGAATAAAATGATGTATTAAAAAAATAATTTTTTTTTGTAATAAAAAATGGAGACTCAACATAAAAAATTTTTTCATTATGATCGAAAAATGTGTAATAAATCATTTCTTTTTTTCGACAAGTATTTGAAGCATCCTCCATCAAAAGTAGGAACTAGATATGAAATATTTGCTCAAAAAGACATCACATTAAATAAACTGAGTCATCAGAAAATAACTTTTATGTTTGGAATAAAACTTAAAAGCGGATTAGCTTTAGTGAATTTGAGGGAAAGCCTAAAATCAAAACTGGATTATTTCAGTCACAGCATCACACTATCAGAGTCGACGGATAATGTGATCATGGAAATTTACAATAACAGCAAGTCAGATGTCATTATTAAAAAAGGGGAAAGTTTATGCTTTGTCAATTTCATTAATGAGTGAAAAAAAAAATATTTTTTTTCGTTTAATAAAAATGGAATACAATTACGAAGCTAAATCTAAACTTTATCCAGTTCTTCCAACAGCTCCTGCAGATGAAGGACACAATTACCGTCTTCAAAAAATAAGCGAAATCCAAAAAGAGATGGACAACGAGAGGAAAAAGAGAGTACATTTGAGCAAAAAGTACCATCGCGCTTTCAGAATCATTTCTTTTGTAGACACTACGTTGCAAGCAGGTGGTGTTGCACTTGGAGTTGTTGGAATTGGAACTTTGAGCACCATCGCTGCTGCCCCTGTTGCGACTGCGTGTGAAGGTGTGGCTATTGGAATGGGGTTTTTATCCATTGTAGGAGGTCAAGTAAACAAAAAACTAGCATTAAAAGCGGAGAAGCATGAAAAGATTAAAGTGTTGGCAGAGTCGAAATTGAACACCATCAACAGTCACATTTCAAAGGCTTTAGTAGACAACGTTGTGAGCGATTCAGAGTATGAATTGATTTTAGACGAGCTTCAAAAGTTTAAGAGCTTGATGAAAGAAATAAGAACTAAAACAAAAATCAACATTGACGAGATAACTAAAGAGTCGTTGATCCAAAAAGGAAGAGAAGACGCGATAAAAGCGTTCAATAATATGTTTAAAAAAAACTAATTTAAAAACACAAATAAGTTTGCGTTTAAGTTTTTTTCTTGTGTTTTAAAAAATGTCCTTTTTTAAAATACTAGACCCTAACAAGAGGGATGAAATTGTGAGAGAATTTGTTGAAAGAAGAAAAAGAATCTATCAAGATAGTTTGAATGAAAATATTTATGATGCTAATCTTCAGACTGACTTGAGCAAGCATTACAAGCCTCTGATTGAAAGCAATGAAAAGATTATCAAAAGCATCGAAGAAAGACGCAATGAACAAGTGCCTCCCAGTTTTGATGAGACAGTCTTTTTAAATAGGTATAATACACGTTTCGTAAACGATGTTAGAAGAAATTTCGAAATTAGTAAAATTAGTGATAAATTGTACTTTGGAAAAATGGAGGTGGAGGTGGATGGAAATGATATCGTTGTTGGAGGAGAAAGGTATAAAGGAACAAAGGGTCTTTGGGAGCTTATGACAGAATCTGATCCTCCAGACAAATGGAGCGACGTTAACGATGAAGATTTGCAAAACTATTCAAAAATTATTTTCAACACTGGTGCTATTTACTCGGGATCAAATCCAAACAAGCCAAAAGCCTCCAGAAGCGAAAAATACCGACAAATTATAAAGCCTCTTTGGGATAAATTTAAAAGTGAAACTAAAGTCAAAAAAGGTCATGGCGTGATTATTCTTCCGAGCGATCCGAACGCATTAGTTCAAAGGTTTACATTGAGTGTAGCTGCATGGCATGCTGGAAATAAAGAGTCAAGAAATGTGGCTGTTTCCATTTGCGATGAGCTGTTGAGACAAAATAGGATTAATAAAGACGAGTACAAGGCTATGATTGCGTATATCGATATGAAATAAAAAAAATCTATGGAAATAAAAATGATCGTTTATAGAAATAGATATGTGAAGAAGCATATTGTGGGTGGAAGTGGGATAATTGACACGCTTAAAAATTTCTTGAGAAGAGCAGCAGCTTCAAGCGCTTCAAGAGCAGCATCTACTTTGGCTAATAAAATTGCAAAAACCGAACTGGGGAGAGAAGCAATCATGGCTACTAAATCTGCAGGAAAAGAGTTAGCTTCTACAGCCATTTCCACTGCTAGAGATGTGGCTATTGATAAAGGTAAAAAGACCATTGAGAAATTGTATTCCAAGACTGGAACTCCAAAGCCACATGAAGCTGCAAAGAATGATCTCAACCTTAAAAGCAAAGAAATTATTTCAAGCATTGTTAACAGAGCAGCACCGATTATAGATGAATATTCTATGCTTGGATCAGGATTGTCGAAGAATAAAGCGATTAGAATACAAGACCTGGTAAAAAAAGGAAATGGGCTTTTGATTGCATGAGGATCCAAAAAAAATATTTTTTTCTTTGATGTATAAAAATGGCAAATTCCGATGTTTTAAATTTTACAGAAGAGATTATTGTTGATGAAGAAATTGAGAGATTTGAATTTCATGAATACGAACCAGTGAATAAGAATCTAAACGTGGATGGAGAAATAAGAATCAATATTGAGCAGCAAGATTTGTTCACGCTTCCATCTGAGGCGTACCTTTTGGTTGAAGGAAGACTTTTAAAAGCGGATGGAACTTCCTACGCTGATACAGACGTTGTTACTTTGGTTAACAACGGTATCATGCACATGTTCAGTCAGATTTCTTATCAGTTGTCGAATCAAGAGGTGGAGACCATTTACGATCCTGGACATGCTACCACCATGATTGGATACCTCAAATATCCAGTAGAGTTCCAAATTTCAGAGGGTATGAACCAGCTGTGGCAAAGAGACGTAACAGCTTTAGCAGATCTTGTCAACAACACTGGATATAAACAAAGACAAAATTACTGAAGAAAAAGGAACGTTTTCGTTCTGCATTCTTTTAAAGCACATTTTTGGATTTTGCGACGATTACGATAAAGTTCTCTATGGATTTAAGCATACACTTGCTCTTGTGAGAAAGAGCGATAGTGATGCTATTTTTAGAGCAGCTGCAACAGCTGCAGGAAAAGTGGATTTGACTAAATTGTCTTTGTTTATGCCTCATGTCACACCATCTGTTGTAACTAGTAACAATCTTTACAAAATCATTGAATCAAAAGTAGATGTTCCATTTTCGTTCAGATCTAGACAATGTGATACCATCGCTGTTCCTGTATCAAACAACTTTAGTTGGAGGTTAAGCGCAAGATCTGCTAGTGAAAGACCTAGGTATGTCATTGTTGGATTCCAAACCAATAAATCTAGAAGTCAAGAATTAAATCCTTCAGTCTTTGATCACTGCGATTTGAAAAACATATATGTCACCTTAAACAGTGAAAGGTATCCTGCTGTTGATTACAATTTAGACTTTAATAACAACAAATACCCAAGAGCTTATAGAGACGCATGCAAGTTTGACAATAGGCTTTATGGAATTAGCGAAATTATGGCTCAACCTAATTTATCTGCCTTAAATTATAGATTTATTTGTCCTCTTTTTGTTTTTAATGTAAGCAAGCAGGCTGAGAGGTTAAAAACTTCAGTGATAGATGTGCAAATAAAAGCTACATTTAACGCAAACGTTCCTGCAAACACTCAAGCCTTTGCTGTCCTCATTTCCGATAAATTGCTTAGGCTTAAATCAGATGGAAGCAGAATGAATATTGTTTATTAGGTGTTCTTCAAAATAATATTTTTTTTAATAAAAAAATGAGATATACGAAAAAGGATTTGAAAAAATTACTGAAAGAAAATGGTGTTTCCAAAACGTCTGACAATAAAATGTCGCTCATGATGCTTGCGGTTGAAAACAACTTGATTGATAAAAACGAATGGATTAAAGACGTGAAGGAAGATCGACCAGTGGGTAGACCGAAAAAGGATCTTAAAAATGGATTAAATCGGTTACAAGAAGAATAAAATGAAACAGTTTTTTCCGTTTTTTCTAGAATGTAGTATCAAAGAGACTGACGCAAATAAAAAAAGACATCTTGAGCTTCTTGCATTTGGAAAAACAGGTGTTTTTCGTGAATCTTTTTACGTCACTGAAAACGGAGATTTTAATGTTCCAAAAGAGTACAGTGATGGAGAGAGAGAAAAGCTTTACCGACTTGTATGGAGTGGCGAGACGGAATATTCACGAATGGAAAAGAAAATCAAAGAGCATCTCAGTACTTGGAAAGGCTTGTCTAAAGAAGAAAGGCTAAGAATGATTGACAAGTATGTGCTTGTTTTGGATTGCCATTTCGAGGATAAAAAAAAGATTTTTGGAGAATTAAAAAGCGCAATTTTAAATCATTCACTCGGTTCCAAAGACATTGTGTATGAAAACTTTAGAATACTTTGTATCCATGAAAATTCTTTGAATTTTTAAGATTCTTCAGATCTCAGAAATGAAAAAATCGAATTTGATTTAAATAAAATCTTAGCATAATAAAAGATGACTTACACAAGAAAGCTTTTGAAAAAATTACTGAAAGAAAATGGTGTTTCCAAAACGTCTGACAATAAAATGTCGCTCATGATGCTTGCGGTTGAAAACAACTTGATTAGTAAAGATGCATTTTTGGAAAACTCGAAAGAGGTGAGACCTGTTGGAAGACCTAGAAAATATGAGAAAAAAGAAAAGAAACCTCTTGATCCTAAATATGCGAGACTTGGTTTAATTAGAAATAATCCTTTAGGTTTGAGAATAACTCACGTTGATACTGGTGAGGTGGTAGAATACAAGTCTGCTTATGAATCGAAGAAAAAGACGGGACATAGCTGGCAGTACTTTGCGAGACGAAATGGAAAAGTAGTGGATGGAAACAAGTATGAGATTTTTAGCGCGAGAAGTTTTTAAATTCTTTTATATATTGAATTTAAAAATTTGAAAATGATATAAATAAAAATCTTGTGTTATTAAAATGGAAAACAAAACGGTGAAAGAATTGCGAGAAATTGCTAAAAAGCAAAATATTAAATATTATTACAAGTTGAGAAAGGAGGATCTTGTAAGGGCTTTGCAGCCTGCTGCTCCTCCTAGAGTTGTCGCTGCTTCTACTCGTAGACGAACGACTGAGGCAAGACCGTTGCCTGTTAATGAAAGACCTACCGTGGTTAGGTTTGTTAAACCACCTGTAAAAGTTTCTGTAAAACCGACAAAAGTTTCAATAAAGCCGACAAAAGTAAGGTTTGTTCCTTCCGCAGTGATAAAACCAGTCATCGCTCCAAAACCAGCGATCATCCCACCAAGACCTACTGTAGTAAAACCTCCTATTGCTCCGAAACCAATTCATTTGCAAAGACAGAATCACATCCTTGATGAGTCGGTTTTAGATTTAACACCTGTCATAACACCAAAACCAGTCATTCCACCTAGACCTTCATTTTTTTCAAGTCTGACGGCAGTTGCAAAAAGTGTGACGTTCTATGTTGCAACTAAGTTTAATGATATTAAAGAATGGATAGATCCCTACGTTCCTGAAGTAGTCAAGAAGAATGTAAACGAATCAGTGAAACAAATCGATGAAAAGATAAAGTCTATCAAATCACTTGTATTAAAAACAGTTTATAAACAGCCTGTGTCAAAACCATTTACAGTAAAGTTTAAAATGACTGAACATTCAGCGGAGCATGCTGTGAGACAATTTTCTTACAAGCCTTCTTCTCAATACCAAGACATTGCATCCTTTTTTAATTTGGTAAGAGAGTCTGCCATTCAAACCATGGAAGGAGAAAGGAATACAAAGGTAAGAATTATTTTAACGTGCGAAATGAAATCTGTAAGCATCATGACTGGTGAAGAAGTGACTCGGGAAGCAAACTTTTCATCCAACTCGGAAATTATTCTAGCGGCTACGGATTTAAGAACGTTAATAAGGCAAATGGAAGAAAAAATCTTGGAAAATAGTGTCAAATACAACAAGTTGGGATCTAATGGCTTCTTGTCCAAGATTTTAAAAATGGACATGAATTTTATCGACTATAGACCTCTCAGCGGTTCTTCCTACATGGAGCTACCTCCCAAGTTAAAAAACAAAAAGGCCATTGTCAACATGGAAAACAACGACAATGAATGCTTCAAGTGGTGCGTCACCAGAGCTCTAAACCTTAAAAATAGAGACAACGAAAGAATTGATGATGACTTGATTCTAAAATCAGAAGAGCTCGATTGGGATGGAATAAAATTTCCTGTTGATTACCATAAAATCGACAAGTTTGAAGTGAATAATCCTGAAATTAGCGTAAACGTCTATGAGTATGAAGAAAAAGCACCTCAACCTTTACGAGTATCTGATTTTATGGACCGAAAGCACTGTGTTGATTTGTTGTATATTTCAAACGAAGAAAACAGCCATTATTGTCTCATTAAAAATTTCAGTCGGTTTGCCGGTTCTTCAGCATCGAAAAAGCAACATAAAAGATATTTTTGCAGAAGGTGCATGCAAGGTTTTGGTCAAAAAGAAAAGCTTCAAATCCATCGAGAAGACTGCTATGATAATGCTCCAATGAGAATCGATCTTCCTAAAGAAGGGTCGACCCTTGAGTTTAAAAACTTTCAAAAGACATCCGTTTGTGGTCTATGCCGACTTTGAAAGTTTTATCAAGCCCATCGATGACAGCACTGAATATAATAATAAAGAATCGTACACCAAACAATATCAAAAGCATGTTCCAAGTTCCATCGTCTATTATATCAAATGCTACGACGAGACCATTTACAAGGGAAAGCTTGAAACGTACACAGCTGAAAGCGATGATGATGACGTGGCTAAAAAATTTATCACCAGGCTTGAAGCAGACCATAAAAAGATTTGGAACGACAGCGATTTACTTCAACAACAATGGGAAAAAAATAGAATAGAAACTGATGAGGACAAGAAGAAGTTTGAAGCTGCAACTGAATGTCACATTTGCAATAAAGATCTTAACGGTGATAAAGTATGGGATCACTGTCATTTGACTGGAAAATACCGTGGTGCTGCTCACAAACAATGCAACTTGGATTATCAAATTCCAAAATTTATTCCAGTTGCCTTTCATAACTTGTCTGGCTACGACTGTCATTTATTCATCAAGAAATTAGGTGGAAAGCTCAATTGCATACCCAACAACGAAGAAAATTACATCAGCTTCTCGAAGAAAATTAAAGTAAGAGACTTTATCAATAAAAAAGGTAAACTTCAAGGAGTTTGGAAAGAAATTAGGTTTATTGACACCACCAGATTCATGTCTGACAAATTAGAAAAATTGGCTAAAAATCTAACCGACGATCAATGCAAAAACGTTAAAAAATATTTTTCTGAAGATAAACAGTTCAACTTGATAAGAAAAAAAGGCATTTACCCTTACGAATGGGTAGACTCGGTTAAAAAGTTTTCCGAAACGCAATTGCCGCCAAAAGAATCCTTTTATTCCAAACTGGAAGATGAACCAGCAAAGAGGAAGACTACGCGCATGCACAAAACGTTTGGAAAGTATTTGGATGTGAAACCTTTAAAGATTACCACGAGCTATACAACAAGTCTGACGTGCTGATTCTTGCAGATGCCTTTGAAAATTTTAGAGACGTATGCATAAAATGTTACGGTCTTGATCCCGCCTGGTATTACACCTCTCCTGGATTAGCCTGGGACGCCATGTTAAAGAAAACTAAAATTAAATTGGAATTGATAACCGATATTGACATGCTCAACATGATCCGAAAAGGAATACGCGGTGGAATCAGCATGATCTCCAACCGACTTGGAAATGCTAACAACAAATACATGGACAAATATGATACCTCACAACCATCGAAATTCCTTCAGTATTTAGACGCCAACAATTTATACGGATGGGCCATGAGCAAACCTCTTCCCGTTGGAGGATTCAGATGGATGAATGATCTTCAAAATTGGCACAGCATGCCATGCATTCTTGAAGTCGATTTGAGCTATCCTGATGAGCTTCACGATTTACACAACGACTACCCTTTGGCTCCTGAAAGATTAACCATTGGAAAAGTTGACAAACTCGTTCCAAATTTAAACAACAAAGAAAAATACGTCGTTCATCATGAAAACCTAAAACTCTATGAACGATTGGGCTTGGTCATCACCAAAATTCATCGAGGAATCACCTTTAGAGAAGAACCTTTCATGAAAGAATACATTGACCTCAACACCAATGAGAGAAAAGAAGCTACCAACGAATCTGATAAGGATTTTTTCAAACTCATGAACAACTCTGTCTTTGGAAAAACAATGGAAAATATTCTTAAGCGCGTTGATGTCAGACTCATCACCACTAAAAAAGAAGCTTTAAAATTATCCAAAGCCCCTCGCTATAAACGAAACACCATTTTTGATGAAAACTTAATCGCAATTCACATGGAAAAAACAAAATGCTTTTACGATAAACCTGTTTACTTGGGAATGAGCATCCTCGATTTGAGCAAAACTTTGAAGTTTGATTTCCATTACGGTTACATCAAACCTAAATACGGTGATAAAGCCAAGCTGCTCATGACCGACACTGAATCACTTTTTTACGAAATCGAAACGGATGATTTTTTCAAAGACATTTCAAACGATCTTAAAAACATGTTTGACACGAGCAACTTTTCTAATAACCATCCTGCCATTGAAAACGTTGGCTTTGAAGTAGGATTAAATAATAAGACCATCGGCATGTTCAAAGACGAAGCCGGAGGAAAAATAATTAAAGAGTTTGTTGGACTTAGACCCAAGCTCTACTCTTACAAAATCACTAAAGATGAATACAAAAAATGCAAAGGGATGAAAAAGAACGTGGTCAAAAATAAGATTACTCACCAACATTTTAAAGACTGCTTATTGACTGGAAATGAACAACTTGCAACTATGAACGTTTTCAGATCTCATCTTCACGATATCTACACTGAAGAAATTAACAAAGTTGCACTCAGCGCAAAAGATGACAAAAGAATCCTATTGTATGATCACACCACATTGGCTATTGGACACTACAAGGTAAGAAAATAAAAAGGTATGAAAAATTTAGTTTATTTGAAACAAATTCTTCGAATTTTTACGCATCTTAAAAGATACACAAATGATTATTTTTATACTTCTTTACACATCCGCCATCTTGGAAAAAAAAACAGTGAACCCCCCATTACGCTATCCATGCGCCAGAACACTAATTAAAAACACAGCAAGAAGTTTTATTAATTCCTTAATGTCACCCTATGCAACGATATACGTATACTCCCATACTTAAGGGGTATCAATGCGCCAGAATCGGCCTTTTATAGTAGTATAGTCTGCAGGCGCGGATTTAAGGGGTGGCCATTGTGGCAATGGCCACATTGTTTGAAACCCAACTGATTTTTAAGAAAATATTCCTAATATTTATTAAAGATCTGTTAAAACCTTTGGGATTAAATATGGAAATATTTTAGGGATATACTAAGTTATTGAAAAGAATTTGAAAATATTTTGTAAGACTTGGATTACAATTTGTTGTCTAGCGACGGATTGAAGTTTGTTGGCCATACAGCTTAAATTTAACTGCAGCCAAATTAGTTTTGGGTTTTTGCGCTTAAGTAATATCTCTAAAAATTGAAATTTGTCTGCGGTAATTTACGGATTTTGGTTATAGAGGTTCCTGCCATGCCCACAACAGTTCTTATTATACGTTACCGATATTTTATTCAATCAATAAATGCTGTGAAAAAGTATTAAAGTATTAATCTTTTATCGAAATTTCAACCATGAAAATAAAACTTGGCCACATAGTTGGTTTTAACGTGTCCGATTTTAAAAAATATGCTGTTAAATTGGATCTAACGAATACAGGTTATTATTCGCTACCGTGAGATTATCATAAATTTTTCTCAATTTCTTCTTCAGAAACAAAGATAACTTGGCTTTTGTCATTTGATTTTTTAAATATAATAAAATATGAATCCATATTTTTTCTTTAGAACTTTCTTTTACTATTTTTAATTCAAATAATATAACAAAATAAACCCAAAAATTCCTGATGTTAGAAACATGAACAGTTTAGACCTTCATTGCATTATTTTCTTTCATTTCTTTTCTTTGAGAATTCAATCCATTCTTAATAGACTTTTTTTTTCTTTTTTTTTAGCTATTTAACTAGTTATTGGTTAATCTTATTATTAAACAAACAAGTCACTAAAATTATGTAAATGACTAGTTTGTTTAGTAATAACTAAATCACTTGCATAATATATAAATGATTTGGTTGTTTAATAAAAATTTATGGTGTATACTAAAATTACTCTAATTTTTTTATTATTAACATTACTTTTCAGCAAATATTGTTTTTTTGAGTCAGAACTGCTGAAGATGGAAATTGTCTTTACAGCTTAGTCTCGTTGATTTTAAATGACAGTAAGCATACTTCAAAAATTCTAAGACGGCTAACGTCAATTGAGATATTTGAAAACATAAACTTTTACGCTTGGTGTAGTTATTTTTTGAGTTATTTTAATCAACATAGATCAGAATATTCTCAGCTTGCTAGTTTGTTTTTTATAGCTGTGTCATTTAAATGCTCTGATTTTCAACAATTAATGATAATATGATTTCAGAACTTCTTTTGAAAGAAGTATATTTAAATTACTTTGATAAAACATTTTCATCGTTTATTTGCCTAATACCATTATCTAGTGTTATAAAGCAACCTATTAAATCTGTCTATCCTGAAATTGGTTTTAAAAAGTACTATAGCTTTTAAACACTGTTATAAAGCTTTGTATCCAAAAATTAAATAGTCCAATAAATATTTTGTGGTACAATTTAGATAAAACAAAAAACAAGTGTTTTATGTTTCAACCCAAATCATTTTGTAAAACTGATTAAAGATCTTCCAAACAAACAACCAGCTTTTTTAATGAGTGATTCAACTTTACCTAGTATCAAAAGAAAACAAATTTCAAAGACAAAGAAGTTTTTCAGCAACAGAGAATAAAATACAAAAAACAATTCAGTCTAAACTATCTTTTCTTACTGTTTCCAGGAACGCTTCAGATTTAGATAAGTTGGATAATTGTAATAAAATAGTTAAAACTGAAGTAATTGTTTTAAAAGACATCAACAGCAGTGATAAAAACACTATTGACTCTTATGTTCCACTTAAGGAAAACATGGTTGCTGATGTTAGTTTATTAAATACAAATCAGCTAGCATCCTATTCAATTTATGATGTTTCTTCATACCATCTACAGGGTGAAAAATTAAAATCAGGAACAAATGATAATGAGCTGTTTTCTCTAATTAGTAATGTCTGGATTCCAGATAAATGCTTCCTTTTCCCCTTAACAGGTAAAAGCAGAAAAAGACATTTTTTCTTAAAATGGTTAGATGAGTTTTCTTGGCTTTGTTATTTAAAAATTGAGGATGGTGCATATTATCTTCCTTGCACTCCTTTTTGGTCCAAGTTCACCAAACAAATATGCCTTACGTAAGTTGTTCAAAGAACCATTCAATACCTGGCGTAATGCTGTAAAAGTTTTCAATGATCATGAGAAAACTGTTGACGGATTACACATCAAATCCATGGATTGTTATAATATGCTTTTATCTAGAGCCAAAAATAACACTTTGCCTATTAAAATTTCTCTAGATATTTCTAGAAAGCAGCTTATAGAGGAAAATAAAAAAAAACTTGCGACAATTGTTAAGACACTAATGTTTTTGGGTTGAAATGATATGCCTTTACGAGGTCATAGAGATGATAGAAATTATTAAGGAGAAATTGGAGAACCTTCAAAAATTACAGGGTTGGGTAATTTTGTTGAGCTTTTAAACTTTAGAGTTGATGCAGGTGATTTAATTCTAAAGGAGCATCTTCTCTCTACCCCAAAAAACTCTACATATATTTCAAAGACCTCTCAAAATGAGTTGATTGAGTGTTGTGGAAATGCTATTGAAGAGATTCTAATAAATGATATTAAAAAAAGCAAGTACTACTCTATTATAGGAGATGAGGCTTCAGAGTGTGCATTGTTAGAACAACTTTTTATTGTCATACGTTATGTTGACATGAACAGTAGTATTAAGGAAGTTTTTTTACGCTTTTTAGAATGCAAAACAGGGACAAGTGGTTTAAATAACGGGTGATGCGGAAGTTATCGGACAAATCCTAATTTCATTATTTGAGCTTAATAATTAGTTTTTGTGGTTTTATGCGTAGGCATAAACGTTCTATAAAATATAAACTTTATTATTTGAAACACAGTTATTTAAAATGAGGTTAAATGCAGCTGAACGAGAATCTTTTCGAAAGCGACTAAAAATGTTTTTTGTAAATAAACCTAATATAAAAAAAAAAAAAAAAATCGTAAATCATTTTGAAAAGGAAGGATTTGCTCGAAGTACAATATATGATAACCTAAAAAGACTTGAAACTGTTCAATCGTTTTCTGATAGAAAGCACCCTGGTCGTCGGACATCCTGGACTAGAGAAAAGAAAGCCGAATTAACGAGACTTGTCAACAATCGAAAAGGGGTCAGTCAGAGAAAAATAGGTATTAAGTTCGGTGTAAATCAATCGACAATTGGTCGTCAGTTAAAAAAAATGAATATTAAATATAGAAAACGTGAAAAGACTCCAAAATACACTTTAGAACAACAAATAAAGGCAAAGAAAAGAAGCAGGAAACTAGTTAATCAACTCTATAACACAAAATTGCTTTTAGTCATCGATGACGAAAAATACTTTTACTTTGCAGGGGACAACATGCCTGGAAGTTCTGGATACTACACAAACAACAAAAAGACATCCCCAGAAAGTGTTCGTTTTATAGGAAAAGAGAAATTTCCAAAAAAATTATTAATGTGGATAGCCATATCTGACCGTGGTATGTCCGAACCATTGTTTCGCATTTCCAAGGCTGTAGCGATCAATTCATCAATCTATATTAATGAATGTTTAGAAAAACGACTACTTCCATTTATTCACAAGTATCATGGAGACTTTAACTATTTATTTTGGCCAGATTTAGCAAGTTCTCATTATTCTAAAGATTCTCTAAATTGGATGGACCAATATGTCTATTACGTTGATAAAGAATCCAATCCCCCAAATGTGCCTCAAGCACGACCAGTTGAAAATTTTTGGGGACATTTGGCACAGAAGGTTTACGAAGGAGATTGGCAAGCTTCAACAGAGCAAGTTTTGATTGATCGCATTAAACTAAAACTACAAGAAATTGATTTAAACTTTTTACAGTCGCATATGAAAGGCGTCAGAGCAAAATTTGAGATCAATTGCAGATGGTGGTGTTTTTTCATATAAAAAATAATATATTTTTATTAAAAGACAAATGCTTTATTTAAAAAAAATATAATAGTAGTTTGTTTTTTTATTTATAAATAAGTTATTGAAGTTTTTATTTTGTCCGATAACTTCCGCATCACCCGTTATAGCTACCAACATTCTTGAAACTTTGAAAGAATTTGGTTTAGATATAAAAAATTGCAGAGGCCAGTCTTATGATGGAGCTGCTTCAATGTCAGGTGAAAACAAAGGTGTTTCATCTCTTATAAAAAAAAATCAATCCAATGGCATTATTTGTCCACTGTGACTCACATAAACTTAGTTTAATTGTTGGCTAGAGTTGCCAAATCCAGCAAGTAAAAAGTTTGCTTGAGCAAGTTAAAGACATATCTTATTTTTTTAACTTGTCTCCTAAAAGAAGTAATTGTTTAAAAAAATACCTACTTCCTGGTCAGGCAAAACTTATTGACACATGTCGAACTCGGTGGGTACAAAAGCTTTGTGGACTTGATGTGTTTTTTGATAATTATTCAGCAGTTTTTTCTGCTTTTGAAGAAATGGAAGACAATAATTTAAAAGAATTTAATAAAGAAACATTTTCAAAAGCATCTTCTTTTATGAATTTGTTGACAAATTTTTCTTTTACTGTTTCTTTAGTTTTAACTAAACAGCTTCTGGATTACTTTTATGGAATTTCCATCACCTTTCAAACTAAATCTTTCGATATTTCCCAGCAAGTAGATGAAATTCAAAATTTGACTAAACATTTAAAAGAAATACAGAGAAATGATGATGCTTACCATGACAAATGGTATAAAATTGCTCTTGAATTGGCAAAAACATTTGATGTTGATGAAAAAAAACCTTGAACATGTGGTGTTCAGAAGCATAGAGATAATCAAATATGTGATGGTTATTTTAAAGTTTCTATTACATTGCCTCTTGTGAATCATCTTCTCAATGAACTAGAAAACAGATTTGATGTTGAGAGCATGATTGTTAATAATGGTCTATGTGCTATTCCTGCTTACTTAGTAGAGCAATATTTTAGATCTTGCCCATGGAAAGAAAAGTTCTTAATTTTTTTGGATTTTTTATAAATCAGATCTTCCTCATTTCTCATCAATTTATGCCGAATAAGAGTTATGGAAGGAATTTTGGAAAGAAAAGACAGTATTACCATCCACTATTTCTGATACATTAAAGTTCATGGATATCAGAGGCTTTCCAAACATTTTAGAGGCTTTTCTTTTACTTGCTACAATACCAACCACAACTTGTGTGTGTAAAAGGTCAATATCTACTCTTAGGAGAATAAAAACTTACACCAGGAGTACGATGTCTGAAAATAGATTGAATGGACTTGTATTAATGTCTATTCATCAGGAAATAGTTCCAGATATTAGCAGAGTTATTGAAATTTTTGCATCCAAAGGAGACAGAAAATTAGAGTTAATATTTAAATGATGAGTAAACTTAGAATACTTCACTTAAACTGCCTATCAAGAAAAGAAAAGAATCCAGAAATGGAGGGCTAACCTTAGGCAACATAACTAATACTTTACTTAACCTGCCTATCAAGAAAAGGAAAGAATCCAGAAATGGAGGGCTAACCTTAGGCAACATAACTAATACTTTACTTAACCTGCCTATCAAGAAAAGGAAAGAATCCAGAAATGGAGGGCTTACCATAGGCAACACAACAGTTTACAGATGGAGTGCAAAGCCCTATGGCTTACCTTCGCTTTGGTGCACTTCGTTAAATAAGTTAGAAAAGTATTACATGTCTAATTAATTAACTAAATAGCCAAGGCAACATTTTGAATAACTTTGTTATTAACAGGATAACTAAAAACAATACAAAACAACACTCTACCGAGCTTGACTCGACTATTTAGCATAGCATTCCATTAGCAAAGTTGTATTGAATAAACACATTAGGTGAACAGACTTTAATAACAGGTAAAAAGTTATTTTTTAAAAAAGTGAATTTTATCTGTTTTTGCAAGTCCACTCCTCATATATGAAATTATTTTACCTCTAAAAATTAAAATATTCTCTAATGATTTTTTAATATGCATGTGTTCTTGGATTGCACAATTAATTAGGAACTTGATATAATGATATTATTTTTTGTAAGTCTACAAGTATAATGTAAATAATCTTTAAGGCCTACCGACAAGGGTTCCTTATATTCCATGAAAAAGTCCTTATAGAAAAATTTGGAAGGCTTTATCAACGAAGTTTTTAGCCACACGTAAAAAATTATTGTACTTCAAGTGCAATCTCAACTGGTTAAATCTGGGATGGTTAAGTAGAGAAGAAAACAAATTAAGTCTCCCTATGATTTTAAGTAAAAAAAGTTATAAAAGTGACGCCCATGGGCATAACTTATACTCACAAGCCCTTCCCACAGGAACACCAAAAGTAAAGTAGGTTATCCCAAATTGGGCCACACAGTTACAAATTCCTGGATCCGCCCCTGGTTTGTCTTTTTCTAGTTTGAATTTTAGATTTATTTTATAAATATATTTGTATAAATTAGATTTTTTTACAAATAAATTCAACAATGCAAAACTGCTTCAGCAAATTGTAAAAACGAAAATATAATTGTAAATTGATGTGGCTTCCTCAGTCATGGAATATATATATATATATATATATATATATCGCGAGGTTAGAATTATTTTGTTCTATCTCCAAGTTTAAACGTTGGGAGAAAGTTTTTGATTTTTTCTAAAAGTTAAATTTGTTTAGAGTTTTAGCATTTATTTTTAAAGAAACATCAACTTATGCTTTAAATAATTTATGTTTAAGCAAATTATTTAGAAAAAAATGATAAAATAATGTGTATTTTAAAAGTTATTATGACTAACTAAAATTAGTAACTCATTTTCTCCCAACTTTTAAAATTGGAGATAGAACAAAAAAAATTCCAACCTCGCGATATATATATATATATATATATATATATATATATATATATATATATATATATATATATATATATATATATATATATATATATATATATATATATATATATATATATATATATATATATATATGTACAGGTTTAGTAAATTTCTAAAAAATAATAAAATAAACGTTTTGCAAATTTCTAGTAATAGGTTTATTTATTTTTCGTATTAAAAAGAAAGTCTGCAAAATTAATTAAATTGTTAAAGTAAACTTGCCTTTCAATTTATTATAAAGATAAACTTTCATAGAGAACTTAAGTCTCAAATACTAAGTTTACTAAAGTCTAAAGTTTACTTTAGCTGAATATTTCAAAGTATTGGTCATGAAAAGTTTTAAGACAAAGTTTCGTATGTAGTCGCATTACTTAAGTTATGCGTTAATTTGTGCACGCTTAATACCATTACTTTTGCGCATTCACAGAACAAGCCATTTTATTGAGTGTTCGCGGACATCAACCGATTATGTTTTTCTATGGAGCATAAGTTCATTTATATTAATTGTCTGACCGACATCGGGCCGATGAAGTAAAAAGATGCCGATCTAATGCTGATGTAAAACATGTCGCCAAGACATCGGGCCGATGTCCATGTTTTATCTGGGATGATACATAATTCCACTTTGACAGTCGCGCTCGGCAGTCGAGGCGGTTTCACGTCTTTAGCTCATTTTCTCACTCAATTTTTTTCGATCTTTAAAACTTTTTAAAAAAATTTTTAACATCTCTTAAGCTTTTAGGTAAATGAGAGGAAAATTCAAATCCTTTTATATTAAGGAGTGATTTAAAAGAGGACTTAATCTTATGAACAGCTGAAAAAACCCGATAAATGGGTAACCCGTTTCAGCGCTAGTCATCTTCTCAACTAAGCTATTCTATTGAGCTAAAGAAAAGTAGGTATTTATTAAACTTTTTTTGTTCTAAGGTTAGGCTTATCTGTTTTTTATGAAAGTTAACAAAGGTAAATCCGTGTTTAGTTCTTACGTTGAGAGGAATGCTTTTATGTTCTTATTCAGTTCTAAAGTACATCATTAGTGTTTTAGCTGTTTTAAACTAATATTCTTTTGATATTTTAAGCTTAACTTTTAAAGTACTTTGTGGGCAAACTTTAAAGTTTGGGGAAAAATGAAAAGGGATATTTGCTGGTAGAAATTAGGAAAGAGGTCATTTTGATTAGATTAAAGAAGCGCTTTTGTTAATCTTGTTCCTAACGTTTTAGTAAAAGTGTCAAGTGTAAAGAGAGAAGCAAGATAAAAGTGTCATTGTTAACGGAGCGGTAAAAAGAGGTGGGCGAGGGCAAGAAAGATTGAAGGAGAGAGATCAAAATTACATACACTTAAACAATGCGAGGACGAAGTCTGAAGGCAAGGATATCAGAAGTTAAAAGATAAGCTTTTACTAATTTCCATATTTTATTATCATGTAATAATGCAAAATATGAAAATAAAATATGCAAATAGTAAAATATGCAAAAAAGTATCAATAAAAAGAGGAATGGGTTTTTTTTAATGTTCGAAAGAAGGTAAAAGATGTTGATCGAGTGTTTAGAGAAATTAATGAAATTGGAGGAGCTCCATAAAAAAGTACTTGTACAAATTGAACAAGGGTATATGAAATACCTGTGTGTAAGTTTTCTTTATCAAGAATATGGCAAGAAGAGATAAGAAAATCCAAACCTATAATGAAATGAATTTTAGGCAACATTACTAATACTTTACTTGCAAAGTTTTTGTCTGCATAAACTTTATAAATCAGACTATTTCACTAATTTCAATATAAAATAAAAAATACTGATTTAAAATCAATAAAATCATTCTTTTACGCAATTACTTAAGTATGATTGGTAAAGATCGTATAGCAGACTTTTATATCATAATCCAAGTCGTAAACCAATTAACTCTGTTACAGATTGCGGCAATGAGAGAGGAATAAACAAACTTTTGAAAGTTTTCTATCCACCAATCATGTGAGAATTAATCTGCCAAAAGGATTTTTCTCTGAAATAATTGTCAGAATATTGAATTCGCATAAAAGATCAAGATTACTAAATAAATTTTTTTTTAGAAACTTGACCAGATTTGAAATTTTTATTAGCGTATTTGGATCTCAGCCAGAAAAATTTCTTTTTATGATGATTCACCTTTGTTAAGGTTTTAATAATCTGAATAAACTTACAAATCAAGTTTTTTGACGAAGTTGCATAGAGCGTAAAAATTTAAGTCATTTTTTGGAATATTCAAATAAGAAAAAAGCATTTGTATATTAAAAGAGAGTCATGAAAAGAAGTAACAGATGAATGGTTTTTAATCTTAGATTTTTATTTTCCTTTTAGAAATTACTTTTTTTTGAAAATAATACCTCTGATATAGAGGTTTAAGTTTATAGCTATTACTAAAGTCTTCAGATTTCAAATTCATTTGTTTGGTGTTTGATTACAAACTTAGTGCTAACAAAATTATTTTCATGTTAGATTGCACATCCTAGGCATTTTTAAAATTAAAGCTATTTAAACTATTGTGCTTCCAGGATTAAAAATCATTTGCAGAAATAAAAAACGTTTTAGTTGGAATTAACAGTTTTGGAGCCTTTGGATGTTGCTGCTTGAAAATTGTTTTCCGATAGAAAGTTAAAGACGCAAAAAATTGATTAAATAAAAGCTGTAATAAAAAGTAGGCTAACTCCCTTTTAATTTATATAAAATAAATTATCATAATGAACACTTTAGATGGTACTAATTCAATATTTATTGTGTAAATGATTTTTAGTGATTCATATATGGAAACTTAAAATTTGGTGTATCTTGACCATGGTAAGCGTATTATCAGCTGGTAAGTTACGTTTTTTATGCTTAAATATATATTTTTTCAGGACGTCTTACATTATAGACATAAGATATGTAGCGTTAAGTGTATTAGTGCATTTTTTTTTTGATTATTTGGTAGTAATGAGAAATGAAAGGCACAAAATAACATCTTAAGAATCTTAAACCAAAATAAGAACCAGATTGTTGTAAAAGTTAAGCAAGCAAAATGGTTATTTTGATAAAATACTCATTAAAATAACCATTAAAGTTAAAGAAAAAAAAAAGAACGACATTTCATTTCACTGCAAGCGTCGCTCGTATTAAAATCCTCAATGAAATATATATTTATTCCGGTGATAATAACTTCACTGATCAAATATGTTCTCTCATACATTTAACGCAGTTTGTCTATTATCATAACATCCTGTTCTTTGACTGAGGAACGTTTTATCCAAGTAGGCGAAACAGGGGCTAGTTGGCTACTTTTTTGAGGATATAAAAAATGCAGTTGAAAAGAATATGTTTCTTCAATTAGCCCTAAACATTTAGACTTTCCTAAAGTTGAAAAAAAGAATTATAAATAAAAAGAAGGGAAGGAAAGAATGTCAATCTATGATTGCACAGACATTCTTGAGAAAGATTAAATTGAGGAAAGGCCCATTAGAATGCAATAGAATGTTAGGAAAACTTACCAAAGAACTAAAAGCCATATTACAGAATAATAATACAAAACTAATTAAAAGCGACTAAAATTAAAGCTTCTTTCATAAAATTTTTTAAAATTTCTTAAAATTTTTGCTTTTAAAGTAGTTCTTCTTTGCACTCAAAGCATTGTAACTAATTAGCAAAAATACTTAACTCAAAAGTTTACATTCGAGTTTTATATTGAATAGGATTTCTGAATCGAAAAAACTAAATCCGAAAATGCACGATTTTTTTTCTCATGTATTCGAGTCCGATATCCGTTCAATGTATCCGATATCCATTAAAAAATTTTTTAAAACGTATAGTTTCTTGAATATTTAAAATTTAAGTTTCAAATCAAATATTCGTAAAATGTAAAGGATATTGTAATTTCACATTAAAAAAAAAAAAATAGTCTTTAATTATGCGTAAACACTAGGGTGGTTCAAAAATAGGTCATTGTAAAATTTCAACTAGAGTGGAAATTTATAAGGTGCCCAGATATTGGTTTTATATATATATATATTTTTTTTTCTTTTTTTTTGTTCATGTTCAAGGGTGGCCCACGGGCCCTAAACCTTTTAATTTTGATGATTTTTGTAGATTTTTCAGAAATTTCAACGCCCGTGGGCCACACTAAAACATTGGGAAAAAAAAAATTATCAGTAAACTCAGAATGAGTAATAGAAACAAATAAAAATGCACTCTTAATAAAGTTTTTTATGTAAAAATTCTGAATTAACCTGATAAAAATTAGGAAAACCGAATATTTTGCTTTTTTAATCATTTTCATTTGTAATTTCAATCATTTTCTTATGATAACATTTTTATCATTTTTTACAGTTAAACCAAAAGTTTTAAATATCATACCACAATATTGCATTTTACATATAAGTTTGAGAAAATATTTCCTACATAAGTATGTAAAACTTATCAACATATATGACAAACGGGCGCTACTGACACTTTCTCTCCTCTCCCCCCCCCCCCCTCCTATTGATTCAGGAACTGGAGAACAGCAGCTCATTGCTATTTATGATCTCTATATGCTATTTAGAGAATTATGGTCTCACTAACCAAGTACAATGTATCTGTTTTGATACCACTGCATCAAACACCGGAAGGCTCCAAGGTGTAAATACTAGAATGTCAAAAAAGTTCGGACGGCCACTTCTTCTCCTTGCCTGCCGGCATGTTCTGGAGCCATGTTCTGGAGCGTCACATTACTCACTTCTGTAAGATGTACCCAAGTAGTAAATCTACAGGACCAGATAACCAGCTGTTCAAAAAAATCAAGTCAGCCTGGAATGATTTAGAGAAAGTTATACTGCCCCTGTAGAGAATAAAACTCCACCTGAAACCTGGATAAACCAACAGCAACAGGAATCTGAACAGTTCTACAGAGGTTTAATTAACAATAAGACATACAAGAAGGTAAAATGAATCATTCATTCTAGTACATTATTTTTCTGTTAACTATTTTTGCATGTATTTAATGTTTAAAAACAATAATTAATAAAATACAGGATGGGTAATCAAGAAAAGATTACCAGGAGTTAGTTGAGCTCTCTTTGATGATTGTTACTAAGGAGAAGAGGTTCAGGTTTTATATGCCTGGACCTGTACACCAAGCCAGGTTCATGGCTAAAGCCATGATCACATTCCTGGTACTCGATCACATTCCTGGTCTAACTAAACAGAATAAAGAGGAAACATCTGATATGGCTATGTTTGTCAGTATATTTAATGCTAAATGGTTCCTTAGAGTTGAGTTGCCAGCTGCTTCCCATATCAGGTAAAAATAATAAAGGTTCAGTATAAAAATGAAAATAAAAACAAGTAAACTATAATGATAGAATATTGCTTATTTACGTTAAATTTTCTATAGGATATAAAAGCCCTCTGGGAAATGAAGAGGTTTATAGAAACAAATCTTCCTGGAGCTACTGAAGTAGTCCGATCAATTTCAAAGCATGACTGCTACTTAAGTCCAGTTCTAGTTGTGTTTGCTTTAGCTGATAAGAATTACCCTGATAGAGACGAGTTAGCTCAGAAACTCTACAGTACTCATTTGGACAGACCCAATGTCTTCAAAATGGAGCGTATTGAAGTAGATAAGAAGGCTCTTCACTCACTAGACTAATCCCAAGATCAGCTCCATCCCTAGCATCTCTTGTTAATGAGCAATCTTGGCTAATCTTTGATAAGATTGGCCATGGGAAGGGGGAAGTGCAGTGGCTTAAAACCCCTTCACAAATCTGGGAGCTGAATGATTTTTATCTTGAGTTTCAGACTACCATCAAATTTCTAGATGTAGTCAATGATTCTTCTGAGAGAGCTATCAAATTGGTTTAGGAGCTTATTATGAAATCCAATAAGTAGGAAAAGAGGCAAAATATGTTCTTGTTTAACCATCTCTACAAGAGAAGTAAACAAGGATCCAAGAAGAGCGATCTTTCAGCAAATGCTACTTTCAGCATTATTTGACTTTTTAGTCAACGAAACTGTACCATGATCAACAAAAAAAAAGGATTTTTTAAAAATATTTTCTCAAACTTATATATAAAATGCAATAATAAATTTTGAATTGAATAGTTTGAAGAAGTTAATCGACATTAACAGAACATAAATAAACTGTTTGTTAGTTACTTTTCAACAACTCTCTGATGTCTCAAAACAGCTAGCATGTTCTTTAAAGAACTTTAAAAAGATAAAAAAATTTATTTTCGCACAGAAAAAATAGGAATACACCGCTAACAAAGACATCCGCACCGACATCCAGTAATAAATTGAACAGTCTTTAGGCGCAACTTAACTATGGGATCAATAAATCACTCATTCCCGCAGTTTAATCCTTCTCGTAGCTTACTTCTACCCGTCCTCCCTAATGAAATTTTAACTAAAATACAAAATCACCAGCATTGAGGATCCAACCTCTACAATAAAACTGTCAGCTTCCAATATTGAAAGAAAGTTAAAGAAATTGAATTTAAATGCGCACTCTATATGCAGACTGTGATAAGCTTTACAAAAATTTTTATTTCGTGTTGTTCAAGTTTCATTAAATGTTAGGTTTTACAATAAATTGTTACCATCTAATTTGGAATAATTTATTTAAACCCTCATAACTTTGAGATTTTTATTCTGTCAAAGGTTATAAAGAATTATTCAGCCAAAATATGCTTTACTTTCAGCCAAATCTAGTGAAGCATAATGCTTATTATCAACCGATCTTTGAATGTTAAAAACACAGTATTTAACTGTTAAGCAACTTTCAAAATCAATGTTTTTGAGTTTAAAACTTTGCTTAAGCAATTTGTCTGATGACCTTTTTTTAATGCAAATTGCTAATTGAACTTTGTTTTAAATCTATTTTTAAAATCGACCCTAATAGTGTCAATTAATATGGGGAGGAAATAAAGATTTTTCGAAAATTATTTGGATATTAATACATATAGGCAAATTTGATGACCAATTTTGCTTTCAGTTTTTTACTAATTACTCTTCACAGTTGATAGAAAATTTTGTTTTTTATTTATTCATAAGCATCAATTGATTCCATATTCTAGCACACAGTTGATATTTTTGGGGATAGTGCGCTTCTAGCTAACCCAAAAAAGCCACTTATATGGGGTGATAGTGGACACATGTAGGTTTCCAGAAATGGGAGTTTTAAAATCCATCTATTATGTCCGAGAAAAAAAAATCAATATAAAGTTGAAAATTTCCCAATTTTTTTACTGTTTCGATTATTTACTAAACAAGCCATGAAGTTGAAATGGGTCATTGGAACTTCATGAAACTTTATGGTGTTTTACCTATATAGTATGGCTATCAATGTATAAAATTTCATGCAGATATCTTGCTTGGTTATAAAGTTATAAGCCAAAACATTTTGCAAAATCATTCAATTTGACAGTGTTGGTGCTAAAAGTTTATAGTCTTGGTAAAAAAATTTTGTCTGATCGCCCTGAATTTTTGTGTGTATTCTCTACAGGTTATAAACAACAAGTTTTATTAACACTGTTTTGGAATTAGGACCATTGCTGAAAAACTGTGGCCACAAAATCATTTAAAACCACAAAATTTCTTCATAGTATGGATTACTAAGTTTTTGAGTGAAATGACCAGCTCTGGGGAAAACTTTTGAAGTATTTGCTACCCTAAGCAGTTGAGTGTCCCAGAAAATAAAAATTTTTGAATTTTACATTGTGCACTATTTCAATCATCCTTATTTGGTCCCAGTAGACCACCATAAAAATATCCGGGGTCAAAGTCACTGTTTAGCTGAAGAAGGTATTTTAGAAAAAACTTGTATATAAATTTTAATGAGGTTTTTTTCCATTTATTTATTGAAGCTCCGGTAGTATTCAATATTTTATAAAAAATTCAAATAAAATTAAAGTTAATCATCCAAATTATTAATTCTGACTGCTATACTTACTGCAACTTTAAAAAAGTTTTATAACTGTTTAGCTTTTTGTTATAGTTGCATTGTTTTAAAATGTTTTTTAAAATTAAATAGTAAAAAATACAATATATATATATATATATATATATATATATATATATATATATATATATATATATATATATATATATATATATTTATATAGGTGGTGCAAAAATTATTAAGCTTTTGTTCGAAAAATGTATTTCAAAAATAAAAATATAAGCCAAATGTGTTTTTTTTTATCTAAATATTCTTCAAGTCTTGTTTGGTGGTATGTTTAGACACCTTCTGCCGGTTGTCTAAAACCACCATCATTGTGTCTCGGAGCCTGTCTTCAGAATGTGTTCTTCCAATGAAATCCTGCACCAATTTGATGTGTCTTTCAGCTCTGTCATTAACAACTGCTAATTGACCTACACTGGACACAAATGTCTTGAAAGATTTATTGTTGAGGTTTTTCTCAAAATATGACATTCCTTCTTCTTTACAGTAGAGAATGTCATCCTTGGTTATACCAAGATAAAGATAAAAGAGATAAGACTCCTGAGAAACAAAGTCTGATAGCTTTTAGAAGAGACAGACTTGTGTAAAAGGTTTTCGTTGTTCTTTGTCAAAGCTCTTCATCTCTGAAACATCATGTTTGAACAATTCTACAAGAATATCCGTCCTCTCTTTCTCCTCTAAGTGCTGGTCAGCTAAAGCAAAGATAACACACTGTGGTGTAAAATACCAAGTGTGTCTTAGAACACTAAGATTAAGAGCTTTGCCAATCTTTCCGTACTTCTTGAAATAAAGTGAGTCTTTCCTAATCTGCAATGAAATCTTGAATGCTCTAATACCATTGGATGGAGCCTGTGCTGCCATCGGACTCTTCAGAAAGAATAAGCAGTAAAAGATCTCTATGTAATCTGTTGCATCCTGTATCATCTTAATCTCATTGATACTGAGTTGCTTATTGTAATTCTTGGTCATTTGCATTGCTAACAGATACAATGAATCAGCCATAAATCTTGCTTCGTGATGAGCACCTGTTTGTAGAAATCTGAAGTTCAACAAATCTGCTCCAAGGTAAAAAGCTACCAGTTGACATAAATACTTGTTATCTCCTCTGTCAAAAATATTTGCTTGAAGAGCAGTCGAGCAGAACTCCATTGTTTCATTTGCAAGAGGGTTCCAAAAGCAAACTCAGGTCTGTGCCAATCAAAATTCACACTGTTGCCCACTGTAAAAACATCACTTACCTTATCGGCACAATAAGCACATTTCAAAATGTTTCAACTGAGCGAATTATAAAAATCGGAATCGATGGTGGCAAGCAATTTCTGAAGTTTTGTTTAGGAGTCATCGTCAGAGCCACAAAAGAGTCCCCACTTCAAAAGCGTCTCTTGACTGACAGGCTTGCAAAAGATACGGGTGTAAAGCTCCAGATGCTTGAGGCAATTGCAGAAGAGCTTCCCTAGACTTATGAGAATGTCCGCCAAATTTGGTCGCTCATTCAAGTTGATAGAGTGAAGGCCATTGTTGCTTGTAACTTGAAACTGGCCTACCTTCTCTATGGGCTTCAAGCTCACTAAAGCTCTCGCCCTTGCTCTTGGTCTAGCATTGATTTCACAAATCTAGAGAGACTCGAGCCTTGAGAACACTTGGGTCACTCAGAGAGAGCTATAAAAGCTTCTTGAGTGCAGGAAGCATTCTTGCCAAGGCAAAACACACTGGCAATTTTATCCATCCACCTATCTTAAGTGGAGCCGATGATACTCTCATTCTGGACATTTTGCTTCCACCGGTATTGCATCTTTAGCTTTGAGTAGTTAACCAGATTTTTCAGAAGATGAAAAGTGTATGGCCCAATGCCGAAAAATGGCCAATTTCTCTTAACATGAAACTGAGCCCCTATCATGGAGGCAAGTTTGAAGGAAAGGATTGTCGCAAACTTCTTCCGAATGTGGATAGGCTTCAACAGTTGGCAGAAGCTGAGTCGGTTTTCCAAGTTTTTGGATTCATCGCTCAGGAAGTTTGATGCTGTACCGAAAAGCAGCTTTGGATCAAACCTTAAGGATGACGTTACGGACAAAATTTAACAATTTCAAGACTCATACCTTGCCATCCCGAATGCTAATGTTATATCCAAGATCCGTATGGTAATTTACCACATCAAAGACTTTGTGAACCGCCACATGTCACCACTTGGAATTTACAGCGAACAGGTAGTTGAAGCAGCTCGTCAAGTCTTTTCTCATCATTGGCAACGATAAAAACGACTCCCATCTCATCCAGAATACGCTCATAGACTTAAAAACTACCTTGTGAACTACAACAGCAAGCACCTTTAATAGTCTTACTCTGCCAAAAATGACACATTTTATATTTCTAAAATTGTGCGGCTTATTTTAGAACTGCATAATTAAATTAGAAAGTAGGTGTTTCTTGAATCAAGAAAAAAAACTTAAATTGTGATTGAGAGTAAATTGTTAATTTATCAATTTAAGAAGAAAATAAAATTTTTGAGTTAAAAGCTTTCACCTCTAATATTTGAGTTTTCTTCAACTCTTCATTTCAACTATTTCAGGTGACTTACCTGATTAAGATTCAAATATGTTTGCATCTAAAAGTTTTGTTAAGCTTTGAACCTTTACTAAAGCCCCAAGGAGCATGAAGAGGAAGCCTTTAAATTAACTTATAGGGCAAAACCCCCAATATGTGTTATGTGTACATGCATTCCATTATATTTTACAATCTAATTTTACTTTTTAGCTTTTCCAGCAAAAAAAGCCATGGTTACTTATTGCTTTTCCATTTTGATGGAATGACTAATGACTAATGCATATAAAATGTACACGAAAAAGGCCTATTTTATGAAAATGTAAAAACTGACCTAAAAGTTGCAATATTTTGATATTTTTCAATAGGCTCTAAACTTTTTTATATTGATTGGTACTCAGGGTAGCAAAAAATGCAAAATAGACCTCTCAGTTGGTCATTTTTATTGAAAATTGATTTGCCAACTTTATTAGGAAATTTTGGCTTTCGAAATGATTTTGTGGCCACAGTTTATTAGCAAATGGTCTAATTCCAAAACTCTAATAACAAAAGTTGTTGCTTATTGCCTATAGAGTATACAAACAAAAATTCAGGGCAATTAGAAAAAACTTTTTTACCAAAACTAAAAACTTTTGGTACAAACACTGTCAAATTGTATGATTTTGCCAAAAGTTTTGGCTTATAGCTTTATAACCAAGCAAGATATCTGCATGAAATATTATACATTGATAGCCATACTATATAGGTACAACACCATAAAGTTTCATGAAGCTCCGATGACCCATTTCAACTTTATGGCTTGTTTAGTAAATAATCAAAACAGTAAAAAAATTCGGAAATTTTCAACTTTAAGGAAAGTATGTACCGGTACAAACTTTCCCCCCGGAAAGTTTATTCTAGTATAAACATTCCAGGTGATACATTACACAGGTCAACAACATTTTTGGAGCCAAAGATATTTCAACGAATTTAGGGTGACTTTGGGGTGCTGATTCTGAATATGTCATCAGTTTTGCCAGATTGGCTCAAGTTTTTGAGATTTTTCATGACATGTGTAAAAAAAAAGACGTAATTTGCTACACGCGCATTAACTTTATTGATATTGTCATGAATGCAATAAATTTAACAAAATAAATGTTGATTTTAGTTTATTTTAACTAGTTTTAGAAAGTAATCTTCAAAAATGAACAAGACATGAAAGATAGGAGACATTTAATTGCTGGAAAAGCGCTTTATTTATGATTTTCTTCTATGTGAGCTATTCGGGCAGTCACGCTGTAAATTCCAGCAGTAATCAGCCATCATATGTCTGTCCCATCTGCCTTGGTACCTTTCCTCCATCACTATAATATCCTGATGAAATCTCTCCCCTTGTTCTTCGCTAAAATCTCCAAGGTTTTCTGGAAATCTGTCCAAGTGACTGTGAAGATAATGCAATTTAATGCTCATGTGTACACCCAGATTTCTAAATCTCAATAACATGTTTTGTACCAGTTCTTCATAATTGTCTGCCTTTGTATTTCCCAAGAAGTTCTTCACTACCAACACAAAACTACACCATGCAGCAGCTTCAATGTCATTCATTTCCTTAGGAAAATTTGAATCTTTAATGAGTTTCCGAATTTGAGGACCATCAAAGATTCCTGCCTTCAATTTTTCGCTACTAAGACCAGGGAAAGATCTGCAGATGTACATGAAGCAATTACCATCTTTGTCTAATGCCTTTACGAACTGCTTCATTAATCCTAACTTTATGTGAAGTGGTGGTAGAATGATTTTTTTCCTGTCCACCAAAGGTTCGTTCACTATGTTTGATGCTCCTACTTTCAAAGTGTCCCTTGGAGGCCAATTCAGTTTCTCCCAGTGCTGATGTTTTGCTCTACTATCCCACATGCAGATGAAGCAAGGATACTTTGTGTATTCACTTTGCTGTCCAAGTAAAAAGTTGACCATTTTTAAATCAACACATATCAGCCACGAATGTTCATGGTAGCACAGTTTCTCCAAGACCATTTTGACATTTTTGTATTGTTCTGCAAGTTTAGTTGAGTGAGCTACTGGAAGAGATGCACACTGATTGCCATTGTTTAACAAAACACATTTCAAACTCCTTTTAGAACTATCTATGAAAAGCCTCCAGTCTTCAGGACGATATACTTGTAAACCCATTTGCAGCATCAGGCCAGGAATATCCTTACAATATACAAGTAGGTCATCTTCACAGAACAATTGAAGAAGTGCTTCTTCTCTGGTCCTGTAAGATGTAATTTTAGTTCCAGGCATCAGACAATTTTTTTCACTTAGCCTTGAAGCTAAAAGTTCAGGTGTACTTTTTGAGAGGTTGAGGTCTCTTATTAGATCGTTGAGCTCTCCTTGGGTAAATTGCATAGGTGTTCTGAAACTTCCTTCATATTCTGGTTCAGTTCCAGAACTAATGCTTAGCTCCATACCCTGCATTTCATCATCATCAGGTGGGGGAAGGTCAGGTAACATGGTAAACACAGGTACAGGCACATCTTCACAATGAGGGAAAGGCCTTCTTGCAGATTCCATGTTAGTATACTCCCATTTTTGTTTCTTATGCTTATTGAATCCTTGCACTTGCACTGCACAGAAATAACAGTCATCATGATGATTTTTTTGCTCTCTCCACACCATTGGAATACCAAATTTGAAGCTTTTTCTTTGTCCTTTGCTCCATTTTTGTAATAATTCGATACATGCTTTGCACACTATGTGTGGTGCCCAAGACTTGTCTTGGTCCCCAAGCATAACCCCAAAATAGGCCAAATACACTTTTTTTATGAAGTCTGTTATGTTTCTTCTATGTTTTTGCAGTGTATATTCACCACAAATGTAACAGAATCTGGATCGTTTAGACAACTTCTTCTTGATGAGTTCATGCTTTTCACTGGAAAACAGACAACAACATAAAGTTACTGCAAAAATCAAGCAATGAACCAACTTTTAGAACACTAATTAACAAAAAACTATATTGAGAACTGCTCAGTTCAAGTACTAATCCCAAGAAATTAATGAGATGATGCGTCGCATTTACCTACAAGTGCCATAAATAAGGTACCAAAAATATCAAAACCTTGAGCCAATCTGGCAAAACTGATAGCATATTCAGAATCAGCACCCCAAAAATACCCCAAATTCTTTAAAATATTTTGGACACCAGTAAATTTTTTTTTTTTTGTTGACCTGTGTTATTTCTTCCCCGCCCAACAGTGAAGCGAAATGGTCAAAAAGCGGCCAAAAATCAAAGTTTTGTAAAGTAATAAAGGTTTTTATTAAATTATTGTTCTAATTCAAAAACAAATTTAAAAAATGGTTAATTAAAAACTTTTCAAGTTGTAGACCCCTCCCTTTATCCCCTCTTTCCTCCCCCTCCTCCCTTGAATTTTCAATACAACTTTTTTTAATTTTTAGATTCTAGAAATTATTCTAAAAATATTTTCTAAGTGAAAAAAATATTTACTTTATTTATTAAGCATTAATATGTAATCCCTAATTATATTTACTGATAAACGAATTTTTACACGAAAAAGTTTAAATTTGAAAAGATAACAATTATTAAGAAAAAAAATTACTATTCATCTCCTCTGAGTAGGTCTTGTACGTCAGGATTAAGGTTAGGACCAGAAAATGTTTTGGGGTTCCTGAAAGTAATCGAAGAGATGACAGGATCGCTTCTTATTAGTAAATAATGGAATTGGATCTGCATACATTAATTCTAGATATTTTGTATGTGTGATTTAGTCTTGCATTTCGTATGGCCTTATTTTGTGCTTCCTGAGCCTCCTCCAAATACGCTCCAATAGGAAGATCCAAATGCTCAGCAATTAAAAATTCATGTTCCAGAACCTTATGAAGTGTAGGTGGCATAATGTACCAAGGATAGGTTTCCACTATCACCTCTGAAGTTTTATAACAGTACGTTTCAAAAGCATCCAAGCTCAGGTGGAATCCACTGCAAACGGCATTCAATATGTTTCTTAGTCTTTAAATGATGTCCAAACTAACTCCTGTTATTTCAGAGAAAGATTCTGCTGCTAAAAATGCCCTCCTTGCAGTGTTTCCTGTATCAGTATTTCCAAATCCCTGGTTAGGAGTATCAACCACTAAGCTTAACACCTCTCTAAACTTTATTTTGATTTCTTTTTCTCGAGAGTTTACAGATAATTTATCTTCTGGAGATCGGGACTGGTATATTTTAATATCCATTTATATCCCAAGTGTAGAATTAATTCAAAAATTCGTATCTAACAGTGCAGTGTGGATAATCTTAAAGCTATAGCTTGCTTATTGCAAACTTTTTCTCTAATTACATCCACCTTGTTCATTTCACAAGGCTTGGCAGAACAAACATAGCAAGATTGAGTTGAGTTTGTTCCTGTTATAGCATTCACTCCCTTGCCGTCCAACATGGTCACCTCAATTTTTGTTTCATGGCCTACTTTATTTATACGGCCGGATATTTTGCATTTTGAAAAAAAAAATAGAAGGCCAGTTTTTAAAATCGTAATGTTTCGAAAACTTAAGACTTTTTGAATATTTGCAAATGTATTTTACTTTCTAAATTTAAAAAGTCGACAAAAGTGGTTTATATTCATAAATTTAGGTACTAAGCGAATATTCTATAAGAAATAAATAAAAAGATATCAAAACAAGCCTTTATTTTAAAACTTAAAATTTAAGTAAACAGACACAATTTAAAAAACAAGAATATTTATATAAAATATTTAAATCTTTTTCTTTTTTCATCAAAATAAAAAGTAATTGTATTATATATAATTTATTGAGTTTTTTCAAATTTTCTCTTTTTAAAAGATTTTACATGATCAACAGCTACTTCGCTGGTAGAGATAATTCTTTTATTATTAAGGAAAATGTTGATAACAATTCTTCCAGCAAGTTTTATCCCAGTTTTCTCATGCATAGGACAAGAAAAAGTCTGAAAAGAGTCACAAAAGTGATTTAACAAATATTCTAAAGCTTGTCTTGCATGTAAATTAAGTTTCTTTATTTTGTTATAAGAGTAGTCAATCATAGCAAACGATGTGCAAACATAATCCAAAAGTGATGGTGAAGGAATAGTGAGATCACCCCTAGAAATAATTGTTAAATAAGTATGATCAGGATTGCTTTCATCAATATTAGCACAACATAAAAATTCTTGGCAACATGTACCAAAGCGTTTTTTTAGTTTCTTTGCTATATATCCAGCAATATGAGCACCTACTTCTCTACTTTCTGGTGCTAGATTCATGATTTCTGGAGCACACTGAGTTGTATTGATATCAAGAAGAAAGTTTTTCAAATCTGTTAAATTATTTTCTGACTCAAGTGGTACTTTTAAACTATCATCAAAGTTAATACTTTCTTTAACTATACTTTTGATTTTTAATATTTTTTCAGAAATAGAGACCTCTTTTAAACCAATCAAAAATCTTCCACCACTCATTTGTCTATATTGTCCAAATCTCCTTTCTAATGGGTCACTTTGAAACCTCCCAGTTAAAACAAAGTTATATCCGTCATTAAGTAAGTCCTCAATCAATGAGGCATGACAATTAAGTGTTCTTATCAATGCTGCAGCTGTTTGAGCACTTAAAGTAAACTTCTCACAGTTTGGTACCTTTTGCAATTGCCAAGCTTCAATCCAGTGTGCCATTTCCCTAAGAAATTCAGGTTTTTTATCTCCAGAAACAACTGCATTACCTAAAATATTACACGTTGAATACTGACTTTTTGAATTTGATAAAACCCACCACTTGTAAAATAATGTCAAAAAATCTGCACTACATTTAAGATCAGGGAAATATGAGTGAATTGCTGCAGAAGTAGTTTCATCAAAAATTGCAAGTGCTAAAGAAACGTTTTGTTTAAAATTGCCTGGATGTAATACTTTCATTGTTATTTTTGGTGCTTTACGCAAACCAGCATCAAGAGCGAGGTCTTTTTCATAAATATTGTGGAAGGTGTTCCATTTTATTTCTCCACCACATACAATTATAGGATCTTTAAATCCATCAAACTTAAAATCTGGAAATAAAAATCTTTTACAATTTAACAAATTATTTCTGATATTTTTAATAAGATGTACAACATCAAAACAAAGGTAAATCTTTTTTAGATTGTAAATAAAAAACAAATCTTCAGCTTGTTGATTTGATGCACAAAGGATTTTTTTAAAACAAGAAACATTAGAGGAATGGTTGTCACACACAATAACTCTAACATTAAATTCACATTCAGTTAGAATACGAAGACATTCAAAAATTTCTTCTTTCAACCATTCAGCATTGATTGTTTTTTTAGGTAATGATTTAATCACATATGGAATATTTTGTTTCAGGCCAACTATCATAAAACAAACTATTCCATTATACAATTCTCCAGACTCATCACTACCAATCATCTCTCCACCAAAATACTCTTCACATTTTTGCAAGTACATTTCATCAAAAATCAAGCAAATGTCTTGAGATATCTTCCCTTCTAATTTTAAATGTTTTGCACAACTTAGAGCATCAATATTTCCACTAGTTATTTTTTTAAGTAAAGATATTGATGGTAAAGGCAATTCTTCACGCAAAAGTTGGTATGACTGTGTAGAAGTATATCGTAACATCAGTGAATACTTTATAATATTGACTGAAAAAATAGGTTTCTTCATATACTTAATTTGCTGTAATTCAGTTAATATAGATGAAAATTGTTCAGCTTGTGATTTAATGTAGGTAGGAAAATTATAAAGCATGCTTTTACGAGATAAACAACAATCTCTTCCATGACGAAACCACTGAGGTAATGGTAGGGGTGAACCTTTGTAAAATAATTTAACATGCATCTCCTTGTTTATGCGAATGCACTCTGTAACTTCAGGAATAGATAAAGTACTATGACTCAATTTATAAAAAATTACATGATCATCATACTTCAAGAATGAAAAACCATCTGGAGCAAGACTTTCAGTAATATCATCAAAGTTTATAATCAAATCACTCAATAAAAACTGTCCATATTGATCTGGCTGAAATATTCTTTTAGTTGGTGATTTTCTTAACGAATTAGAAGATTTTATAAGTTGTGATGGACTTTCTTCAGGCAAATTTGTACAATCAAAAATAGTTGGAATAGGCTTTAGTTTTTTTATTAATCGAAAACGTTGATTCGTATTACCTTTCTTATAATATTTTTTTTCAAAATGTTTGATGCATATTACGGAAGTATTTGTAGGTGTCTAATCTTTTCTATTTACAAATTTAATCCAATTTTTTTTCAACTCTTCATTTTTTGGAAACGAAAATACTACTGTAGATACTTCACCATCATAATTTGAACGACAATTCACAATACAACATTTGTTAACCATATTCTTTGAAACTCGAGTTGCTCCTTTAAAAGCGCCTTATGAAAAAACTGGCCTTCTATTTTTTTTTCAAAATGCAAAATATCCGGCCGTATAAATAAAGTAGGCCATGTTTGTTTTTATTTTTGCTTTCTAGTTAGAGAAGGGGATTTCAAGTTCAAAATCTTGAAGACTTTCGATTTGCTTCCTAACATCTTATTCTTCAGCTCTTGTTGATTCTTTTGTTTCTTTTTGGTATTGCAGGTGAAGAGGCCTGCAAAAGTGGGGGTTTGAAGGCATTGGGTTTGACCATACAGTGATGGCCCCTATTTCCAGTTTCAACGGAACATTTGCAGTTTGGATCAAAGATTTTTCGCTTTCAACTCCTGTTGAAAGATCTGTGTCATCAAATCTTTGATTGTATACACTTTGACATGAAGCTTCATCCATTCCAGCTTTCATATAGAATTTTCCAGTTGTTTCCAATCCATCTAGACGCTCTGTATTAGATATGTTTATAATTCTTGATAAAGTGTGGTTTACCATTAACTGAACATAATATTTGGCAGACGTTTCTAAAATTTCTAAATTTTCTGGATAACATTTTAATTTTGCATCAAATATTACTTTGACTGAAGGGTATATCTCTGCATTCTGTTTCAATGAAGAGTTTTTAATAGCTTGATATTGTAAATCACTGAGATTGCAAATTATCTTTAACGCAAGGGCCTCTTCTGCTTTCATCACTATTAGATTCGTTTTTGTATTTTCAATAATTTTCCTGGCCAGAGCTGGATTTTTAACAGAATGGTTTATAACTTTTGAAAATTCGGTCTTTCCTGAGCTTGATTTAGCTCTCAACGCAGCTGCACAGGCAAGTTCTTTGATACAATAGTCACTAATCAAACTAAAAAAATATTTTATATTTTTAGAAAAATGTACTCATTTAAATAAAATTAGCAACCAAAAACGCAGCATATAGATTTTAATATACCTGGATGCCTTTCTCCTCTTAGTTCTCTCCGAACTATCAGTCCATGGTGTAGCTGGTCTTGCTTGTCTTGATGTGCACTATGAATTGAAAAGCTCAGGAAGTGGCCATTAGTGGAATTTTTTTAATACACCATTTTCATTAATATTTTTTACTACTTATTAGAAAAAATATCAAATGATAAGAAAAAAATATATTTTGGTTCTCTCATGTCTACTATCCTATTCATTGACTTTTCCAGGCATAATGTGAACTCCTAAATTTTTTATTTTAATACTATTGTCAAATGAGGATGTGTTACAAATTATTACGGTTATTGAAGTTTGAGAACATGAAGAACCCAAATAACGGCCCCCTTTAACCCTTTGAGAGGGAGGACAGTATTTTAAACAATTTTTTTCAAAAGTTAAAATACAATCTGATTTTATCAATATAATTCAAATTTCATAAAAAAATCTTTTGGCGTTCAGAAGTAATGACCACGTACAGTTTACAACCCCCTCATTGTGGGGTGAAAAATATTTTACACAGATTTTAGTTTTATATGCTTATACCCATAAATCCATTTCGGGCAATTCGGGGTAGCTGATATTTTTTTAGTTATCCTTGATAACATCCCCTAGGATAAAAAAGTCATTTCAGGGTGGAACTTTACGGAACTTTTGAGATATATTATTTTCAAAAAACAATATTTATTGGAAAATTTATATTTTCACCTATTTTAATTACTCATTTGGCAAAAGCTATAGTCAATATTTCAAGCTTTTTACTTTTGAAAAAGATAAAAGAATGTCTAAATAAAACTTTATGATAATAAAAAAATAAAAAATTCATCTAAATGAGTAAAAAAAATAAAACATAGAAAAGTATAAAAAGTTCGCAAACTTTAGCGAACTTTTTTTACCTTCAACTAGGTAGGAAAAAAAGGCTTCTCTGACTAGGATAGTACACATGAGAGAACCAAAAAATATTTATTTCTTATCATTTGATATTTTTTCCAATAAGTTGTAAAAATTAGTTGTAATTATATAAAAATAAGTTGTAATTATTGTTACGCTATTTTATTTATCAAATAACATGCCTTAAAGTCAAATATGACCGATACCAGGGAACGTTTATATGCATGCCGGATCTTGATGCAGATTTTTCACATGGCCCCCAGTATTTTATTTTTAAAAAAAACGATCAAAATAAAATAAAAACATAATTTAGCAGTTAAAATACAGTTTAAAATTACCAAATAACATGTTCTAAATGTTGGTAATTTGCATCGCCTTCTTGCGTTCATGTTTACGTGAGACGGTATTTGGAAAAGGTGTGATGATTGATGTTTCCAAACAGCAAATGAGATGAGAGCGCATCATTTTGTCATCAAATGTTTGCGTCATACCATCTTTTCCATAAATTACCAACTGAAATGCAAAGGCAGCTGCATAAACACCGCAGTCTGATGCATTTGGTTGTAGTGCGCATGGTACTTTTGTTACTGGAAGAAAACCTTCGGGATTAACAAGTCTAACATAGAGTTGTCTCATTTGAGCTTTAACATAGTTTGAAATGGAGCTAAATACAAAACTTCTCCTTCAATGCATGCAGTTGTCACCAAATGGTTGGCGTCGTGAAGAATGATGATCGACTCACAAGTTACTGCTTCGAACCCAGATCGCGTCTGATTTATAAGAATTGTTTTGTTTTGTTTTTTTTTACCAAGATGTGTTCAAACCATTTTTGTTGACCGCATCAACAATTCTGTCGTTCAACCATGCGTCTGAAGTCAGGATCTGTTTATATCCAGTTGTTAGATTGTACTTTGAAATCCAGGGTTCTGATTTTGAAATCTTTTTTTGATAATCGATTTTTTCGACTTAATTTTTCAATTCTTCTGTTGCTATAACTTCGTCAATATTCTGACCGGAGGTTGCAGATTTAATTGACATGGCGTATTCCTTTAAAAGCTCACTTTTTGTTTGTTCAACATCCGCATTTTACTGAAAATGAGTTACTGTTACAGAGTTTCATTTTAAGATAAGCTTCTACAGAATCTGCATTTCTTATCAAAATATTTAGATCTCTTTTGTTCAAAATCCAAAAAAGAAAACATCAATTTATAACATTTTGCTCAATCTCCGGATATTGAAAAAGCCAAAACATTATTTTAATGCGTGTGTAATTGTGGTTTAACTTCCATTCTAAAATCTGCTCTGTTTAATATCAAGCTAAGCCAATCACTGCGTCCGGTGAGGTCGCGTGACAAGTGGTTCGGTAAAAAATTGTTGTCAGTTAGTAAACACTTATATTGGATAAATCTTTAGTAATTGAAAATAATAATATTATAAATGAAACTGAAACCATGAGTATGACAGAGGATATTTACAACGTAATATTAAAACATGTGGGAAAAAGTACAAGTACATCTACAGAGAAAAATGAAGATAATTTACATTAATCTAAATCTTTGATTTCAACAACGGAAAGTAAAGAAAAGTTAACTAAAAAAAGAAAAAAGACCCCAGAAAATTGGCAAAAAAATATAAGGAAAACAAAAAGAGATATGGGAGAAGAGTATATTGATATTAAAGGACATCCTGCAAAAAAGTTAAAAGAGGTTGTAAACCGAAATGCAGTTAAAAATGCAGTGATTATTTTTCCAATGAAGAAAGAAATCAAATAATGAAACAATTTTATAAATTGTCGGATGAGAAAAAGCAGCATTTTTATAGTAAGTGCAACATTAGGGGTGAACCGTTTCGGAAGCAAACATACAAAGAAAAGAGCAGATAATCACATGTGTACAAGTATTACTTAGAACAAAACAATACTCGTGTGCAAGTTTGTAAAGAATTTTTGTGACACAGTGAGCATCAGTCAACAACATATATATTACTTTCATGAAAAAATTCAAAATACAACAACTTCTGTACCAAGATCACCACTCAAAGGTCGAAATGCCAAAAAACATACATCAAACAAAAAAAAGGAAACGGTTAGAAACCAAATTAAATCGTTTCCTTTAGTCGAATCAATTTACTATTGTGCCAAAAGCAATAAGCAATATTTAGATGGTAGTTAAACTTTAACAAAAGTGTATGATCTGTACAAGGTTACAGATGAAAATTCTTTAACCTTGTACAGATCATACACTTTTGTTAAAAAAGAAAACATTTACAGAAAAGTCTTCAATGAGGAGTTTAATATTTCATTTTTTAAACATAAGGAAGATAGATGTGATGAATACAAAGAGTTTAAAATCCTTGAACAATCATCAGAAGAAAGAAATTATCAGCAAGAATTGCACATTCAAAGGAAATCAGAAGGATTTGAGGAAAGAACGAAGAATCGACAGAAAAATTAACGGTATAAGAGTTGTAGTTTTTGATCTTGAAAATGTTTTTAATCTGCCAAAAGCTAATGTACCAAGCTTTTATTGTTTTAGTAAACTTAATGTTTACAATTAAAAGGTCATTGTAATATTAACAAAAGGGTATACAACAGCATATGGTCCGAATTCTTAAGCGGGATATCTGGCAAAGATATTGCTAGTGCAGCTGTGATAATATTAAAAAATATAGTAAAAGAAATTCCTTATATAAGTAAAATCATTCTGTTGTCGGACAGTTGCTTTCCCAATATAAAAATTCCATAATGAGTTAAGCATTACTTAATTTTTAAAAGTCAGAAGACAGCTGCAAGATTGAAATTATAGAGCAAAAATTTTCTTAGCCAGGACACGGTAACTTAAAAGAGATTGATGCAGCACACTGTTAGAGTATTATACTAAAAATTTAGAAATATACAGTCCAATGGGCCAGATAAGAGCTCTGAATTATCATTTACAACCTCACAACCTTACAACCGTATAAATTTTTAAACTTTTTGGTATTGGTTCTTCTGTCCAATTAATATCTTTTATTCATATGCTTTCTGTTTGATTTTTTCTTGTATCTAACAAACCTAACAGTGAAGTTTTATGGCTTCGCATTTTAAAGTTCAGAAATTACTTACTGGTTTTTTTGCAATTCTCTGGCCATTTTATGTGTTTATACACTTATTTTTGAATATTTATGTTACAAACTATTGTTTTTAATATATTCACAAAAATTATTTTAAAACCTTTAAAACATAAAAACTTCACATCATCTATTGTTGTTAATAAACTTTAAACAACTTTTTCAGAGTAAAAAAAGTTTGAAATGATCTCTGAAAGGTTAGAACAGAAAAATTTGACTTTGGAAAAATGTCAAAACGGTAGAAAACAATATTTAACTACATTAGAAACTAACTTTCGTTTACAACAATTTGAAACATTGCATTTTCTTGTACTTTACATAAACTCTTATTTGACTAAATACGGAACTTTTGTGCGTTCCAGTTTTATTTGACCTTCAGGACCCTCAATGATGTTGATTGCCAACTGCAGCTTTACAAGTTTAAGAGTATTTATGACTTTTTAAGAATATAATACCCCACTCGCTATTAGTTTGTCGGAGATCCAGGAGCCATTCTTCGTATCTCATGGAGCCATAAATAATGTGTGTTTTAGGATGTTTATCTTATTAACCTTACTCTACATCAACACTTAAAAACCAGTTTTATATTTCAAATATTGATTACTTATATTCTATATAAATATTGTCTAAAAAAGAATCTATGCATTTATGTTCAGAGCATATGTTGCTTCTTTTAATAAATTTATTGTTCCAACTAAGAATTCTTATATTTGGATGCCAATTTTGAAAAAATTATATGGAATACCAATCAAATAAGCATAATATAACTTTTAAATGCAATTAATTCTTACAACTATCTTATTACAGCAGAAGTTAACAAAGAATAATATTTCTAAAACTAATAAGACATTTTTTTTTATCAAACTTAAAACTAACCAAAAACAGCTAAGGTTTAGTAAAATGATTTAAAAATTTTAAAAATCACTAAATATAAGTTATTTTAAAACTTTTTACTTCACAAAATTAACTTTTTAAGATAAGCTTTTTTAACTGAACGTGTTTTATGTCAAAATGTTTACATAATAACATTTAGTTTTAATCAATTTTTTTTTCCAGAAAACTCAGAGCTAACACTTTCGATAAATATGAAATCGCCAATCTTCAATACGGATTTGCTAAATAATTTGGTATGGTTCATAAATGGTCATTATAATATATTACCTGCTCATTTTCTAATTGTAAGTGTGATTAAGATTATCTCATACAAATTAAAGAAAAAAGCTAATTTAAGTATCTTATTCAAGCTGGGTAAAAAAAACTTTCCTCAAAAACTTCCCTAATATGTCTGCTCTTTATATTTACATTTTTTACTTAAAAAATGTAAAAATAAAGAGCAGACATATATAAGGGCAGGTCATCTGGTTGATTTGTTAGTAAAACAGCGGTCTTACTAACCAATCAACTAGATGACCTGACCACAGAATCTTTTAGCATAGTTTGTCAAGTAATAAAATGTTTTGAATCGGTATTTAGGATTTAGGACTTTTATTTCGTTTTTTTCATTTAACGTATTTAGTTTGCTTTAGACTTCCAACTACTTAAACAACTTTAGCCTATCGCTAGATAATCCAATGAACCTTTTGTCAAATTACAGGTAATTTTTTAATAAAGTATTTTTTAAATTGATAACTGTACAAGTTTTTTAATAAAATGTAAGGATTTGCTTTTCAATTAAAAACCAAAAAGAAGCTTCCTAACATTATATTCTAAATGCTGGTCTACAAAATGTGCTAAAATACCATGTGCGAAAAATTTATTTTTTTTATTTTAATTCCATGGCCTACTTAAATACACGGCCTTCTTTTCTGCTTAAATCGAAAAAAAATAGAAGGCCAGTTTAAAAAATGTATATTCTGTAGGATGGACAAACTTTCTAAACATATTTTAAATATTGCGCTATAAATTTTAAATAAGTAAATCCGGCATAGGAGAAAAACTTGAACGTTTCCCAAATCTTTACATCAACTAAACCTCATACACTTGATTGTAGCTTCTTTTTATTAACAAATAGTAATTATGGTTAATAAATGCTGTGCTGTTGGTTGTACCTCCAATTATCTTGGTGGTGAAGTAGTTTCAGTTTTTGGTTTTCCAAAAGATTATGATTTAAGAAAGCTATGGGTTAGATTTGTTAATAGAAATTTCTAGACTGTCACAAAATCATCTGTGATCTGTTTAAAACACTCTGAAAAAAAGTCATACATAAAAGAGCATTAGCAAAACGATTTTGAAGCCTGTTCCTACAATATACCCTGCTAGCATAGCAACTGCTTCTCTTCCAGTTATAACTGGACCAAGAAAATCACCAACTAAAAGAATATTTCAAGAAGATGAATTTCAGAAATTCTTATCAAAGGATATTATTGAAGATGTTAATTCTCTTTCAGCTGTTGATTCACTAGCAGGATATTTATTTTCCAAATTTGATGATTGTGATGTATTCCATAAAATTATTCAAAATGAACAACACATACCTGAAGTTGCTGATTCTATTCGCATCAACAAAAATTTACATGTCCAACTTTTTTATAAAAATCTTCCAGTTTCCTTATCACCTTGGTTCAGAGTAACCCACCAATCTATGTTAAAAAGAAGGAGTATACTGGAAAACCTCAATTCACATATTACCACAGAAAAAGAAAAGTTGTCTTCTATTCTTGAAGAAGTCAAAAGTCACCAAATAAAAAAAAAAATTTATTCTTCAAATGTTTTTCAATTTCAATTGATGTTGCAGTACACATCACTGCAAACTTATCATTTACTGCTAAAGGAATTCCCACTCCCATCTATATCATTGTTAGGCAAGCTTAAATCAGGTGAAATAGATTCTATGAAAGTTTTGAAGTTGCTACATGAAAATGGGAACTTATCAAAAGATCTTATAATAATTTTTGATGAAATGTATTTGTAACCATGTGCTGAATATTCTGGTGGCAATTTAACTGAGATTAGTGAGGAAAACAGATGTTATAGAAGCATTGTTTCTTTCATGATTGATGGTTTGAAAGAAAAAATCTCCTGTGTTGTCATAGCAATTCCAATTGTAAAATTGAATAGTGACTGGTTAAAGTCTGAAATTCTTAACCTGATTGAATTTTTAATAAAAAATAGTTTTAATGTTCAAGGTGTTGTTTGTGGCAATCATGCTTCAAATGTTTCTTCTTTTACAAAATTACTTGATACACATGGTAAAAAAAAAGATGATAATACTGTCAATTGGGTGGTAGGAGATTCCTTGTCAGTTTGAAAGATGTTATTTATTGTGAGAGTATAATCCAAATAAAAGAAGATATATAACATGTTAGATCCTTGATGGAGAAAATCAATGAGATTTTGATAGTGTGACTTTATTGGATGGTTCTCATGAAGTTGCCAGTTACGTTGCTGGTTTTATTACCAAAATATTGATTAAGAAGTTTTGAGTATGTTGCAAATTGCTTTGTACAAAACATTTTCAACAGGAGTCAACTGATCATAGTTATTTAAATAAATTGTCCAGAGGTGGGCTAACAACTCTATCAGTACTGATTTTAGAATATGTCTCTGACAGTTTTGCTATGATAGATTACATTTTTGATATTATTTATCAGTCTCAAATGCAACACTGTAAAGCAGCAAAGTTAGTTTTTGGAGAGAAGGGTATCAACCATTTTTATGTACAAACCATCAAAGTCATGGAAAAGAAATTATACAGATTGTTATTTCAAATATTTATTTTAAAAACACCAGAAAGAGAGTCAGGGATTCGATTGTTGCAGATAACATTGTTGCGTTTAAAAAAAGACACAGAGAAAATTGAAAATATTTTGTTTCATTTTTAATCAGTTTGTGGTAGAGTTTTTTTATACTTTTGAAGCTTATTTTTGAGAATTTGTGTACTTTTATTTCTTGCACAGTACTGACAGTCCCAAAATTTCTATTGCCAAATATAACCTATGTCTTTCTCAAATCATTGTACTTTGGAAAACAAAAAACTGGGACTACTTTACAACAGATATAATTAGAGGTGCAACCATAATAAAAATCATTTATTAACCATAATTATTATCTAATAACAAAAAAGAAGCCACAATTAAGTATTCAAAGTTAAGTAGAGTTTTGATAAAGCTAGCCAACGTAAAAATTTTCATCCTGGGCCAGATATGCTTACTTTAAATTTATATCGCGATAATTAAAATTGATTTGAGAAAGTTTGTCCATCCGGCAGAATATACGATTTTCAAACTGGCCTTCTATTTTTTTTCGATTTAAGCAGAAAAGAAGGCCGTGTATTTAAGTAGGCCATGTTAGTTCTATTTTTTCTTAAAATTAGAAATTTATTTCAAAGCGTTATTACTAAGTATGTGACGAAGTTCCAAATTAAGATCAAGTTTGTTTAGTTTTAAAAAATGAGTTGTTTTTGGAAAGGAATATAAAAAAACCATTTACTTTTTCTAATAGAATGTTATGAAACTGACTATATTTTTAAAATGCTTTTATGTCGGTTCTGTGTTAAATAATTGTAAGTGGAACATGTTGGTAATGGTTATGTGTAAAATTAATTGCCAGTTAACTACATTTTATGCTTTCTTAGATTAACTTGATTATTGCTTTTAGTGCTGGAGTTTTAAATGTAACCATTTGGTTCAGTAAGATGAGTGATAACAAGCAGATAGAGTTCTACGAGTATATGGAAAATATTTATCCTGTAGCTCTTAATGAAAGTGTTAATATAACAAAAGTGGTTGTTTTTTGTAATGGTAAACAGTTCAATTTGTTAAGTAGAATGGTTTGCACAAGACAAATGCTTATTTAAATGCTGTTTCCTTCGGAAACCTGCTAAAGGCATATAATTATACGACAAAGCAAAAGACTTGTTTCAATCTAGGTGTTTTTGATCAGTTTAAAATTATGTTTACTTGTACTTTAAATGCTTAGATTGCTGCATGTCTAGTACTGCTGGAGATGATGCATTCAAAGGAAAGTATATCTTTAAAACAACACTAGTCAACACAACAGCTTTTGTTTCATGCAGATATAATGCTAATCAAAACAAAACTGCTTCACGTTTTTGCAACTGGAACTCGTTAAAAAAGGGTTATTGGGAAGATGCTAGCTTAACTGACTGTAAAACTAATGCCACCATGCAGCTGATTCTTTTAAGTCAAGTATGATTTAGTGTTCAAAGTATAACTGTTTGCTTAGACTTTTGCAATACTTTGTCACAAGTTGAAAGAAGAGGAATTACTCTTTTTTTTATTATGCCTCTTGACCCAAAACATCATGTTTTGTTTCATCGTATATAACTCTTTATAAAGTGAGATTTATAATCATTATTTAAAGATGCTTTTGAAAATTTAAGATAATACTTGTTTTTCCAGACAAAACTTTATATGTCGTTCAAAAATTGATTTTATTCCAAAATTTCAGTTCAATATTGATATTTAACAGAATCTATCTGCTACCATCATGGCATTTACTCACTTTTTACTTTTTACAAAATAGCGTTTTCAAGAATTGATCTGAATAATGATCTCAACTTTCAAAAGTTGTTCCTCATGCAAAAATAATTTACTTTTCCCTTCATAAAATTTTAAAATCATCTTGTTTATTATGTTGGGTTACTTTTACTTTTTCTATATTGGTTTTTATTCTCTATCATAACAACAGTTTACCAATTCAGCGTTTTTACTAATAATGCAAGTTAAATTGTCTTGATTTTGTTTATTGTTTTTCAAGTTTGAAAAAGGCAGTGAGGCAAGCAGTTTTACAAATTATACAAAAGACTTAAGCATCGCAAATAAGCAATGTTCTGAACCCAAAAAAGCCAAAAGACAAAAAGTTCATCCAGTAGGGGTGCATGTTACAATAACTAGAACATGTCCGATTAGTTAGAAACTTGACTTTTCAGCGAGGCAATAAAAAAAACTTCCCTACATTAGAAACTTTAAAATAAAAAAGCTTTTAACTATTTTATTTTGAAATTTCTCTGGTGTGGGTAGTTGATATAGCGTTTGCCTTTTTTAAACAAGTTTAATGAGCTGTATATATTTCATTTATGGCTTTTTATCTTTATTGTATCTTTTTTGATATAAAAACATAAAAATATTTTTATTTTGTTTTAAAATTAGATTCCTTTTTGTTATGGTGTGAAAACAAGCAATAACTGCTCCTCTCCTGATAATAAGTTGCAAAGACTTGAAGAGGTTCAGAAAATCCCATCGATATATGCTAGTCCAGAAGATTTAAATCTAGTAACAACTCTTCTAAGAGAAATTTTTCTGAATTCGTCAGCCAAAAGAGATGTAAATACTTTTTTTTCTTTTATAACAAACTTCTCCATAAGATTGTTTTTACAATAAATCATTAATTTGAATTGTAACTAAAAAACAGCTTTTACCTTTTCCAATTTTGTTAAGCATAGATATTACTAGTTAACTAAAAATTTATATAACATTTTATATTTATTTTTACTGAGATGTTTTGAAAAATTTAAGGCTTGCAAAAGGATTACAAGATAAATACATATGCGTTTATTTTTATCTGAATGAAAACAGATAAATTTTAGAAAACAGTATTTTAGGTAATAAAATTGGTAACTAAATAATAAATATTTAGTTATCGATTGGTACTCACTGGCTTCCTTAGTTGTCTATAAGATAAAATTGCTTGTTACTTTCATACAGCTTTTTTTTACAATATAATAAGTTATTTTACAATATTATTTGTTATACACTTTTGAAATATATGGCCTATAAAAGTTTAGTAGAAGGTATATTGTTATATTTTTGAAAGTATATGTATGTGTATATATGTATATATATAAATATATGTATATATATAAATATATATATATATTTATATACATAAACATATACAAATATATCTATATATATACATAGATACATATATATGTATATAAATATATATACATATACATATACATATATATACGCATATGTATATGCATAGACATACACACATACACACATGCACACATGCACACAACTTTTATCATTTATTTCTAAAATTAGCTGATAAATTAGAATTAAATATTTTTAAATAGTATTTTTCATTTATAAAAAAATAGTTTATAAGTATGTTTATTAAACCACATACTCAAAGTTATCTAATTTTGTAATAGTTGAATAACATTTTGGCGTTACCTTGATTGTTTAACTCCTCTAAATAACCTTAATTATTTAAAATATAAAGTATTGTAACACTTGTTTCATTAAATTTATGGAAATTTTACACTTGCATATAAATGTATATTCAGTTAGAGAAATATCCGAAAAAAAACATTTTATTATTAAACTTTGTCAGGTTATTTCAGAAAAAAATAACTTTATAAAAATAAAATAAAAGATTATTCTGAAAGAAAATTTTACTACGAATTCAATATGAAAAAAAAAAATCTCAATAATAATACTTAGTTGATAAAAAATTAAGATATATTTAAACTTTGCAATTTTTAGCATTAAATAAGTATCCGAATAAAATTTTAAAGATTAAGGCTTAAAGATTAACGCTTCTCCGAGTAATTATTTTTATGACATTTTAATATCGAGTTGGATCGCCTTTAGCTTTTATGATTTCTGCAAGTTGACATGGAATTGATTCAACTATTTTCTTTGTCGAATCTGAGTTGAAATCATCCCTTTGAAACCGTCTTGGAGTTGAAATCATCCGTTGAAACCATCTTGGAGCATGATCTTTTTTTCTTTTTAGGCGTGTGCCACATATTTGATCTAGAATAGCCTTGAATTGTTGAATTGGATTGAGATCTGGACTTTGCGCTGGCCATTCAAGTAACTCAATGTGCTTTTGGATAAAAAAACTCTTGCTTTCTTTGAAGTAAGGTTAGGGTCATTATCTTGTTGGAAGATAAAATGTTTTACTAATCGCAGTTTTCTAGTTCAAGCCAGAAAATTTTTATTGAGAATGTTAACACAAGCCTCTTAGTCCATAATTCCATCAAAAAACTCCAGTTTTCCTGTTCCGTTTAAAGCCATCAATCCCCAAACCATAACATTGCCTCAAATAAATTTTACTGTGCCTTTTTTTCTCCATACTCTTTTAGCTCCATCGGACTTCATAAGATTAAATTTTGACTCGTCCACATTACATTTATTATACAATCTAATATTTATTAAGTTTTTCTTTTCATTTTTTTTAAATCTTCTTTTAATAAACTAACGCTTTGTTCCTGATTCCTAATTTTATGTACTTTATGTTTCATTTCAGTTTTTTATTTTAGTTTCATAAATTTTTTGTTTATATTCCAAAAAAGCCTGTTCACAACTTAATACATCTAAAAAAATTTTAAATACCGTTCTATATAATTTTAGACTTTTAAACACAAAAACTCACAACTAAATGAAACTCATTATTGAATATTGCAATATTTTCAGTATACAGGTACTAAAAGTTATCAGCTAAAAAAAATTTAAAGTTTTTTTTCCTTCAAAATAAAATGAATCTGTATATTTGCAATACTTTAGAAAACCTGAAAATTTTTGTTAATTGGTGTGTAATATATGCAAATATTAACTTGGATTAAAACGTTTGAACTTACTTCTTTTTTCTTTCACTAGATGGCAGCGAAAGTATTTAATATGATTGACATCATGTTATCAACCAAAAGATCTTTGGTTACCCAATTTCAAATTGGTAACAACGCTTCTAACAAAATTCTCAATTTTCTTGCTTTAGTAGCTAACACAAATGTTGAGGAACTTAAAAAATCAAATGAATCGTATGTAAATTATTCATTCAAAAATTTGGGGCTAACTCTTACTTATGTAAATACGGTAGATACTCAAGCTATAAATCACATGGAGATAAATGCCAGCGTAGATATAATGGATGCAGTTTCAGCATGCAATCAAAAAAGTACAATTTTAAAATATACTACTTTGTGATAATGATTTATATTTTGATTATAGCTTCAATTTGTATTTAATTTTGTGAGTTTTTCATTTACTCAGCTTGTTCTTTAAAAATGTGTTACAAATAAGTTGTAATAAAAGTGGACGGTTAAAATTTGCATTGTTTCATGAAAGTTGCTATATTTTAGAATCCCAATATCAGTAGAAGAAATAGTTTGAACTTAAAGAGGTTCAATAAGTTCCGGAAAGAACTCAATTGCTTTTCTTTACTTTTTTAGGAGTTGACTGGAACGCCTCCATTTTAATTCCTGGTGCTATACTTAATTCAAGTGAAATTTTGTTCTCAATGGTATTTAAGAACCCTGCACTTTTTTTGTCTAATAATGATAGTGTTACTTTACAAATTGATCAAGAAGGCAATAGAACGAATGGTTCTGGGGTTATTGTCTCCTCCATTATTTCTGCTGTTTTACAACACCCGATTAAAGACCTCAAAACTCCTATTAAAATAAGCTACAAGAATATCGATCAAATAAGCATGAATGGGCATTTGGATTGTTACTTCTGGAACTCAACTTTAGGCAAGATAGGAATCAATTTTCGGTTTTTTTTCAATTGAAAAATGATTTTTTTAGGTAGTTTATTTTTGGTTGAATAATTCAGATATCTGGTCTAATGCTGGTTGCCGCAAAGTCTTTGAAGATAGTTTTGAAGTAAAATGTGAATGTAACCATCTTACAAGTTTTGCACTTATCCTTGATACATCTCAGCGCGGTTATAATCCTTTAACGCTGCAGATTGTGACTTGGGTTGGAAGCGTCATTTCATTAGGAGCGTTAGTTTTATCAATGTTGGCTTTGTTATTATTTAGGTCAGTATTTGTTTATAAAGGTTTTTGTCAGTTCAAGAACTTGTTTACTAAATGAACTAAATTACTTTTTTAAAAAGGTTTATAAGGAGATTAATTTAAAGTTATTATAAAATCAATACGACTTCAAAACAAGTTTATTATAAGCTTAATAGAAATTTGTTATAATTTATTATAAATTCATCATGTTATTCCAAAATGTGAGTCTCATGAATGTTTTGGATTTGAAATTAAGACTAGCTTTGTTTGGATTTCGTGGTCTTTCGGCCATTTAACCATATGTTAGCAGTTTAGTTAGAACAAATTTGTAGACAAAGATCGTGGTGCTTAGTTAAATATTAGTGCCATTAGTGAATTAGAAAAATTTTTAAGAAATATCAAGAGACTGCAGTTCAATATGACCTCTTTTGTTTGCAAAAAACTAATCTTTTCTATTAATATTTTGCTGCCGATTTTCATATGACTTTTGGTAGTTTCAACAAAATGTTTAGCTTAGATTTGTGCTCGGCAGTATTTTAGGAATTATAATAAAAATCACTGTTATTTCACAAGCTTAAAGAAAGTTTTAGCGGTTTTAATTCTCTGTGGAAAGAGGTGTATTATCAACCTGTTTTTAGATTGTTTATCGTAAGAATCGTCGACGCTCTTTGAGAGTTATTTTCAGTGAATCTTATAGGTATATGAATGAATGCAAAATAGTTATGATGTGTAAATGTTAGAACTGTAAAATGGAAGCGATTAAGTTTTTTGTTCTTTTTGTTCTTTTAAAATAAGTTTTAGTCAATCAACAAACTGATATGAAATTCAAGCTTAATAACTTCATACCGCCCAATGATATGTATTACATAGATATCTAACTCGAGCCGCGGTTGTGAGGCAAATTTGTTTATTGGAAGCCATATTAAATACTGGCAAAAAATGCAAAAAAGATTTCATAATATTTTTAAAAAATATCTCATTTTGCTCTGCTTAAAGTTGTGTCAACCGATTTACTAAAGGTGTTGCGATATCTTTTCATAAATTCCCTTTAAAAAATAGCGAGCTTTATGCTGGTTGGACTTCGAAGTCATTGGAAATGTCCTATCGGTTATGTTCTATGTGAAAAGATTTCAACAACAAACTTGGTTTGTCTTCTAACTAAAGCAATTAATTTGTGTATTCAACATTGTATAGATGTTCACAGCGTAACTTGTGATGGTGTTTTTTCTAATTTTAGTGCAATGAAAAGTCTTGGTTGTTCGTTTGATAAAGTTGAAAATATGAAAACTCATTTCAATATTGAATCTTATGATAAAGTTATTTATTTTATTCCTGATCCTTGCCATATGCTAAAACATTAGATTTATAAGAACAATTATTCAACTTTTTGATTTACTTAATTCAAGAAGTCCATTTGGCAAAAATTAAAAAAAAACCCTTATTTCTTAATGACAAAATCTATTTGTTTAATATTATTGAAAAGTCAATTAAATATCTCGCTAACCTAACTGATGAATATGGGACTAAAATTCTTAATCATAGAAGAAAAACCTTTGTCATTGGTTTTATTGTCTCTGCAGCAAGCATCCGAGATTTGTCTAATAATTTACTATCAAGATCAGAAAATTCATTCAAATATGTGTTGACCTACAAAATGTCTCAAGATCACTTGGAATTGCTGTTTGCTTGTATTAGAGGAAAAAATGGTTTTAATAAAATCCAAATATTATTCAATTAAATGCAAGCATCAAAAAAATTCTTTTAAAAAACTTTCTGATTGGTTCAAAGCATGCAAATTGCCTCACTTTTGAAAAAAATTCAGGTGGTTCAATATTTTCATTGAAATGGAGTAAAACCAGATCTCCAATCATAGAAACAGAATTAAAAGATGAAGATAAAAATATAATTGAAAATTTATCAAATAGCCTAGAAGAGATTTTGACATCAATATACAAAGAAACAATACTTGGTTATATAGCTGGTTATATTGTTAGAAATCTTAAAAAGAAAATAACTTGTTGCATATGTGCTGAAGCACTTAACAAACCAGATAATTTAGTTTGTGATTGTGACTACACTGTATTTTACAAATCGTCGTGGTTATCTTTTAAAATTTTAAAAAATCTTGGTGGATTAAATATACCATCTATTAGTGTCATTAAAATTATTGAAAAATGTGAGCAAATTTTCAGAGTTTTTTTATAGACCTGAATTCAACAATGTTAACCACTTCTTCACAAAAAAACTTGAAATCCTTAATGGTTTATAAAATTATTCAAGAGCTTGCATGTGAAAAGTTGTTTCCGGAACTAAATGAGCATGATTAAAATCACGAGATTTTAACTGAAGATATGCACTCCTCTCAACTTTTGAAAAAGATAAAAAATATCTCTCAATTCATCTATTTTGTTATGGAAAACAGTATACTAACGATATTCTCCATAAAAATAAAATTGGTTTACGTTTTATAAAATAATTTTATTTAAAGGCATATAAATATTTGTTAAATTTAAAAGGGAAGTAAAATTGTTTTGGAGATGATGCAAATAGTTTCGTTTTCTAATATATTCTATTTTTATGAAAAAAAATTTATTATATGTTAAAATTATATATTTTAACATATAATAATTTTTTTTTTAAATATCTCCAAAACCAGGTTTTGTCATATATATAAATGTATATGTATGTGTGTGTATGTGTGTCTATATATATATATATATATATATATATATATATATATATATATATATATATATATATATATATATATATATATATATTGTATAATTGTATATGATATAATATATATAATAGTATGGGAATACTATTGTTAATAGTTAATTTATTGTGTACTGGTAAAAGAGTATTTACTAAATACCTCCTTAATCCAAGCCATGTCCAGTTTTTTCAAAGCATATCATAAATAATAGCTTCTTTCCAAGGTAATTAACTTATTTTTATAACAAAAACTTTAAAGTAATATCAACTACTTTAACTTTACTATTATAAAAATAACATCCAGATTAAGTAATTATAATCAACTTCTTCTACAAAAGCGCAACATTAACTATACTAACAAGATTATATTGTGCCATTTTTAATAAATAAATCTAAACAGGTCAGACCTATTATTTAGTGTTTATAAATTCTTGTAAAACTAATGCAGAGCTTCATCGCTAATTTACGATGTTTTGCCAGTATTCAATATGGCTTCCGCTACAAAAAAAAGCCTCATATTTCCTAACGGTAGACATCTATGTATTTATATATCATTGATACCGCCAGATTTACGTTATGACAATTTTGCATCTAGAGTATTTAGCTTAACTACCGAAACTTGCAGTTTTGAATAGAACAAAAAAGTGAAAAAGATGTTATATCTAAGACTCGATGAATAAATTTTTTTTACGCTAAACTCTTACTTACATGAGCTTTGATATTTTGACCTACTTTACACCTATTTATTTCATAAAGGAATTAGTGACAGACAATTTCGTAAAATAAAAAAAAATTAAAAGCCATTTACAATTTAAAAGTGATATTTTGAACAACGTTTACACATTTATCAAAACATGAAACTTTTCTTCTAGAAAATGGCTTAATCACCTTTCCCTAAAAATACTTCTTTATTTGTGTATTTCATTAATGGCGCTAATTGTGATATTTCTTGCTGGAGCACGGCGTAGGTCAAAAAATCTGGTCAGCTGTCGTGTTATTGCTGGATTACTGCAGTATTTTATCCTAGCAACGTTTTTTTGGACAGCAGTTGAAGCTATTAGCCTATATAAAAACTTTGTGACCGTGTTTCGCACCGTGGATACTGTTAAGTTCATGCGTATAGCATCACTTTTTGCTTGGGGTAAGTTTTTGTTTATCAATTATTAGTAATTACAGTAATAAGAAATTGCAAAAACGAAATAATAGAACAAAAATAAACTAAACGTGAGCATTTTGAAAAAAGATATTCAATCACGAGCCGTTGTTCTTAGCCAAATGCGCCTAACATTCTCTCTCTTTCCAGGTGTTCCATTATTGATCGTTGCGATTTCTGCAGGTGTTGCAAGAGGCTCATTTGGCGATTGTGATTTGTACGTGAAACTCTTTTTTGTTTGTTTTTTTTTTATCTCTGCGTTTAATGATAAAAAGCTGTAACAGCAATTGATTCTTATGTTTGTTATTAACATTAAAAATGTGTTTTGCTTATAGATGTCTTTTACGTGGAAACGCGTTCTATTTTGGGGTGTTAACTCCGGTATCCTTAATTCTAGTTTCGAACTTTATTGTTCTCGTTTTGGTTATGATATCATTAAGTACTCGAAAAATTGAAAAGTTGATGGCGAATCAGGAAAAAATAGGGCTTTACAGACGCATACTTAGGTCTTCTCGAATTGCCTTTGCATTTAGTATTTTACTGGGTTTAAGCTGGTTTTTTGCTATTGTTGCTGTAGGTATGTTTGGTTTAAAATAGTTTTCAAGCCCTATTCTTACATTCCAAAAGTCATTAGTGATAACAATTTAAGTAACAAGTAGAGGAAAGCCTGTTAAGCTCAATTTTGTATTTGCCTTTTTATATTAAGAAATATGTTCATTTACGTTAACCTCGAATCAAGTAAGCATCTACAAAATGGTAGGTGCTAAGTGATATTTTATATCGTGTTTGTAGGTCTATAGGTTTTGCTGAGGATTTCGTAACTTGATTTCTTAGGAAAAGCGATGGAAACTTTTCAATGGTTATTCTGTATTTTCAATAGTTAACAAGGCTTGTTTTTGTTTGTTCAATATATTGTACGTAATCGTGATCTGCAGGAAAAGGTACGATTATTATGGAGATCTTTGACATGGAAACCGCCGAAAAAAAAAGCAGTAAATTACAGTTTTACAAACAGTAAAATATTTTTTCAATGTTATATTGTTATCTTTTTTTCCATTAGAAAATCCTCAGCCTCTTGCTTTTTGTATATTAATGCTGATGTATTTCTCGCATTCCAAATCATACCCTTTTTTAATGAAATAGATACATTCGTTCACCCAACAGATACCTCGAGTGTTGCTCCCGTAGATTCATCAAATGTAGAGCTTAAGAGTGTTTCTAACTTGGAGTCAACGTAAGTTACGCTTTGCCACCATGTCACAGACTTATCTTTGCATCCTGTGTACAGTTTCATAAAAACTGATCAATAAAAACTTTGACTACAAATATTATTTTTTAACAATTATCCTGAATATATCTCTAAATTATGCTGCATCCAACTAAGTAACAAAAAGTTTGCTGCGGCCATTTCATTTAAAATTTTTGGTGTTGTCAACAAACAAGTTTTTTTCTTGTCTTTCTAATTTAATAATGCACTGAAATTTTTTTCTTCCCAAAAGTTTTGAATTCTGCTTCAATGATATTTTATGTTGCAATTTACACTGTAACAATTATAACTTTAAGAGAAATACTTTGAAACTGGCTTTGTTATTCAGCTGTTTAAAGTTAAATGTTGCAACTTTAAACAGTTGGAACAGTTATTGGTCACTTCAATGTGACTCACTAATTATGTCAAGTGCTCCACTTGATCAAAGTTATCATGTGCAGCAGCTTCAACTTTTAAATGTTCGACAATCAAAAGTCGAATTGGACAGAACTAAGTGAGTTTTGTTGAAAATTCTTTTAAAAGCAGCATTTAAACTTGATAACTGTTAAATAAATTTGAATGAAAATAATAAGAACATATAACAGAAGAGAATTTTTTTTGACTTTGAAAAATTATTCCCTAATAAAATAAAATTACTTAATATAACTATCACTAGGTTTTTTTTTCTCCCTCAGGTTTAGGTAACTTATTATCTGATAATTTATTGTTAAATCCGTAAAAGCAGCGAATCTCAGTCTCGTCTGAGAAATATTTGGCGCGAACTTTCTCTTGATACAACTACTTTAGCAATGATCTTTTTTTTTCCCTCATCCTAGGCTTTTTTCAAGAGATAATCTAGTTTCTCAGAGGAAAGCATTCCCATGGCACACCGTAGGAGAAATATTTTGTTTTCAAAAATATATCTATTAGAAACTGTATGCATTTTCGAAACCACCATGCCATGTGTAGTTAAAAACTAATTGTGGAAAACATACTGTCGACATCCAAGAAATTAATTAATTTTAAACAGGCTCCAGTATTTTAGATGTTTTGATCCTGTTCAGATTAAAAAACCAATTCTTGTTTTGGTTAGGAACTTTAGAAGAAAATTCTAGAGTTGGTGTAAAAATTAAATTGATATAAAAAGTTAATCAGCATTTTAATTGGTATCGGATCAGTATGTTGAACTAAGAATTATGGAGATCAGAGCCTGGGAATAATATTAGACAGAAAATTTTGGTGTTCTGTCCCATATTTGTATAATTAATATAAAGGACATAACTTGAGTGTCCTTCCCCTACCAACACCTTTTCCCCTCAAACACATCTTTGGACCTATTGACATTAACGGCAATATTGATCGTAATTGTGATGATTTTTTTGTTGAACATCTTTATTTGTATCAGTATGAACAAAATTTTAAAGTTTACACAATCTCTGAAAGTAAATTATCTTAAACAAAGGAATCCTTGGAATTGGTCTTATGGTTTATATTCAAATGTTTTTCAGTTAGAGTATGGTTTAAGAGACACAAATGTTTACAAATAATGTTATTGACATTCGCAATCAATAATAATTACTAAAAGACATACGTATTTTGATATACTTTTTCAAATTTTAAGTAAAACTGTTTTGAAGAAGGTATGTCGGGGTTTTACGCAACCATGGCTTTTAGAAGGTTTTGTGAATAATTTTTACTTTACTGGAAAGTTTGCATTTTCTCTTCCAAAACTGTAAAAAACATTTAATGAACTGATTGAAAATCCTGTTCAGATCAAAAAACCAATTCTTGTTTTGGTTAGGAATTCGGTAAATGACAAAAATTAATATGCTTGATAATTTAGAGGATACCAAGTTTGACGTAGGATTATGTGCTCTCATTAGTGGTTGATTCATTTTCGAGTAACAACTCGTGGAAGCTTTACAAGTTTAAGATATGACGCAGCTGAAAACTCGGATTTGAGTAAAACTTTTTACTGGCGGCTTTCTCTGTATTAGTAGAGGAACGGATACTCTCTTGCGCTTGAACTCGCCATGAGTTTGAAAATCTTGCATTTCTTCTTTGCTTTTTTTTTTTTTTTTTTTGTTTACATTATTTACATGTCGTGATTTACATGTAATATAAATGTATAAACTTGGAATCTGGAAGAAGATCATATTGATCTTGTCGCCAGAACCATATAAAAAATTACAATATAATTACAATATAACTTTTAGACCATATAATACAGTTTATAACAAAATATTATTCAAAAGATTTGAAAAATAGTTAGAAAAACATCTCAAAAATATTTCAATATATCATCCGTTGAAAAAATAATATTCTTTAACTTATTTTTAATAACAGAAAAAGAGATAGATGAATTTAAATTAGGCTAATATTATATCAACGGTAAAGATGTGTTGATGCTGCACTTTTAATTCCAAAAAAATACATTGACAAATTTTGTATGACAGTTATAAACACGGCGATCTTCTATTTGACTTATTAAGTAAATTTTTTGAGATCGTCCGTGTTTTATCATTCTGTCTTATTTTTATAAGATTTTTCATTCCGTAATTTCAAGGCCTATATAAACAGGCCGCGACAGCACATATTCTGTAAAATTAGCGAAGGCCGACTTTTTTACAGTTAAAATTAATTTTTTATCCTTGCATTTGTAAACAAGCTTCAGAATCAAATAAAGAGCTTTAGAAGGACAAAAAAAGATTTTCATTAAATTTCGGAAGAAAATATTGTGGGAATTTTTTTTTCGTTTATATATAAGTTAATTACAATAAAAACTTAAAGAGTTAAGCTAAAAATTACTAAATCTCACTTTCATAAACTATACGTTTATTTTAGCTGTTTAACACTTGTGATACAAATAATAATTTTTTTGATAAAAACAAAACAAATATGTTAACTTTACTTTATTAAAATTATTTTCACTATTTTAATTCAAAGTATTTTATTTTGAAGTTGAAAGTTTTGCTTGTTTTAAACATTCCTTCCCAAAATCTTCAGAGTGTTTTTTACAGTAATTGTTTTAAAATATGTTTGCCAAAATGTAGCAAACTTTTTTAACACTTTGAACAAGCAATTGAACTTTACTATTGCAGTTAATAAAAATGTCAATTAATCCTCTCTTGCACAGCAATGGTGAAACTTTATTCACAAGTGTCACTTCAAATATAAAAAAACAATAAATAACAATGTAGACTAAATTGTCAGAAGGTTCTCTTAGTCTTTCCATGTTTAAAGAACTAATCAAAGTTCCATATTTTTTCAATTCTAAATTTTTGAATAACATTTTGCACAGTTATCAGATGTGCCACCTGACTCTTGCTGATATTTCCTAAACTGTTTTTCTAGTGCATCTGATTGCATATGTCCTAGCAATTAAGCATGGGAATTTCGGCCTTCGAAATCGACGAAATTAAACGAAATTCGTGTTTCAATTTCGTATCGAAATTTATATTGAATTTCGAAAGACGAAATTTTTAAACATTACAAATTCACGAATTTCGAAATTAAAACTTGTTTAATTTCGTGTCAATTTCGTTACTTTCAATGACCCGAAATTATACGAAATTTTTTCGCGAAATTAAACAATCCAAAAAATCGAAATTTCGTTCTCAATTTCGATCCGAAATTGAAACACGAATTTCGTTTAATTTCGTCGATTTCGAAGGCCGAAATTCCCATGCTTACTAGCAATACATAAGATACACCCCAATTCAAAAAATACTTGGCACAGCTTGCTAATCTTTTAGAAGTTTTTTGCAATAAGAAATATAGTTCTCTAAGAAATCTATTTACCATTGACTAAAGTAATAGGCTTTCTTCGAGTATCATTTAATCTAATATCTAGACCTTTACTGTTGACAATAAGCCATCACTTACCAAACAACAACTGTTTCAATAAAAAGTGCAGTATCTTTAGCTCCAGGAATTTTTGCACGTAATGCTGCAACGGTAGTCCCTAAAATGCAGAGATTTTTTAAAATTAAATATCACATCCGCGGATCGACTTTTTCTTATGTAGAATTGAATTCTTAGTCGAATGGCGACACGCGGAATGTCGTCCGACCAATACCTGCTGAGTTGTTTAAAAAAAACCCGATCAAAATGCATAAAAACCGTTTTTACAACAGCAGCAATCCATTTTCACACCCGCGGAGTGAGCTAAATCAATTTGAAATAAAATTTTCTATTAGAAAAGGTTTACTTTACGACTACTGCATTAAATCCAGTTAAGATATCAGTTATAATCTAAAGGGCGTAAAGTAATGTTGGGTTTTCCCCGCATTTATATCGAAATTAAACAAGGAGATCTTATATCTTATATCTTCGCGGATAGACTTTTTTTATGTAGAATTGAATTCTGAGTTTGAATTCCGATCAAAATGCATTAAAAAAAAAAAAAATGCAATTATGCAAATAAAAAAAAAAAAAATTAATATACATATATATTCTCGGCTGACGATATCTTAAACTGACCAATGTCCTCCTATTTAGGAAGGAGAGTTCGCTGCAAATGTAATTAAAAGTTATATTTTCGTGGCGCTCTTCTACAAAAATAGAAGGACACTGATCACCTTTTATATATACTTTAGAAAAATATGCGAAAGCGTAGATATAATTAGGTTTACAATAAATAATATTTTATTAGGTATAACGAAATATTTGTATCCAGTTCTCTGTTTATCTAATTAAATTGTTTATAAAGCTAATTTGTTAAATAGAAGCGCTGCTATGTCCTTTTGTTGAACATAATAAAGCTTTTCATTCATAAAAAGTTATTAACTGAAATTTTTTTTCCAAAGTCATTATCTTCAAAAACTTAACGTAACAAAACAGAAAACGGTTAAAATTAGTGCGCTTAAATTTGGCGCCAATACAGCCTTGAACGTATTTGAATAGATCTGCTTAAAAAAAATTTAGGTTTTATCTGAAAATATCATTTTTAACCATTTTATATCTGAGGATTTTTGGTTGAGTTTTTAATTTAAAAAAGGTGTAAACCTAAAGAAAATGACAACTAATGATGAAGAAAGCCTCGTTCGTACTGAGAAAGTAAAAAATTTTGTGTACGATAAAATAAATCAGCCACTTAGTTTTCGGTTTGTTATGCAAATATTTGATAAAATAAGAATTGACAGTTTAAATTGCGATATCATTGAATCAGCGCAAAGCAAACCTCACGCAGGAGAAATTTACATCTATAAACAGAAAAGTGAACTTGATGATGATTATTTATGCGATCATTATCGATTTCGAAACACTGGAAGAATGAAAAACCAACAACTTGGTATAACAAAAACTTATTATAAAAATCAAATTGGCAAAACAAATGAATACAACAACGATTTTCAAAAACAAGTTTTTGTAAGCAACATGTCTTTTGTGATAATTCACTATTTTGGAGATCATCGCGCTTCAATTTCAATTCCTCACGGAAATAGCAATTATGACAGACCGTTTATCCGTTCAACAACAACTCTAAAAAATCTTATGAAGGCAAATGCTTTGGATATTGAACCACAAAAGTTATATGAAAATTTTTTAACTCTATAAAAAAAGACTATATTCTAAAAAATACTCCCTATTCTTTTATTGATGCTGAAGCATCGGTTTCACCACGCAACGCTAAGCAAACCGAAAATATCAAATACAACGAAGTGAAAAAACGGAGAATTACAAACGATGAAATTTAAGGAGTCCAAGAGCTAGCCAATCAAGATTTATATGATTTCATCCATCACTTTGCTATTCATCGTGACTTGATGTTAATTATGGCTCATCCAAAAGCTTTGGAGCTCGCTAATAAACTGATAAAAGAAAGCAGTGCCAATCCGTCATTAAAACAAATGTTATCTTATGATACAACTTTTAATTTAGGGGACTTTTATGCTTCAATTTTAGTTATGAGACACACTGATTTTGTAAAAGAACCAATATTTCCGGTGATGTTTGTAATACAAGATAGAAAGCATGAAATAACACACGATATGGTTTGGTCAAATTTTATATATCGTCTTTTGTTACTGGATAAATTTGGAAAGAACATTCCAATTTTAATAGATCGCAAAATATCAATCGTAAATTCAATAATAAGAAACTCAAATATTTCATCGAACATAATATTTTGCAGAAATCATGTTCTTCAAGACGTAAAAAGGTATATCAGAACAGTAAAAGGTTATAAAGATGATTACAAAGTGTACATAACAAATGTTGAGGAACTATGCGAAAGTAACAATTTTGACCACGATTATGAAAGATTGAAACTGAAATGGTCAGCAAATTTTCTTAAATATTTTGACAAACATTTGAAAAATGACATTAAAATGCATTGCAATAAATCAATATATCACAGATTTTCAGCTTTCAATGATGTAAATCCAACAAATAATATTGCAGAACGTTTGAATAGAATGATTAAAGACCATCAAAAATATAAAGAGCTTCCATTATATTCTATGGTATTATCTCTATATAAATTTCAAATTTATTTTCTTAACGAATTTAATCGTGGCTACAAAAATCTAGGAAACTTCAAAATGGTTGACCAAAATCTCACCAAAAAGTTATTAGAAATAAGTGATTTAGAATTTACTCCATTAGATGATATCTTAGAAAGTATAAGTAAAAATCAAATGAAACCGATTCAGATTGGCATTAGTAAATCATTCAGACAATCTGCTAACACGTTAGCATCAATAGTTTTAAAAAAAGATTTAGCTGCGTATGAACCGAAAAATGATTGTTATACAGTAAAAAGCGCAATTGATGGCAAAAAACATCTTGTAAACTATAACGGTAATACTAAAGGATATACTTGTACATGCCCTGCTAGAAAAAACTGTTATCATATAATATCAGTAAAATCATTACCAAACGCACCCCCAGATATATCAAAGCCAACATACCGCTTAAGCAAATTAAGAAAAAACAATAACCATGAAACTAGAAGTGGCAAAAAAAAACCGAGACCAAAAGACAGAGAACTAAGTAAAATAGCTGGTGACAACTCCTTAGAAGTATCTAAACACTTGCCTCCAAAACATTCGACACCAAACAAAACAAAGTTAAACACGGCGGAAAAAACTTTTACTTTGTTGGCAACTTTAGATAAATTCAAAAACAATACAAGCATGGAAGTTTCCACCGAGAATTTGAGTAGCATAGATGATAAAAATAATAAAAGCCTAGAAGAAAAAACAGTTACAACTTTTATAGCAGATTTTAGTAATTTGCCACAACTGGTTCCCTCAGCTGAAGAGTTAAATGAACCGTCGCTGAATGAATATGAACCCTTAACATCAAACGTAATTGATTAAGTATGTTTGTTGTTCTTAAAATCGTTTGAGAAAGAAAATCAAATATTTTACTTAGATTATTTTAATTATCGATATTTAGTAAATGGAAACATTGCACAACTTTCAAAATTTATGCACCAACATGGCGTATTTAACAAAGACTTTATTTTGGTGAATATAAATACAGATATAGAAAGAGGCAATCATTGGATATTAGGAGTGATTTCATTAAACAACAATTATATCTGCATTTTTGATTCACTACGACTAAACAATAGAAGACGAGAGCACTTTGAAGAATTAATGAAAATAACTCAAATTTCATCAACCCTTGCTCAATCAAAATTAGACATGAGTAAATTTAAATTCTATTACAGTTTAGATTGCGAACAACAAAATAATAGTTTTGATTGCGGTGTTTATGTTATATTGTGGGCTTATCAAATAATAAAAGGTCAAAAAGAATATGTGCCTATAGCAGAAGCAAGAAAGTTTATAAGGTATATCTACAGTCTTGGAGAGATCTCAATTACGTTTGATCGAAAAAAAGTACTAGAGAAGCAAATATTAAATCTTATTGTAAAAACTCAAAACAAGTTAAAAGTAAGCATTTGTATAACAAAGAGTATAGGTATATTTGACATGGTGATGTCAAATATACACCAACAAAACAAAGATTGGACAATATGTGCTAAATATTCATGCAAAGGAGACAATAATCATTCGCTCCAACATTTATTATGTGTACTATGCAGAAAATGGTATCACGATGGCTGCGAAAAAAACAGTTGCAAAACTTACTTTAAATGTTCATTGTGTTTAAAATCGTAGTATACATAAAAACTAACTATGACGCAAATAGAAAGTTCATAAAAACTAACTATGACGCAAATAGAAAGTTCATAAAAACTAACTATGACGCAAATAGAAAGTTCATAAAAACTAACAATGACGCAAATAGAAAGTTCATAAAAACTAACTATGACGCAAATAGAAAGTTCATAAAAACTAACTATGACGCAAATAGAAAGTTCATAAAAACTAACAATGACGCAAATAGAAAGTTCATAAAAACTAACTATGACGCAAATAGAAAGTTCATAAAAACTAACTATGACGCTAATAGAAAGTTCATAAAAACTAACTATGACGCTAATAGAAATTCTAAGTTATAGTTGTTTCTTACATAAAAAAACATTCTTACATTAAAAACAAACTTATTATAAAAACAGTTTTGTTAAGATTATTATACTTATTTAAATTTTTATTAAATTGTTTTATTGATTTTTGTTAGGGTTTCCGTATAACAACTACGCAGACATTCTGCGTAATGGCACTTATCTTAGAAAATAATTTTGAATCAGTGTACCCAGTGGGCATGCGTCGTCCTCGCGGCGTCCATAAGACGTCCGTTAGACGTCCAGAAGTCCTTAGCACGTCCGTGGGACGTCGTGCGGACGACGCATGCCCACTGGGTACTCAGCGGGTTCTTTGCTATTGTTGTAAAAACGGTTTTTATGCATTTTGATCGGGTTTTTGTTTAATAACTCAGCAGGTATTGGTCGGGCGACATTCCGCGTGTCGCCATTCGACTCAGAATTCAATTCTACATAAGAAAAAGTCTATCCGCAGATGTGATATTCAATTTCAAAAAATCTCTGCATTTTATGGACTACCAAAAATACATTCACACAAAATATGTGAAAAAAGCATCAGTTGATATATATATATATATATATATATATATATATATATATCTAAAAATATCTAAAAAACTAACAAATTTATACATATATGTATACATATATGTATAAATTTGTTAGTTTTTTAGATATTTCGTATTACACACTTTTTGCTTCATTTGTTTTAGGTTTTGCACGCATTGCATCCCTAGAAGAATAAATAAAAATAACACCTTAAACATAAAAAATGGGAATTTTATCGAAACTTTACAAATTTTCTTAAAAAAATCTTCCGGATTTTTTCCAGGCAACTCTTTCCTGGTCTCCTCTCACCTTTTACGACCTCCATCTCTATCAGATGAAACATGCAGCCATGTTTTTATTTCTGACTTTATTTCAGTGTTTTTGGCTTCTTTTGTCATGGGATTTGCACGCACAGAATCTGTATAATAAATAAATATACTGCAAACCCTTTGTATTTGCAAACAATCGATATATATTATATAAATGCTAATCACATAATTCAAAAAATACTTAAAAGATTAGTTACCTGTCACAATTCAGAATTGGATATTGTATATGCCACTGCACTACAACTTATACTGAGGATATTTTTCACTTTAAATTATCCTATTACTTTTTATATCAATACTGGTTAAAACACAAACTGCAGCCGAAAGACCATAAATAAGTTCCAAAATATTTTACCCTTAACTTAACAAATGTTTTGAAAGTGGAAACTTCAGAACTCATTACCATGTTGTTACCATAGTATTTTTATAATAGCATATATAAAGCTGTGATGTAAAGGTTTGTATATCTGAAAAGATCACAAGTCCGTGGTGCGAGGACTCTAAAATAAGTTTTGTTGCTTGCACATAAATTTAGATTTTTATTGGATGAATTTTAAAAAATGTTATTAAAAAAGAACATAAACACTGATAGGGATTTTAAGGGAACTATTTGATCACATGATACTAGTTTTGCAGGAAAAATATCACTTGAGTTCATAAAAACTTAAGTCTTCTTTCACAAAAAAACTCTTTTTCAAAAAAAAAAAGCAACTTTTTTCAATTTATTCAAATGACATATATACAATTACTTACTTAACGCAAACGATGTCCTCTAGCTGGAGGACAAAAAAAGCATGTTTATCCATGGCCTATAAAAATGAAACTGTTTACCAAATCATCAGTAATGACCATTTTCATTATTCATCTGACAGTCTCTTTCAAAGTAACACCTCCTTGAAGAGCAAGATATTGTGTCTAAACATAATGTATAACTTAAAATTAAAGAAAAAATAGTTTAAGTTTTCATTAGAACAAAAAACTCACTATCAGCAACTTGTTCAGCATGGACTGTCACAATTTCTTTTCAAAATTTTGCACCTGTTCAAATGTTTGCAATTGCAAAATTACTTTTTCAGGCAATTTGGGATTAACTGTTGCATTCTGTAAATGAAAATGCTTTAAAATAGCATTATGTTGTTATGAATTACATTGAGTTTGAGGCTTTATGATAACATTCTGTTTTTGACTTATATATATATATATATATACATATATATATATATATATATATATATATATATATATATATATATATATATATATATATATATATATATATATATATATATATATATATATATATATATATATATATATATATATAGACACTGTCGTCTAAAACATTAGCAACCAATTTAAAAAATGCTTTGTTTCTACTTTGAATACTAATTACAACAATTTTATTTTTTAAATTACGCTTTGAATACAAAAAAGGGCTTTATATTACATATGAGAAAAAAGATTTCTACATAATAAGACGACTTGAAAATGAATAAACTTGTTTTTTTGTTTTTATTGGTATTTTAACACAAAAACGTGGTCCTCCAAAACATTAGGAACTTTTTTAATAACTCACATAAACTCTCTGAAAATCAGCAGCACAAGTGTGGAATTATTGCCTAAGGGAATTGTTGTTATTATTAAGTGGAATTATTGCCTAAGGGAATTGTAATTATTAGCACTTAACCAATGAAAACCAACTAATTGTTAATTTTTGTCCAGAGATAATTATGGAGTGTTGCAATTATTACAATAATAATTTAAGATCGCGTATATATGCTGTTTTGGATTATAATGGCAGGAAACAAGTATAATTTAGCTTTTCGAGAACGTATTGTAAAAGATTACAAGAAAGGAGTCAAACAAAAGGAAATCGCAACAAAATACTCCATTAACAAGTCAATTGTATGTCGAATAACCAAACCATTTAATAAAGGTAGTACTTTAGAAACAGAACATAAGGGTGGAAGACCACTCAAAACATGTCGTTTCATCGATCGAAAAATTATTCGTCATGTTAAATAAAATCCTTTTGACTGTGCTAATGATGCTATTAAAAAACTGAAACTTTCCGTATCTCAAAATACAGTTTGTAGACGGTTACAACTTTTAGAACTTTGGAGCTTTAGCAGAGTTGTTAGTGGGTTGGGTTAACCCATGGGTTGGGTTGGGTTGGGTTGAGGAAGTATAACCCACTGATAACCCACGCCTTAGCTGCATTTTCATTGTATTTTCGCCGTTTCACCGTTATGTTTATTTCATTATTTGCGCTTAAGATTTAACGGATTTGCTATCGAATGACGCAGTTTTATTAAAGCCAACCGTCGAAATTCGTGATGTGACTGACGGCATAAAAGATATATTTGAAGGTATGGAGAAGGTTACTGAACCAACTATGCAACTAGTAGTTCCGTCTTACTACCTACTGATTAAGCGGCTTCAACCTGCACCAGGATTGACAACAGCAGCAGCAACATTTCGGCAAAAACTCATTAAATACTTAGATTTAAAGTTTTGGACATCTATTAAAGCAATGCATTGGCTATCTTGTTTCCTAGATCCCTCTTTCAGAAATTTTGCATTTATACCTAATGTGACGGCGGCTGACAAAAGATTTAAGCGTGACTTGCTCAATGACGTCAATCAGTGGCTTCTGGCTGAAATGCAGCCCGCTGCTACACAAATTGCCAGGAAAGCAGCAGCAGAAGAATTGATGGAACAAGGTGTCCAACTTCAATTGGAAGCGCCAGCAAAGAAGAGAAGAACGGACCCGTTTGATGAGCTGCGAACAATGCAGTCAACGCGAGATCGGTCACAGACGCAAGACGCGCAATTACATAATGAAGCAACAGTGCTACAGGAGACTTGCCAACATGAACTGTCCAGCTACAAGAGTCTTCGTGTTACTGCTGCGTGCAAGAATCCCGTAACCTTCTGGAAGGACAACGCAGCCGATTATCCCATTCTAGCAGCAACATCTCGCAGACTATACTGCATATCAGCAAGCTCTGCGCAGTCAGAAAGAGACTTTTCTTCTGTTGGGCACTCCATTACAGACACAAGGTCGCAACTATCACCAGCTAACGTAGAAGCTATCGAATTAGTACGCTGGGGAATGCGAAATGACATGTTTCACTAATATAGTGCTCATTTATGTTAAAGCTGTTCTTTGTTAGTTTGCTTACTAACACATATAGTGACAGTAACTGAGTAACAACATATTATTTGTATCTAATATGGTTGTATAGGCTAGAATGTATTAAAATGTCGCCAATTAAACGGTTTAATTATACATGTTTGCATGCACTCCGTGGGTCAACCCATGGATTGGGTTGGGTTCATGTGGCAGTGGGTTGGGTTGGGTTGGGTTCAATTTTCTTAACCCACTAACAACTCTAAGCTTTAGAGCAGCAAAAAAACCTGTCATTTCTCAGAAGAATAGAAAAGCTAGAATTGAATTTGCTAACTCTCATAGAGACTGGACAATAAATGATTGGAATAGAGTACTCTGGAGCGATGAATCAAAGTACAATTTGAAAGGTCCCGATGGAAATTTAACGGTACGTAGACCTAAAGGTAAACATTTAGATCCTAAATACACAAGAGGAACAATCAAGCATAATGGTGGAAAAAGTGCAACGGTGTGGGGGTTGTTTTTCTGGTTTTAGTGGAGTTGGACCTATTTACCGAATGAATGGTATTATGGATCAGTATGTTAATCGTAATATTCTCAAAGAAAAAGTGGTTCCTCATGCTGATAATAATATGCCTCTTTTATGAACATTTTAACAAGACAACGACCCCAAACACACCTCTAAAGTCGTTAAAGAATGGTTTGAAACAAATCAAACTAAAGTAATGAAATGGCCAGCTCAATCACCTGATCTCAAACCGATTGAAAATCTATGGTACCAAGTTTCTAAAACACAAAAACACAAAGGACCCTTCAAAAACCCCAATGAGCTATATAAAGCTATTGAAACCACGTGGAATGAGATTACACAAGAATAAATTAATAAACTCGTAGAGTCTATGCCGAGAAGATGTTCCTTGATCCTAAAAAGTAAAGGATATGCCATTAACTATTGATATTAAAATTTTTTTGGGAAGTTTTAAAAAAGTTGCTAATGTTTTGTAGGATCACGTTTTTGCGTTAAAATACTAATGCAAAAAAAAATTAACGTTTATTTTTTTTCAAGTAGTCTTGTTATGTTAAAATCTTTTTTCTTATATGTAACATTAACCATTTGTTTCGTTTAAAGCGTAATAAAAAAAAATAATTGCTAATATAAGTAATCAAAGTAGAAAATTTTTAAAATTTTATTTGGTTGCTAATGCTATGGAGGACTGTGTATACATAACATAAAACCAGTTTTGGTAATTTCTGGAATAAGTTTTATTTCATTTTTGGTTTTAAAAAGTAAGTCTAAAAGTAAATTTAAAGTTAAAAAAAAAAACAACTTGCCTTTCAATTTATTATAAAGATAAACTTTGATAAAGAACTCAAGTCTCAAATACTAAGTTCACTAAAGTTTAAAGTTTTCTTCAGCTGAAATTTTGTTCATGAAAAGTTTGAAGATAATTTTCGCATTTTGACGCATTACTTATGTTATACGTTAATTTGTGCACGCTTAGTATAAATACGCTTGCGCATTTTAAAAATTCACAGAACAAGTCATTTTATGGTGTGTTCGCAGACATCAAGCTGATTATATTATATATTCCGATGGAACATAAGTTCATTTATTTTATTTGACGGACTGACATCGGGCCGAAGAAGTAAAACGATGCCGATTTAAAGCTGATATAAAACATGTCGGCAAGACATCGGGCCGATGTTTTTGTGTTATCTGGGTAATACCTGTTTCTGAAAGAGCATGTTTAGCTCATCTTTAATTAAAACTGCATTTTATTAAATATCTTTATTGTCATCATTTATCAATTCACAAGGATCATTTACGCTAAAAGAGTCGAGATATTAGTGTACCTGCAAAAGCAATGACATATTTGTAGAAACATTTCAATGTTGTCTTTAAAAAAACCTAAAAGATCATGATATTAACCTTACATTACATTCGTAATAAGTCTTTCGATCATTTGTGTTATTATCTTTACATACAAATTTTAACTGATTTTGCCCACAAGATTTGCTAATTTTCGATGCATGAATGTAATTACGGAATTTACCTTTGTGGTCTCCATAGATGGGTTTTTCAATTTGCTTGAAAAGAATCCATATTCCTGGATACAAATTTTCAATTCAATTTCAATTTGCTTGAAAAGAATCCATGTTCCTGGATACAAATTTTAATACACTTACATATTGCAATAACACGAACAGGATCGCCCTCGGCGACAAAATCTGCAGCTAAATCGAAAGTCTGAAACTAAATTGAAACAAATCTAAAACAAAGCATTGTATCGAATAAACTTTTCTTGGTTCAACAGATTTCCATTTCTTGATCTGAATTTTAGTTAACTTTGTGAAAGAGAGGATGTGATCTGAGAGCAGATATGGATCATTAAGAACACTCGATTTAACTGTGACAATATATGATTTCTCCTTCAATTTTGTTTGTGGCTGCATTTTTATACATACTTGCATGTTTCTAAAAACGATGACATTTCTAAAAATTAATCATAAAGTTACCATAGTTTATTCCAATTCAAGTTTGTTATAAAATAATCTCTCGTTTATAAAAGACATTGAGCAGTAAACTGTAATTTGCGAACTTCAGTCTTGTTGTGGAAATTAAATTTTTTTAGAAAAACATTCGTTAAACATTCAAAAGAACTTTTTCTTGTATCACATTACTTAGCTTTAATAGATTAATACAGATAATCAAAATGATAATAACTTGATTAACGATTAAAATTCATTTGAGTTGTAAGTGTTCAGAAAAATATGAAAACTAAGCAGTACACACCTGTTATTTAGTTTAGTTGATTCTCAGCAGTACACACTTATTATTAGTTAGTTGATTTGGCTTTATCAGTCATGGAAACTCAAGTGGGAACACACTTATTATTAGTTAGTTGATTTGGCTTTATCAGTCATGGAAACTTAACTTGCAAAATCCGTTCTCTCCATTCAATTTGAGCGTTGCATCATTTATTACTCTACTTTTCTCATTCGAACAAACAGCACTACCAAAAAGTTAAACTATGAATATTGCACTCAGAAAAAAATGGTTTAGTAATACTTTAATTTAAAAAATGAAAGTGATTGCAAATAATATGAATCATAATTTATTGATTAAACTTTAGAACCCTGTAACTTTGAAAGAGGTTTTTGCACATGGTATCAAATTCAAGATACTGAAAAGGCAAACGACTTTGATTGGATCATTGTTTCAGGATTAAATTCAAGTTCATTTACTGGACCCGCTGCTGATCGGGATGGAAATAAAGGTTGTTTTTTTTCTTAAGACTTTTAATTTTTATAAAGTGTTCATTGTTAAAAAAAAACTAGTATTTAAATTGTTAAACAACTTATTCTAGGAAAGTTTCTTTTATTCAAATCATTTCCAAATAAACCCAACCATATTGCTCGTTTGGCCAGCCAGCTTCTTAATCAAAGCTCAAACAATCTTGGTCAGTGCTTTTCATTTTATTACTATATGAATGGCACATCAGTTGATAGGTTAAACATTTATATGAACTCAAGTAACTTTGAAAAACTTGTGTGGAGACAGACGGGAGAAAAGGGAAACTTTTGGTTTAAGGGTCAAGTTTATCTTGGTAGAGCAGCAGCAGCTTATATGGTAAAAGTTCTACAATTAAATGTTGTTAAAGATTATGTTAAACTTATCAAAAAAACCTTTGATCAGAACTTCAGAGTTAATGATTTTTTAAGGTCATTGTTGAAGGAGTAAATGGAGATGGTTCGGAAGGATATATCGCTATTGATAATACTTTAATCAATACTAATTACTGTACTGCAATGCCTGCTGATGCTGACCCCACAGTTAATCAATCGTTAACTGTAAAGCCAACAATAATAAGTGTTACTGAACCGACATCTGGTACACCAAAGTTTATTTGTTACTTCTAGTGTGATAAATTTTTAAATGAGCGAATGATTTTTACTAAATTTGTTTTTTTGTTTTTTTTTTGTTTTAAAAAAGAATAAAAAAGATGCTATTATTTTCATGCTGGGAATTTTGGTCTAACTCTGGAGCTTAAACCTCTTAGTAGCCTCTGTGCTTTTGAATGTCTGTTTATATATGCAAGCATATATATGTATAATTACACTTTCTCATAGCTCCTATTTTTGAATATGACTATGAGTTTTTATTATGCTGAATCTGATGCAAGGATATATAGGCATATCAATTTTTCTGAATAATTTCACACTGTGTTTTGGGACTGGACTAAATTTTGATCATTCCAAAAACAAATTATTGACTAAAAATTTGTCAAAGCAATTGTTTTCTGGTTAATCAAAACAATTTTATGAACAAAACATGGTTGATAGGATGTTAAAAAGGGTTGAAATATTTTGCATAAATTTTTGATACAGCATTACGTTTTTAGCTGTTAAGTTTTAATCATTAAACTCTTAGAAAGATAAAATAGTCTCTGAAAGAAGCATCTTTGAGCAATAGATAAATTGCCTGAAAAATGGTATGAAAATGAATTGGCAGCTGCGTCTAAAAGTATTTTAAGTGAGAATTTTAACATTATTACTAGTATTGTTCAGACTTTGAAATTATTCGACTGTCGAATTGATTAATTTAATTTCAAAGTCAACCAAAGTCGACTAATACATTTTTAAAATCGACTAAGTTGACTAAAAGTCAGTTTAGTCGAAATAGTTATACAAAATTTTTTATTGAAATGTTTCAACTTAAAAATTGTCATGCAACATTAAAGTATATGATTATAATGCTGGTGCTGGTTCGCACTCTCAAATAACTAAAGATATTCATAAATGGTGCAGCCAGCTTTCTAACGCTTTTTTGGAACTCTTTGAACGTGTGATAAAACTAGAAACAACTAAAACTGAAAATGATGAAAACATTAAAAATCTGAAGACAGAAATAAGTAAAGCAGCTGAGTCTAGCAAGTCTATCAGTGACTGGTCGCTTATTGTCAAACAGGGTAAACAAAAAAAGAAGCCTACAGAGCAGCTAATGGTAACAAATGTAGCTATAAATGACTTAGATGAAAGAAAAAGAAGAGCGAAAAAAGTCATCATTTATGGAGTAGCTTAATCAAATAAAGAAAGCATAGAAATGAAATCAAAAGAAGACGAGTCAAAAGTAAATGAAATTTTTAAGATCGTAAATCAAGAGAATGTAAAACCAAAATTTGTTAGACGGCTGAGATCTAAAACTAATAAACCAGGTCCAATTCTTGTTGAATTAGCTGAGGATATTCTTCGCAACACAATATCAGCATCAGCTACAAAATTGAGAAGTAATGTCGCACACAAAGATATTTATATTAGTCCAGATTTGACTGAGGCTCAGAGACTCCAAGACTTTAACCTCAGAACTGAAAGAAATAAAATGAATTAAGCAAGACCAGACAATGACCCCTTTTGGTATGGCATCCGTGGCAATAAGATCATTAAATTCAAAAAGAAACCATATCAATAATTTTATACATAAATCAGTGTCAGATTGCAATGAAATTAAAAGGCTGTCATGCTACATCTCTTGATAACAAGCTAAATGAGTTCAAAGTGGTTATTGAACAATACAAACCAAATGTAATTTCTGTGATTGAGACATGGTTTAAAAGTGATTCAGTTGTAAACATTAAAGGTTACCAAAAGGCGGTGGTGTTTGATTATATATAGACAACTCATTAGACTCCTATGAACTATATGATGCCGTTCTAAATCCCTGTAAACTAGAACAAGTATGGGGAGTGTTTATTTTGATAATGACAAGTATTTACTTGGATGTATCTACAGGCAAAATGATTTTTTGGATATGACAGAGTTTGATGTGGCTTTTGGCCTAGCACGCAAATATATAGACAAAAATAAGTTCAAAGACTTACTTATCATGGGCGACTTCAATTTCCCATCAATCAACTGGTCAAATGGCTGTGTTGATGCAATTTCAAATGAGAATGGAATTGAATATAAATTTAAAGATATTTTAAATGATAATTTTCTTTATCAGCATATTAACATACCAACTTTCCAGCTGTCAGATGAACAACTTGGGAATACCTTAGATTTAATCTTTACAACTCAATCAGCAAGTGTTAACAAAATAGATTCAAAATTTGTTTTGGGAAACTTAACTAGGGGCCATCTAACAGTATGTTTCAGTTTCATCTTGTCTGATAAAGCAGTCCGTGACAATAAAAGAAAGCAAAGATTTATGTTTGCTAATTCCAATTTTGAACGAATATCTGACCTAATTTCAAATATTGACTGGATACAATGTTTCAGTAACAAAAATGTACAAGAAATGTTTGATGAACTGATTTTTTATACTGAGGTGGCATGTAACCATTTCACTCCTATAAAAAGACATTAAACTCTTTAAAAATTAGACCAGCATGGGTTAATGCTAAATTAAAGTTTCTTATTAGAAGCAAACAAAACTTAAGATATAAAAACTGCTCATGTAAATGGAACGACCCTGTTTTGAAATCTACATACAAATTGATTTGCAAAAATGTCGCAGATGAAATTAAGAAAGTGAGACAAAAAGTTGAGCTTAATCTGGTAAAAAGAGCCACCAAGAATCCAAAGCCTCTCAACAGCTACATGAACAATCAACTAGCAGTCAAAGATACTATAAAGCATTAAAGGGAGCAAATGGTAAAACCACTCAAAATTCAAATGATATTGCTGATATCTTAAACAAAAATTTTCAAGCTGCATTTGTGAAAGAAGATGATGGTCCACTGCCTTCTTTTGATTTAAGAACTACTGAAAAATTCATTATGACAATTGAAGATTTTACATATGATGATGTCTATCTACGATTAAAAAACTTAAAAGGTAACAAATCAAGTGGTGTTGATAATTTACATTTAGCTATTTTAAAGAACTGTGCATCAGCCTTTGCCATTCCACTTACGTATATTTTTAAAGAATCGTTTAAAACCAGCAAACTGCCAGTGCAATTTAGATTAGCAAATATCACTCCTCTGTACAAAAAACACTGATCTCTATAATAACTGGATAGCGCATCTCTAATATCAAAATTCACGCCAAAATCGCCATATTGGAAAGCCCCAGAACAATCAAATCTGATATTTGCGATAAATTGATAAAGCGATAAGTCGAAAAACAGAACTTAAAGCTTACGGGATTAAAATTTTTGGGGCTTCCCAATATGGCGATTTTGGCGTCAAAAATAAGTTTTGCTCGGAGTTGCGCTATCTAGTTACAGTACAATCTCTCTAATTCGAATCTCCTTAATTCGAAAACCTCCGTAGTTCGACTAAATGTAAAGTCACTGTGAAATGCTCTTAAGAAACTCTTTTGTTTAACTTTCTATAATTCAAATCTCTATAGTTCGAAAACCTCTGTAATTTGATTTGATTTTTTGGACCCTTTAGTGAGAATCTCTCTGTAAATCGATTTTTTTATTTTCTGATGTGCAAAAAGTTCGTTAACCGTTAAGTTCTTTTTTCAAATTTCGAATGTTTTGAAGTTTTTGAAAAACGATAAACGTGAATTATTATCTTTTGTTTAAAAAACATCGTGGCATCAAAGAGACCGCATAAAGAAACCAATTTAAAGCGGAAACACGATGTTCTACTGGAATTGGAGAAAGGAAAAACAAATAGAGGTTTCGAATATCTTTGATATTCCACCTAACATTCTTTTAACCTGGAAAAAGAATAGAAATCTTTGACGCTTATCGTCAAGGAAATTTGACTAAACGGGTGAAGGTTGATACGTATTATCATGTCAACAAAGCTGTACTTAAATGTTTCAAACAAATGAGTTTATATTCAAAAAAGGCGATCTTCAATTACTGATTTTTTTTTTAAATAAAAAAGTTTAAAACACATAATCTCTATTGCATTTAGGCCTAAGAATCACTACTTGTTTGTTTTTTCATTTCTATTTGTAGTTTGACTAGAATATTTGAAAAAAAAATCAACTTTCTATAATTCAAAAATCTCTCTAATTCGAACTTTTATTTTTCCCCATGAAGTTCGAATTAGAGAGATTGTACTGTGACAAAAAAGACCTTAGCGGGAAACTACCGACCGGTATCACTCACCTCAATTGCATGTAAAAAAATGGAAGGTATAATAAGATGTGAACTTGAAACTTTTCTATATAAGTTCAAACTAATAAGCAAGCAACAGCACGGTTTTGTTAAAAATAAATCATGCTTAACAAATCTACTTGAAACACTTGATTTTATTTCAACCGCTTTAGAGAATGGTAAACCTGTTGATTTTATTTTTTTGGATTTTACCAGGGCATTTGACACAGTACCACATAAAATATTGTTGCTTAAACTTACAGCTTATGGAATATCTGGTCTGACAATACAATGGATTGCAGCATTCTTAAAAGAAAGAAAACAAAAAGTTGTGATAGGTGAAAATGTATCTTCTTGGGCAGAAATTACCAGTGGTGTGCCACAAGGGTCAGTAATTGGACCACTCTTATTTGTACTATTTACAAATGATTTGCCTGATACTTTAAAAAATCTAACAAAGCTATATGCTGATGACACCAAAATTATGAATGAAATGCTTTCCAGTGCATCAACTCTTTCTTTGCAATCAGATCTCGATTCAGCTTTTAAGTGGACTCAAGACTGGCTTGTGAAATTTAATATTTAAAAATGTACGGTCATGCACTTTGGCCGAAATAACAAAAAATCACCCTTTTATATCAATGAACAAAAGTTAAACATAACAGAATCTGAAATGATCTTGGAGTAATCTTCTCAAGCAATCTGAAATGGAAAAATCATGTAATAAAATGCGTAGGTAAAGCCAACCAAATGTTGGGTCGGATTAAAAAATGCTTCATTTGCTTAGATATCAGACTGCTAAGAATTCTTTATGTTTCTTTTGTGCGACACTGTTAGAGTTTGCAGAAAAAGTTTGGTCACCTATTCGAAACGGAGAAATTGAATTATTAGAGAGAGTTCAACATCGTGCAACTCGATTAATACCATCACTTAAAAAAATGAACTATGAGTATCGTCTAAAAGCTCTCGACTTGACTACCTTGACAAAAAGAAGACAACGAGGAGATATGGTTCAACTTTATAAATTCTTCAACGGTTTTAACGATTTGGAAACAATAAAAAAAATTAGTATTCAAAAAACTCAAACAAGAGGTCACAGCTTTAAATATGTCAAAGAAATCACTAAGCAAGCATGTCGTGAAAACTTTTTATTTAATAGATCGGTCAATTTATGGAATAGCTTGCCAGGTGAGTTGGTTAAAGCACAATCACTTAACAGTTTTAAAGCAGGTCTTGATTGCTGGATGAGCAGCAATTAAGCGAATTGGCTGTCATAGTGTGTTGATACCACACTCACTGGCTCACACCAGTTACAGCATTTACTAATACTAATACTAATACTAAATCATTAAATATATTTCTTATCTGGTATTTCACTAGAAATCTATAACTTCTCCTTCTGACAGTTTCTTTTTCTAACTTAAGCTGTCTTTTTTCCAAACCTCATAACACTCAATTAGTTAGAATGATATATCTTAAGCTCTTGAAAGTTAAAATTAATGAAGTTAGTTTGAGTTTTGTCAATTAAAAAAAAAAGGAATTTTAAACTTTTAGATAAATAGTGAAAAATTTTAGTTTCTTGAATTTATATAAAAATATTTTTATTGCTGAATGCTAAAATGAATGTTGTTTTTCAATTTTTATTTTTTCGATAAAATGTTTTTTTAATGTAAAATTAATGTATTTTGTTCTCTCATATAGATCCCATTTCTAAGTCTCAAAATTTTCCAAAATATCCCTAAAATATTTTAATACCTTTACAGGTTCTAAAGACAATTCATAACTTTAGATATTGAAGAGAAATAAAAGTAATCTATCAAAGATTTCATGGTGTTAAATTTAATCCACCAAATTTTAAGCATATCCTGTTTGGTAAATATAGATTATGTATAAATCCATATAATGGAAATGTGGAGTGAGAAAAATCAGAAAAGTTACTAAATATTTTATACTTTTTAACTACTTGACTTTGATCACTTTACATTGATCTATAATAAAAATCATTTTTTAGTTTTCAAAAGTTTTTTTAGTGCTTATATATCATTTCAATTTATAAGTTTGTAAAGTTTGTCTTGTAAATAGTGAAAACCAAATTATCAAAGTAATATTTAATGTTTTTGGAGTGTATTTTGTAACTGAGCCTTTTTATGTCATATGTTTGATATAATAAGTTTTTGTGTTTTGTGTTTTGAGTTATTTGAAAAGACTTACTTTTTTAGCTTTATCAAGCTATTCAGAGCTAAAACTGCAGATAATCATGAACTCCCCAGTTTTTAATTCAGAACTGCTACACATTATGGTATGGTTTTTTATGGTCATTCAAAAAAATTAATTGTTTTATTTTTTAAACACTGTGTAATTAAGTTAAACTAATTAAAGTTATATAAAGTACTAAATTGTACACTTTTTTGAGGCTGGGTACTAAAAAGTATTATTTATTGAATATTTTTCTTAAAACTCTGATAACAACTTAAATAGGACTAGTATTAAATTTTTCTCTACTTGTCTCTGTCTGTAATTTGCGATACTTATACATAATATGTGGCCCAAGTCATCTGCTTAGGTTTGTGAAGTAATTTGCATGGTTTCAATAGGTTGAAATTTAAACATAGGCAGATGTGCAGTATGTGCTAATGTTTGTTGACAATATAGAGTTCATATTTATCAACTTCTAAACCATATTTTTTGTCAATATCCTTCTTGCACAAAGTTCTAGAAGAGAGGTCTTTCTTTTCTAATTTCAGTAGAATGTGTTGTGGTGTCATGTACTGCCATCTTTGAAAAGAATCCAAAAACAATAATCTTCACAATTTACTCTCTTTGGTTTTAATATCAATTAGCAATTGATTTAATAGAAATAACGTCACTCTTTCTCAAAGAATTTTAACTTTTTTATGCAGCCTTCTACTCAATATTACTTAACATAAATGTAAAAAATTACATACTGTATATTTCTTTCAGTTTTTCTGTTATTTATTTGTTTTTATTTTTGTTTTGTTTTGTTTTGTTTTTTTTTCTACACTTATTTTTTTTTAGTTTTCTGGTTACTTAAATGATTTTAAAATGTTGCTAGATAATCCAAAGATTAGTATATCAAATATAAGGTAAAGCATTTGTAAATATTGTCTTGTAATTGATCATTGTATAATTTTTTTATATAATGAAAAAACAAAAATATTTTTTAATTAGGACATCAAAAAAAACAAAAACAAGTAACAAACCTCTGTATGGCAATCTGAAAAAAATAAAAGCAGACCAAACAGTATTAGTTCTATTTTCATAACACTGATTACATAGCATTATTCATTCAATATCTATTAGCTAATAGTTTGTAAGATAATTAATTAATAATTTATAGATCACTGTTGTACAGAAACTTTTAAAAACCACTATGAAGACTTCCAAAGAAACCCCTCTGGTGGAATGATAGTACCAAGTATCCTGATCAAAAAAATGTAAATGTTGAAAGGGTCTAATTTCGTCTGTGAAAAAAAAAGACTTTGAAATTTTATTCTATAGCACAAAATTCTAAAATGGCTGCATACAAAGTTTTTGCATTTTTACAGTAATGAAAACACTTCCTGTTAATGTAACAAACAATTTTGTGTATCTGGTGGCCAAAGCAAAAGTTATTATCAGGAGGTAAGTTATAAAATAAGAGTTATGTGTCCTTTTTTCTATTTAATCAGTGAAGATACAAATTTTAAAGTTGCAACAAAAGTATGAATTCTCACTTTAACTTTTACCCATCCCTACTGTTTTCATTTTAAATTTAACCCATCCCTACCGTTTCTTTTTGAATTTTACCTATCCCTACTGTTTCTTAAACTTGAAAATAGAAAGAAATTCTGGGAAAGAGAGTTAACAAATTTAGTCTTATGATCAACTTTTCTGAAATAGACTCATTTTGCTGGTGAAACTTTTATCTTTTCTTTCTAGTATTAATCAACCAAAATACTGAACATAATCATCAAATACACATGAATGTTAAAATGTAATTCAATTATATTTAAGATTTAGCTTTTTTTTTCATAAAATAGCTTGTTTCTTGATATAAGTTTCTTTTTAAATGCTTAAAGTTTGAGATGTTTACAAATCTAAGTTCTTGGCAAAAATGTAACACTCAAAACAAAAAAAGCAAACTATATTTTTAATATTATGAAATCTTACTTGAAGACCAAGTTGCTTAGCGTTAATAACTAAACTTTAAACTTGATAGCACTGACCTTGGCACAATTAACACTTTTGGAAAATGCCAAACACAGTTAAATCTCATGAAGATTGCAGAAAAACAGTTTATTTTCTATGTCTTTGAAAGGCAGACAGAGAGCTTACTAAATTCATCATTAAAAGAGCTCAAGAAATTCTCAAGAAAGAAATCAACTTCGCCAACCCAAGAGTCCCACATGGAACTTGTGCAAAATGTCATCTAATGTTTCAACAAAAAAATGAAGGCAAAAATGTGACATTACCAGAACTTTACAACTTCAACAGTATTCTTGTGAGGACACCAACAAGAGAACATTCGTGTGGGTTTTTTATTTGCAAAACACCTTAAATTGAAAGAAAAACATCCCATCCATGAGCAACACAACCTTTCTCAGAGTTTAAACAAAGACAAATTATGTTCAGAATGTCTTACACCTATTGGCAAAGGTCTTCCTCAGAGCTGCAACCAGTTCAGCTTTAGACAAAATTTGAGAAACTTGACTGCCAAGGATTCACTAGCTTCAGAACAGATTGCATCATCAGTTATTTCATCAAAAGATGCCTCATCACACGGAACAGTGAGACTTTCTCAAGCAAATGGAGGCCAACTTGTTAGGTGTAAGTGGATTTTATTGGAAGTTATTTTATTTATTTGATGCAAACAAACATTATACTTTTGCCTTCATCAACATTTTCTTAGGTGGTGCAAGAAGTGCAAAAAAGCTCCTAGGGGATCCTCCATCAATCACAGCAAAAGATCTAGCCCAAGTTCAAGTAAACACTGGTCTTTCAAATTCTGGCATTAAAAAACTAGCTGTTACCTTGAATCATGTCAGTGACACAAAGATTGTTGAACCAAACTTCAGAGCCAAGTTCTCTTCCCTTGGAAAAGGTCTTGCAGTACACTTCACAGAGGCACTGGCTTCACATGAAACAGAAAGTCCAAGTAGAGGGAGTTTTAGTAGCCTGATTGTTTATTGCAGAGACCTGAGTGACCTTCAAAATGAGGTTTTTCTTTCCAGAAATGTCTCTTCAAGTTACCTTACCAAGCTTGGCATTGATGTTAGATGTGGCTTTCTCAAAGTCAGTTTGGGAATTTTCCCAGATGTTGACTTGCCTCATTCTGCAACTATCAAAAGAAATCTGACTTTTTAGCAAACAATAGAAACTAGAGACAAACGACACCTGCTTGTTGCTGTCTTTGAAGACTTACAAGAGAACTATGTCAAACAGATCCTTGAGCTGGTAAATGCCAGAAAGGTGAGTTACTTCATTACCTGTGACTTAAAATTAGTTAATATAATTTGTGGCCTTCAATTATACTCAACCTCTTACCCATGCATATGGCGTGAAATTGATTCAAAGATCTGGCCAATTGTGGATCATTAAGGACTTTTGGATCAATCAGAAAATGCTTTGATGCTTTCACAGCAACTGGATCAGACACCAAAACTGCAAAGCATTTCAAGAATGTTGTTCAAGAACCTCTGACAATTCTTCCAGATTTCTCATATGCTCTGGAGCTCATCCCTTCATCTCCTTCTTGGTATTGCTAACCACCTCTTCCAAGAACTTCAAGTGATTTGGCCAAAAGCCACAGAATAACCTCATGCTCTACATTTGAAGTTCAACCCTTCCATGGCAAGCACTTTGCAGAAAATGATTGTCACAAACTGTTGAAAAACATTGACACTCTTCAAAGAATGGCAGAACAAAATTGTGCTTTTTAAGTCATGGGAATCATTGAAACTCTTTGAAAAATCAACTAAGTGGTGTCTGCATGTTTTGGATGCACTGTGGATTCATCTTACATGAAGAAAATTTGCCAACTTCAAACCTCCTTCTTGCATCTTTAAAATGTAACAGTAACACTAAAAGTTCATGCAGTTTTTTATCACATCAAGGATTTCATCATTTTTAAAGGAAAGCTACTGGGGCTTTTCAGTGAACAGGCCACTGAAGCTCTTCATCATTTTTTCAATGCCCACAAGCAAAGGATCAAGCGGCCAAAATCCCATCAAGATTATGGAAATCGATTGGAAGCCTGCCTTGTTGATTACAATAGCAAGCACTTGAATAATTCATTTCATGAAAATTTACCATTTTTATGTGTCAGAATGTTAACCATTTAATGTAAACAAGTTTATATGCATTTTTGAATTAAACATGAGTTTTTTGTGCTGTAAAAACGCAAAAAATTTTGCATGCGATCATTTCAAAATTTTGTGCTATAGAAAAAAATTCCAAAGTCAATTTTTTTTCTCAGACAAAGTTCGAACATTTCAACTTTTATATTTATTTGATCTGGATACTTGGTACTATCATTCCTCCAGAGGGTTTATTCTGAAGGCTTCATAGTAGTTTTTACTAGTTTCTGTACAATGGTAAGATAATTAGCTAATAAATCATTAGTAAATATATAAAATAATCATTAAATGTAGCAGTAATATACAATAATTGATATTTTTCAATTATGTGAATAATATTTTATAATATATTAATATTTTATAAAATGGTAAATATAATAACTAATATGTAATAATTAATATGTTATAGTTTATACGCAAAAATTTGAAAAAGCACAACCTTTTTTAAATAAAATATTACTTTTTTTTTAATGTTAAAGCAAATTAAAAGTCTCTAAAAGGAGCATTCAATGAGGTTCTCAATTAGTTCTATGTTCTGTAAAGGAATAAGATAACAATCTTATGATAAACTTTATTTCTGTTTTTTGATTAGAGGCTTAAATAAAATACCCTTTTTTTTAAGAGATTTTTTTTAGCCTTTTAATACTTGGATGTTTTATAATATTATTGATGAGTTTTTTTTTTTAATCATTTTCATTAAGTTTATAAATGTTATTAGGATGATTTAATGTTACATAAAAAGAAATTAAGCTGTTAATGGTTTTTAGTGAATTAAAAACCATTAGTCTTCTAAGCTTCATTCTATTTATGTTTGATATGATTGATCTATTTTAGTTCTGGAGTTGTAAATGTCACCGTTAGGTATGCAAAGATAAGTGATGACAATCAGTTAAAGTTTTATCAATACATGGAAAATAATTGTTACCCAACCCTTTATAAAAATCTTTGGGTTAAAAAAGTTTTGGTTTTATGCAATGGTAAATATTTAAATTTGTTAAAAATTAATTATCCAAACCTGTTAAAGTTGTTCAATCACATTATTGCTTATGTTTTTAAAAATTAGACTGCTGCATGACTGATGCAACTGGAGAAGATATATACAAAGAGAAATACACATTTAACACAACACTAGTCAACACAACCTCTTTTGTCTCATGTAAATATAATGCTGCCCTAAATAAAAATGCCACACGTTTTTGTAGCTGGAATTCTTTAAATGGAGCTTATTGGGAAGATGCTAATTTTAGTGACTGCAATCCAAATTCTGATGCCACTATGGAGTTGATTTCTTTAAGTGAAGTATGATTTTTTGTGCAGATTATTAGTTTTATATTTGGACTGTTTCAATGTTTTAGAAAGGAGAAATGTAATCAATTGATACATAAGATATCGATGTCTGATTGTATCAAGATCCATTATACTTTTAAGATTTTGAAGTCTGTGTGTTTTACTTTAAAACAAGGTTCCTACATGTGTTGGTGCAGAAATAAATAAGAGCTGATTATCTCCTGAAGTCAAAATTCAAAAACTCAACGAGATTAAAACATCCAAATCATTATTTGCTACTTATGAAGATATAGTTTTAGTATCAAATATTCTTGAAGATGTTTTTATGAAATCATCTGCAAAGTTAAATGTAAGTAGTTTTTTTTTTTTTTTACAATTCTTTTTTAAGTTGGATTGCGGCTTGAAAGTGAGTTTCATCTATTGTATTTAACAAAAATTTTCTATTCATCTTTTTAACTTTAATTTTGAATTCGTTTTAACAACAAATCTGAAATAAGAATGATTTTTGACCTGACTATCTTGTTAGTTCCGAAACTGTCATTAAATTTAAAAGTTCATTAAAATTGATCCCAAGATGAAAATACATGTGTTTGATTTTTTCAGAATGAAAAATTTAAATTTGAGAAAAAATTTCTTTGTTAAGATATGCACTCTCTGTTGATATATTTGGTACTAATTGGCTTACTCAAGTATATGATGAAAAGTTGCTCATCATTTTCAAACAGCTTTTGTTAATCATCATGAAAAAAAAATTTCTATGTTTTTCAGATTTTTACACTTAACAATAATCTTAGGATTCTTCTAATGTTTGATTAGTATCATTTGTTAAAATAACAAAATAACCCTATTGTTATTTTAAATTTTCAAATAAGCTTTTTTAATTTGAAGTTTAAGTAAGCTTTTTAAAATTTTTTTAAGTTTGAGATTAAGATTTATTAATGCATGGTGATTATTTGAGGTTCAAATGAGTTTTGAGGGATTTACTAAAGATGGCATTGCTGTCATTACATTGTATCAGATCATCTTGTAACTATAGTCATGTTAAAGTTTTATCATTTCCCACCAAAAATTATTACATATCATGTTGCTGAAGAGCAAGCAACATTCTTTCTTTCTGCTCTAATCTTGTCAGCTGGTGGACATCAGTTGCAATGTGAAGCTTAAGGGGAATATGTTCTATCAATAAAAACAGTTGAGTAATGGTTCTGGGATTTTAAAAGTGGCAGTACAAATATTAGAATACAGATGGAGGCTAGTAAAGTTTGAATTCTCTGAGTTGGAGGTGTTATTGGACTAAGATTCATTTCAAGCCAAAAAGATGCTTGATGAAACCTTTGAAGTAACTCCATAAGCAGTTTCAAACCATCTCAAAGTCATGTGTATGATGCATGTTTCAGAAATTGGGTTCTGTATAAACTCAAGCCGAGAATCATCAAACCTACTTTTTTCATATACCAAATATTTGTCCCAAAAGCAAAATTAGACAAGTTTTTTAGTTAAATCTTGACAAGGAATAAAAAATGGATCCACAACAAGTAAAACGCCAAAAATTGTGGATAAAACCCAGCCCAACTTTTAATAGAAAAACCAGATACTCATGACAAGAAGCTAACAATGTTCATCTATCATGAGTGAATCCATTTTAACAAACCATCATTGGGGAATTTAACCAACCCCAATGATGTGATTTGGCTGTATATTGAAGATCAAACACCCCCAAGTAACAATACAAAGTGATTTGTCAGCACAACTTTTATGCTCAGTCACATGTCTTGTTATCTCAGCATTAATACTCAGTCACATGTTGAAAAGTTGTCAAGGTCATTTTTGAGGCACTTTAAATGAAGTTCTCCCCAACTTACTGCATTCACCAGATATTGCTCCTCCTGACGTCCAGTCAATTTTTTCAATGCATATTATTTGAAAGACAGGGATAAGTTGTCAAAAATGGACATCATTTGAATAGAATACTTTGTAAAAATATTTATGAATAAGGGTTAAAAGTTACAAATATGAAAATATCCAAAACACAATTGTACACCCAACATAACTTTTTTCTGGCTTTTTAAGTGAGATCTTAATAAGAGTAATTGATACTAGTTATTTTACAATCAGCTTAAATCTTTAACTTCTTGTTTAAAATGAAATAAAAGTGGTATACTCATTGTAACTTTTTTTTAAAAAAGAAAGCCTGAAAGTATTCTGTTATTTTATATGTGCAAACACAAGTGTTAACAAAAACAAAGGGTATTGTTTTTGTTTTTTTCTATTAGGTTACAGCTGACATTTTTCATATGGTTAACATGATTTTATCAACTGATAGCTCTTTGGTTATTTTAGCCCAAAACATTAACAACTCTTCTAGAAAAATCTTAGATGTTCTTCATTTATTAGCCAATGAAATTACTGAGGAAGTTCAAAAATTGAAGTTACGTTATAAAAAATACTCATACAAACATTTTACCTTAACTATTGCTCCTGCAAAACATGCCAATACTTTCATTCAAGTTAACAGCAAGGGGGAGAAAGATCCCAGTGTAAACATAATGGATGCAGTTTCAACTTGCAATCAAAAAAGTAAAATGTTTTAATGCATTTGTTTATCCCTGATGAATGTTTTTGATTATTGTTCTAAGTTTAATCATTATATAACTTGAGATGAATTATTGATTTCTCGCATTTGTTCCAAAATAAGTACCAGTTCTTATGAAACTAAGTAGCTTCTTCTTATAAAAGTGCTTAAACTTAATTAATTTTTTTTCAGATTTATTTTTATCGTTTGATGCTTGAAGTATATTTGTGATTTTTCACATTTTTTAATTGTAATTTTTTGACTTTTTTAAAAAAATTATTATGGCTGAGATTTTTCTAGAGTTTTAGGATCTAGCTTGCTTTCTTTACTTAGCAGTTGAATGGAATGCTTCTGTATTTATTCCCAGAAGTGCACTAAGCCTTCAAGAAAATATTCTGTTCTCTTTTGCATTTGAGAAACCTTCCTTTTTCTTATCAAATAACAACACTGCATCTTTACATTTTAATCAAGGTGAGGAAAGGAAGAATGGTACTGGAGCTATTGTTGGCTCCATTATTTCTGCAAGTGTTTTTAATAATTCAGTTAAAAGCCTCAAAAATCCTATTAAATTAACTTTCAAGAAAGTTGATCATAAGAACTTGAATGGATATTTGGATTGCTACTTTTGGAACATAACTTTAGGTAAGATAGAAAATGTTTTCCAAGTTTTCAACAACTTAATATCAGTTGTTTTGTTTTTAAAATAAATTTGTTGGTTAAATATTTTAGAAAGCTGGTCTAATGCTGGTTGCCAAAAGGTTTTTGAAAATAGTTTGAAAGTAGTGTGTGAATGTGACCATCTTACAAATTTTGCACTTATAATCGATACATCACAACATGGTTATAATCCTTTAGCACTGAAAATCATGACTTGGGTCGGAAACGTCATTTCCTTAGGAGCATTGCTGTTATCAATATTGGCTTTGGTGTTGTTTAGGTCAGTTTTTGTTTTTAATTCTTTCAATTTTTATCATTTGAAGAAGTTTTTTCATTTTAAAATATAGCTTACATTTTAGTATGAACATAAGTTTTGGGCAATAAATGTTTTATGAGTAACTTAAAGTAGTATCAAAGATTTGTTAAATTTTTTTCCAGCCATGGTTTAAAATATTTGCAGCTGATGTTTATTGAGCTGATAAGAAACAAAGATTATTATAAAAAATTTATCTGGCAAAGGCTAATAAAGTTTGAAAAGATAAGAAAGAGGTTTAAACCCACCATATTTTAATAAATCTTATAAAACTGCAATTAGCCCTTAAAAGTTATTAAATAACCCCGAGTTGAGTTTTTACCGTGGGCTAAGTTGGTATTAAAGCTGGAAAAGGTTGCTGATTGTTTGCTGAGCTGAGCTAAATAAAAAATGAAAAGAAAAAAACGCTTCAAAAGTTACCGGTAGTACAGCTAATACTTCGCTACATGAAAATCTTAAAAAATGTTTCACTGCATCAAACAAAAAATGTCATAAACAATTTTCTCTTTATCTCTATTTAAATTCTTATTTCTAAGAGAAATCTATTACTTATTTTATTATAACTCTGTAATAAAACTATTATAAAGTTATTAATTTGTCGTACGTTTGTTTTAAATTTGTTGTAAATTTTTCATGCATATTCTGGACTTAAAATTAAAAATGGCTATAGTTGGATTTTCAAACACAGTCTCATGCCATGTGTTTGCTGTCAGTTCAGTAAGAATATATTGAAAGATAAAGATTGTGAGCCAATGGTGAAATTTAATAAAGTTTTAAGAATTTCGCATCAAGCTCTAACGCAAAAGAAAATCCAAATGTACCGCTGCTCCATTCTTCAGTTTCTAGTATGAACCATTGTGTGGCAAAGTAGAAATTATTTGCCATTAATGAGGTACATTTGATGCTTATTATACTCAACTAAGTGTTTGATTGACTTGGTTTGGTTCTGAGCACTATTCCAGATATAAGAATTTTGAAGTTTGTCGTTGTTTCGTCGGTAAATCTATAAATGTAGGTGAAGAAGTTAATTAGCAGAATTATTATACAAACGAATTTGGAATAGACTTATTTCTATATAAAGAAAGTTTGTCTTTTTTACTTTAAAAATGATCTTTTGTAAAACGTTTAGACGTTCATCCCAACATTAGAATTTTTTTTTTTTTTTACAGAAAACGGTGTCGACAACTTTCCCTAAAAATTCATCTTCAACTGTGCATTTCATTAACGGGGCTGATTGTGATATTTCTTGCTGGAGCAGAGCGTAGGTCGAAGCATATGAACAGCTGTCGTGTTATTGCTGGATTACTGCAGTATTTTATCCTAACAACGTTTCTTTGGACTGCAGTTGAAGCTGTGAGCTTATATAAAAACCTTGTGACAGTGTTTCACTCCGTGGATCCTATTAAGTTCATCCGCATAGCATCACTACTTGCTTGGGGTTAGTTTTTTTGTTGGTTTGTTAGATTTTGTGTAAAGGAAATAGGTGAACTAACAAAAATAAACCCAACAGTCGTCCTAATCACGAGCCTTTTTCCGTTGCCAAATACCCTTAGTTTTCTTTTACTTTCCAGGTGTTCCATTATTGATCGTTGCAATTTCTGCAGGTGTTGCAAGAGGCTCATTTGGCGATTGTGATTTGTATGCGAAACACTTTTTTTTTTTGTTTTATTTTTGTTTTTATCTCTGCGTTTACTGATCGAAAGCAGTAACAGTAATTCATTTTAATGATGGTCTATAACATTAAAAGTATATTTCGCTTATAGATGTCTTTTACGTGGAAACGCGTTCTATTTTGGTGTGTTAACTCCAATATCGGTAATACTAGTTTCAAACTTTATTGTTCTCGTTTTGGTTATGATATCATTAAGTACTCGAAGAGTAGAAAAGATTGTAACGAACCAGGCAAAAATAGGAATTTATAGGCGCATACTTAGGTCATCTCGCAATGCCTTTGCACTTAGTACTTTACTGGGTTTAAACTGGCTTTTTGCTATTGTTGCTGTAGGTATGTTTTGGTTTAAAATAGTTATTGTAGCTTTTTTCATGCTTACTCGCTAACATAGGTGATAATGTGTCATACATACAAGAGCGGAAAAGGTTTTTTTTTGTTTGCTGTTTTGTTGTAAGTTAGCATCTCCAAAACGTCAGATGATAACTGATATTTTATATTGTTTATAAATTCATAAGTTCTTTTTAATAAATTTTATTTTGTTCTCTTAGGAGATGCGATGGAATTGTTTCAATGGCTATTTTGTATTTTAAATAGCTTGCAGGGCCTATTTCTGTTTGTTCTATACATTGTACGTAATGATGACTTAAAAGAACAGGTGCTTACTTCATGGAAATCACTGTCAATAAGTTCTCGGAGTAAAAGTTCATCCTATAGTTTTACAAATGGTAAATTATGTTTTTATTTTGTCTTTATTGTCATTAGAGAAGTATTTGCTTTTATATGTTTATGTTGTAAATTTTATTTCCAAACCTTTTTTTTTTTTTCGCTCATTATATAGAAGCATTCACTGACTCATCAAATGACTCAAGTGTTCCTGCTATCAAGTCTTCAAACATTGAGCTGAAGAAGTTGTCAAACTTGAAGTCAATTTGAATTATATCACATTGCGTAACTTTCTTTATATCCAATATCAAATATAAGCTTCTATTAATATTTACCATGATAACTGCAGTTGATGCTTTGTAAGATTTATGCTGTCAATATTATGTAAAGTATAGGGCAGCATGTTAACTATGTAATTTATTTCATAGCGTGCTGTGTAAATTAAAGTGTAGTGCATTAATTACATGAATTTTGTTGCCTTTTGATTTCAAATTTTTTTTATTTTTTTTCGTAACTTGACTAGTTTAATTTTTTTTTTTATTTAGTTTAATATTGTGTCAATCTATTAAGTTTTTTAAAGTTCAAATTTTAAAATCTGGTTTGATGCTTTCTTATATTCCAGTCTACAATATAATAAGAACATTTACAACAGGTAATGTTTTTAATCTCTTGGTGCTTTAACCTTAATTAAAATAACTGGAAAGTTTGGTAAACATCTTCAAATTTCGAAAGAAAGTCTTGTTTCCCATTTTTCAGTTATTAGGAACCACGAGCAAATCATCCCGTTTTATGCTCACTTGTTGTATGTCGCAGAATAGTCTTGGTTTAGTCAAGGACGTATTAATAGATGGACATTCAACGCATTGTTAAAGATCAAAGGTGCCGCCAATTAGCCTTAAAAACTATGCGTGTTACCGTCAATTTTCTAAATTCATGATACAGATATTCCGACTTCTACCCGTCAAATTTACGTCAAAAAACCTCCTTCAGTAAACCCATTATAATTATAAGTTTACTGAAGCTTATCGTTATAAAAGACAAAAATATTAATCAAGAATAGTTCACAAATCTAAAAAAAGTTGATTTAAGCTATGAACTTTGCTTAATAAAAATTTAACTGTGTTTAAACTTTGACGTCTAAAACTAGGCTTTTGCAAAAAGGTTATATATGGTTGACTAGAATGGATAGAGTAAAGTGAAACAAATTTTCCTTGTTAAATTGAAATTGCTATGATATAGTTTAAAGGTCGAAAAAGAGATTTTTAGTATTCTTTTGACCCCACTCTCAGATTATGCTTCCCACTTTTAGGTTCAAATCAGAGAGTATTTCTTATTTTTGTCGGAAATGTCGAACTTATTTGCCTCGCTTTTTTTTTCTCTTGAATTTTGTGTTTTTTTTTTGGCGAACGTCCTAGTTATAAACTTTCTTATTTTCGATACCTAAAGCGCATTTTGTCTAAAGGTATTATAACTAAAAGCATCTTAAATTTCATAAAAAACTATTGATTTCAGAAGTTGGAAAGAAATATTAAGTATGTATTTTTAATGAGCATTTTTGATAAAGCAATTTTAAACAGTCAGTCATCTAAAGGTACTTTAACTTATAATGATCTTATTATTCTTATTATTTTTGTTGTTGCTAATAGTAACAACATGATAATAAAAATAATAAGACCATTCCTTTCGTTGCATATTCTTGAGCCTTCTACAAGTGATGTACAACCTTACTTTTAACCTTTTATAGATATATCAAAAGAAGTAATCTTATATTCCTATCTATTATCTTATTACTGGATAAATAATGAGTCTTCAAGAGGAATATTTAAAACATTTATGTGAAAAGTGTGGCTGCATAATAAAACAGAATAGTCACTATCAGTTAAAACCTGTTGTTATCTTTTAACAAGCAACTCTTAGTTTTTAAAAACTGGATAAAATCTCAGGCAATCAAAAATTTCATCTTAAATATTTATGCAAATCATGTTACATGGTCTTATGCAGGTTAGATTTAAAATCAAAAAAAGGCTTTGAAGCTGAGAGGAATGGTAAATTCTTCACTTTTTCTAAACACAAAGAAACCTGTGATGTATGTAGCACACTCACAAGAGTTGGAAGAAATAAAAAAGTATGTGTGATAAGTATTCATCAACAGTTAAAAGTTTTTGCATCAAAACATGGTTTTGACTGTTACAATGAATATAACAAAAATTATTTTGTAATACTTAAAATCAATAGTTATCGCCAGTCAAATGGCATGTGGAGACTAATTGTTTTAAATCGTGAAGTGCCATCAGCCAATAATGTTAACAAATCTCTTCCAGATCTACTAAATCTTCAATCTGCTAGTATCATATTCTCCAACATTTCATCCATAAACATCTGTAAATGTAATAATGACTTCCACTATCTTTTTTTCTAATCAGAAATAAATTTTCTGATTTTATAAATTTCCGAAGCACATCAAATGAGGATGTTGGAATAATTGAAATGAAAGAAGGCAATACAGTTAAAAACTTTAAAATCATTAGACATAAAGATTGTTCATTAATATGTTCAGATGTCTGTTGTGATTTTAGTACCATCTACCATACTAACTTGCCTGTAATGGAATCCAGGTTAAAGAGTAACAAAAGTCAATCATCTATTACCTTTAACTAGCCATTTTTTAACTGTGTACATTTTCTTACACCAGTAAATTTAAGAAATGTATTAAGACAACTTGCATTTTTCTATATGGAAGTTCAATAGTACATTGCAACAATTTACTGTTTTGAATAGTTTCAAAAATCAAAATTAAGAATTATTATAATATTTTCATAATCTGGGAGTATTTGCAAATATAAATTAGCACCAGTTTAGACGTTAAGTTCCACAACATGTGAGTGTAAACACACCTTTAGTGCCAATGTAACATTTCTTTTCATCCTTTTTGAAATTCGATTCTTTAAGATATTTATTGTGACATTTCGGATAGGTATATTTAGTTATTAAGCGTTCTTCTGTTTTTTTCTGCATTTTGGTTTCTTCTTCTACAATCAGCTTCTTTGTAGGAATTGCTAGTGTATGAGCTCCAATTCAAAATCCTCTGATAACAAGTTCGCTAACTCTTCAAGATCTCAATAAAATCATTCACAACTATTTCAATTTTGTTATCAATATTTTCAAGCAAAAAAGAATGATCTTCTTGATTAATATAGAAGTTTCCTGTCATACTCATATTATGTATCGCTGCTCAGAAAATTATTTTTAAAAATATTTTATTGGATAGTCGAGGCCATCTTTTTTCCGACGTCGAAAAAAATAAAAGTACTCCCCAGTTTCGCAATTATCACCTATCGTTTCGCTTTTGTTATCTAAACAATACCGTTACACGCGTATCTTTTTTATAAAACAATGCGTTGAACGTCCATCTATTAATAGGTCCTTGGTTTGGTAGAACTAGATAAAATACCTGCTGTAGCAGAACTAAAATATCACTGTTCGCTATCGGTTTTAAACAAGCAGTGATTATTTATTGATGATTAACAGGCAATACCTTGTGGTTCGTTGAAGTTAGTGTTGTCATTGATTATCAACAATTTTTTTTGTTATGCTTAAGGGGGTCCTATACCATCAAACTTGTGTCGCTGACGTTTGACCTTAAAACACTTTTTACTGCATATAATAGGATGTCCAGGTATAAAAAAAGAAAAAAAACCAAAAAAATTTGAAAAAGTTTTTTTACGGGGTTAATAAACCATGTTGGAACCCGAAATACCCCAATTACTGTTTCCTTAATAACTTTTAAACCATATTTACTTATTAAATAAAATTTTACAAAAAGTTTTTTATTACTATGAAGAACAATTTGAACTAAAATCAATAAAATTTATTGAGTAGTTTATATTTTATAGATAAAAGACCATTTATATCAAAAAGTGACTATAGTTATGTTAGTTCTTATATCAAAATTTCAAAAAATACAAAGTAAAAAACTTTCATTTTAGTTCAGGTTGTAGATCAAACTTAAATGAATAACTTGGGAAATTTTTAGGTCAAATTGTAAAACCTAGGAGATTTTATTCTGGAAACGGTGACTAAAAATAGGCAAAAATCAAAAACTGAGAAAAACAAAAATAAGAAAATAAATAGAAAATAACAAGTATCAAAATAACATCACACATAAAAAAATCAATATGCTCCAGTTATATAAGACTCATAGTCATTTGTGTTTGTCTGTTCATCAATAAAACCCTTTCTTTTAGCTCTTAAAACTTTTCTTTGCTTTTTATAGGAACTACTTGACTTCTTGTTAGCTTTTTTTATTCTACATAAATCTCGTTTTGGACCATTTATGCAAAATGAAGCTCCAGGAGTAATGTTTAAAAATTTAAATACATTATGAAGCCCATTAAATCCATCATTAAAATGAATAACTGCTGAACAAACACCAATTTTAATTATTTTTTGACTGCAATATTGATTTTTAGGGCATCGAGACCAAATCATTGCATTAAGTGATTCATTGACATTCTGGGTCATTCCATGCAAACATTTAATCAATAAACTATTGGTACTTAGGTCCATAAAAGTTTATACTTTCATATACTGGTTATACTTTCATTAGCAGCAGTCATGTATGAATCTAACATTTTGTTGTTAATTTCGTTATAAGCTTTGAGATTTATAGGATCTGTTAAACTTAGTATACGCGAAAAGGTCTGAATTGATGCAAGACCTTTGCCAATTTCTCGAAGTGCCATAACACATCTAGTGTTAATGTCAAAACATTTTTGACCACTTTTATTTGGTAAAATAATTTCTTTAGAGGTAAAAATATTTTTACTCCATTGACAATAAGTACAGGAAAGTCTCAGTTTATTTGCCCATCCTTTCTTTTCTGTTGTTTAAATTTTGAGTACATAATCCCATTTGATAACATTCTGGGCAAACTGAATACAAACATATTGTTTCTGCCAAAATATTAAAGTCTATTAGCAAATAAGATGTATTCAAATCTGCTTCCTTCACGTTATTATTTTTCAATTTTAAACCACTTGCTGAACATGGAGCTTCATTTATAATGATTTCTGAGGTAGGAATTGAATTATTTATTGTTTTTGGTGGAGCAACTACAAATCGATTTCCATGAAATACTCTTTTTAAAGGTTTGTAACCTGACTTTCTTCGACCCATAACAAAATTTTAACTGCAGTACCAATTTACTAAATTCAAACAAATTAAATGAAGCACAAGGTTAATATAGTTTTGTTCTTACAAAGTATAGCCAAAAAATGAGTTTGAAAGTTGGCAAACTATACTTTAAAAATGCTGCGTTAACATTTTCAAACATTCATTTTAGCAGTGGGTAAAAAAGATCAGAGGAAACTTTTTTAATTTTAACCCTCCGTCGGGCGCAACTGATCTAACAGGCACATGCTTCATTCATTTGTTACTTTCTCCACACCGCACTATGCATCGCTAAGCGGAAATAGGATTTTGTACATATTTTTTAGTGATTTTTCATATTTAAACTTTTTAAGTTTTTTCTTTTTGCATTCAATTTTTAATTCTCTATAAAAAAAAAATCATTTTTAGTTTTTTTAAACTTTTGACATCTTAAGGGTTTTTTTAAGGTTTTAAAAAACTCGCTTTTTTGTTAAAATCCTTTCAAAATATATGATAAGTGTAGAATTTCTATATTATTTTTATGCGAAATTAAAATAATAATGTATTTAATTGAATGTAAAACAAGAAATAGAAAAAAAAGGTTTTTGAATAGCATTTTTTTGCTGATTTTTTTATTTCTTAAACATTGATTAATTTAAGCATGTGGTCACAGAGGTCGCCTCGTTTTTTTTAAATAAAATATAGCTACTGCAAATCGACTTTACTGCCATGCAAAAAAATTGAGGCGACCTCTGTGACCTCATGCTTTAAAATCATTTTTACTACTGTGAGTTTTATTAAAAACCGACTAAATTCTGTGAAGTAAATGAAAATTCCGAAGTTCAATAACATACGGTAAGTTTTTATTTGGTTCAGTTTTACCTTGCGATGGTTTTTATAAATTATCAAAATGGCTTGATTCACTCATCGTCAACTTTTAACACATACATTTCCAGAGCAGGTGAAATATTCAGAAACTGAAGTAAAATATAGTCTCTTCAATATGATCAAACATTCAGTTTCTAGAGAGTTTGAGTATCTTTTGGAGTATGAAGATAATTCTATTAAAGTTTTAGCACAGGAGGAACGTGATAACATGTTATTTGCAAAGTGGGTGGTGATGGTCAGAGTGACCAATCTGAATTTCAGAATGCAGCAACTATGAAGAGAGGTGTGGATGATTCCACTGTGTATAGTAAAGTGTTTGTACTGTTGGAGATTAGAAGTGGAAAAAAGATACTATGGAAAAATTGTAATCCAAATAGTCCAGATGCAACCCGTCATCTTATGTTTTGTTTTTCCAAAGAGACTGCTAGTTTTATTCAAGAGAAGTTTGAACATTTACAAAATGAAATTTTGTCTTTAGAGAATATTAAAAGTAAACTTATACTTCATGACAATACTTTTGTTATAAATTCAAGTTTGTCAACTATTTATACCACAATGAATGATGGTAAAACACTTAATGCTGTGGTATCAAAAATGCTTTAAAAAATATTGCATCTCAGTGCTGTCATGTATGTCAAGCAAGTCCTAAGGAGTTTAATTTGGAAACCATTTGGAATAAAGATAAAAATGCAGACAAAAATATATTGAAACTTGGAATATATTGAAATCTTCAATTGTGGATATTCAGCATGGAGTTAGTTTTTTTTTAATACTGCTTGCAAACTTCCAGCAGTGAAACAAGGAAGAAAAATAGCAGCAAAAAATGGCCAAGAATTTATTGAAAACAAAAAAAAAACTCCAGCACTTATTCAAAATACAATTAAAAATAAGGGTATCTTTTGTCAGGAAGGGAAGTTGTACATCCAACACTGGCAATGTTGCACGAAAATTCTTTAATAATCCATCTGTGACTGGAAGAATACCACTATGATGAAACTATTTAGGGACCTGCTCATTGATATGAATAGTACAACAGCAAGACCGGATGTGAAAATTTTCAAGCAGAAATCTGAATGTCTGTTTGGTCTCATTTCTAATGATCAGTTTTTAAAAACCATTCCAATGTCACAGTCTTTGCATAGAATGGTAGTTCATGGTGTTTCTTTTATTAAATATTTTAAGTATCCAATAGGTTCTTTGTCTGAGAGTGCCATTGAAGCCAGGAACAAAGCCAACAAAACTGCATGAGTACGTCATGCACGTTTAACTTCTTTTGCTGAAAATACTAGGGATACAGCTAATTATTTATTTATGACATCTGATATGTACCTATACTGTAAGAAAAACAAAATGCAAGAGGTATTAAGGCTATACTGCAAGAAGATTAAGCTGATAACTGTTCTTAAGGTAAATATTGGAGAAAGCTATGTATATCTTAAATTTAAATATTTAATGTTATCGTTTAATTTTATTAATGATACATTTTAGGTGCTGGTGGTAGCCAATCTGATATTTTTGAGATCTTTTCACATAATCAACACAGCATGTTTTTTTATGCTTGAAAAAAAAACAAAAAACTAATTGTTAGAAAAGTTGAAGCATAAGAATCCCAAACTTTTATGTTTGAGGAAAAGTTGCATCAATTGGCCTCAAATTGACTCAATTTTGCCATGTTTTTGTTTTCCTCAAAGATGTGTCTAAAGTCCTATTTCTACTTAGTGATGCATAGTGCAATTCTTGAAGGCTTGTTGTAGATATTAAATTTGCTCCACATAAAGATTGCTGAGACATGTTTAGAATGAAAATTTTAATTATATTTCAATTATATACATTTATTACAGTGAATACAGTTTTTTCTTGAATGTAAAATTGTTAAAATTAGAATTTGATAGATAATTTCTATAATAAATAGTTTATATCTTAAACTATACTATTTTTTACAATAACAAAACTTTTTAAAATTTTAGTGTTTGTTGTTAAATAATTTTAGGAAGTCAAAGAGTAATGGTTCATATTAAGAAAAGAAATCAAGGAAGCATCATTAAACCATGCAGCTGTAATTGATAAGCGACTTTTAAAAAAAGGCTATTCTCATAGCCACATATTGTTAAAAACCTATTTTAGCATCAGAACCTTGATTCTGCATTTGAGGGGAATGGAACTTCTGGAGTATTTATTTCACTTTTATTTATAATAAAATATTTCTGCTATTTCCTTTTTTATTTAACATGAAAATATAAGTTGGAGACTAAAAATGCCTGTAACCCCTAAAAAAGATAAATTGATATATCAGATTTAGAGTTTAAAATATCAAAAACTATCGGTTTTAAATCTTTTTAATCAAAAATCGAATTAGTCCGGATAAACCAACTAAAAAACCGGAATGAAACCGGTTTTAAAAAAGACCGGACTTTTTTTTATAAATATATGTATAAACAAACAATATCTCATAATTGATGCTTTGTTAAAAAAATTACTTCAAAATGTTAAATAGTTCTCTAGTTATAAGGCTATTTCCTTTTTTTCTATCAGCGCGACGCATAGTGCACCGGAGCGCTTTTAAATCTAGATCTTTCTAGTAATTTCCTGTCTTTATAAGACTTATAAAACCCTCTCACTTAGTTACTTAACAGATAACGCAAAGTGTATTAATTGACCTGTGTGTTCTGATAGGCTCATTGCGCCCGATTAAGTCATTTTATTTAGGTAGCTATTTTTTAATTTTTTTTTTTCAGATTTGTTGATTTCGCACATTTTAAACTAGTAATAATAAACTAACTGTGCGTATTTCATAAAAATAAATAGAAAATCTTCAAATGGCCTAATATGCACATTGCGTCTGATTATGTCATAATTTATTTATTAAAGAAAAATTTAATGGCGTCTCAATTTGATGAGCTAAGGAAGTTACTTGAGGAAGAAGTTGAAGAAGAACCTGCACAAATTGAATATTTTGCAGAAGAAAGTGATATTGACTCTGAAGATGAAGTTGAACAATGCATTCTTAATTCAGAAACTGAGCAATCTGAAAACGAAACAAAAGAAGATGACAAAGAAGAAGGAAACTCTTTATGGGCAAAGATAAAAAAACGGAGTGGCTAACTAAACCACTAAAAAAAAGTCGACGTCGAAAGACACACAACATTTGCACTCATCTTCCAGGAGTAATTGGAAATGCAAAAAATGCCAAAACTCCATATGAATGTTGGAATAATATTTTTAATGACAATATAATTGAAATGATTGTCACATACACAAATATTTATATTGACTCCGTAAAAGATAGGTTTGTGCGGCAGAGAGATATCAAATCCACTGACATAATTGAGGTAAAAGCATTCATCGGACTATTGTATTTAGCAGGAGTATATAGAGCAAATCGAATGAGTTTGGAAGATCTTTGGGGAAAAGAAGGTGATGGCATTGAAAAATTCTCTCTTGTTATGAGTCTCAAAAGGTTTAAGACACTTATTTGTTGTCTTCGTTTTGATGACCGAAGAACTCGAAACCAACGAAAAGAAAATGACCGCCTCGCCCCAGTTCGAATAATCTTTGAAACATTTGTCAATAATTGTCAGAAAAGTTTTAGTCCAGGGGAAAATCTTACTGTTGATGAAATGCTTCCGGGATTTCGAGGTAGATGTCAGTTTCGGCAATACATACCCTCAAAACCAAACAAATACGGTATAAAACTTTATAGTCTAGTTGATGCCAGGATGTTTTATACTGTCAAATTGGAAATTTATGCTGGGCAACAACCACAAGGCCCTTTTTGTTTTAGCAATAAACCAAATGATGTGGTGATGAGAATGGCTGAACTTTTATTTGGATCTGGTCGGAATATAACAGCGGATAACTGGTTTACTAGCTTCGATCTCGTAGATAAATTAAAAACTAAGAAGCTTTCATATGTTGGCACTGTCAGAAAAAACAAAAAACAGCTACCAATTGCATTTATAAATGTCAAAGGTAGAAAAGCAAACACAAGCATGTTTGGTTTTAATAATAATAAAGTTTTGGTCTCCTACATCCCGCGCGAAAGAAAGAATGTCATTCTAGTTTCAAGTTTGCACGATGATGATGCCATTGATCCTCAATCTGGAGAGCAAATGAAACCGGAAATAATCACTTTTTACAATCAAACTAAGTGTGGAGTTGATGTAGCAGATCAAATGTGCGCTTCTTATAACGTGAGCCGAAACACCAGACGTTGGCCTATGGTAATTTTCTATACAATACTAAATATTGCTGGGATCAATTCGCAAGTAATTTACATTGGGAATAACCTCGAAAAAAAACGAAGAAGATTATTTCTAAAAGAGTTGTCACATGAATTGGTTTTGGAACACCTACAGAGAAGAAGCATGAATATCGTTGGAATACCTTTTAGTCTACGTATTAGGATGCAAAGATTCCGTCCAAGAATTGATCAAGAAAAATCACAATCTCCTACAACTTCAAAAAGACGTAGATGTGTCACGTGCACTTTAGAAACGGGTGTAAGAAGGTTATCTCAATACGAATGTCGAAAATGCCACCAATCACTTTGCATGAGCCATCAGGTTTTAGTCTGTCAACCATGCTTTTCTTTATACGAATGCATCAATTTAAGTGAACATGAAATATCCAAATCAGAATAAATATGATTTAAGTACATTAATGTGACTTACAAATGGAATATTTTGAAAAATCTTGATGTTTAGTATTATTTATGTTTCTGGTTATTTTGAAACTAGATTTTTTTTTGTTTTATTACTTAAATTGTAATATTACTCAGTATTTTATCATAAGACTGACTTTTTGCATAAAAAATTTGATATCATTTTTTATATACATCTTTATAAAGGTCAGTGATTACTTAGTATAGTATATGTTAATATGAGTTGTTAAAAATAGCAGCTTTTAACTCTGTGCCTAATACGCACATTGCGCCCGATTTCACATGTTTCAATATTGCGCCCGACGGAGGGTTAAAAATTACGTTGCTAGGGGCGTAACTACGCAAAACAATTTCAGCACTTTGTTTAAAATTAAAAATATACCAACTTGTGTTCTGAATTTATTTAAAATTATTAAAAAAACTTAAACTAGTATAAATTTTGCACAAAATTATGTAAAAAAAAAAAATTTGAAATTTTCCATTTTTAATGATATAGGACCACCTTAGACTACTAAACGTGATTTTTAGTATGTTTGCTAAAATTTCAATTGAAATGAGATCAACTTATATCACTTTGTTAAAAGATTTTGGTCTATTATCAAGTCCCTAGAAATAACTATCAGCGAACGTATATGAATATTTGTTGCGCGTAGTCGTTCAAGCCTCTTCAGCTTCCTTTTTTGTTATGTAAAAACGAGCACTTTGTTTCTTCTTTCTCTTTACAAAAATAAAGACAGTTCTTACCACGCGTTGTTAAAAGTAAAATATAAATTTCATTATATCGGGCTTAAGTAATACGACATGGAGCCCATATAGAGTGTTTGAATAAAGTACGGGTGGCAAATAATAAAAAGGATAAAAGCAAAAATCTGATAAATTGACAAGGATAAGTTAAGAATTATTATTATGCCTTTTTTTTCTAAGTGCAATTTTGGACTTAGAGATAATTTGTAAACAGTGCACTATTTGATTAATCTTTTAATCATATCTAAGATTACTTTGATTAAAGGGCTACTTTTGAGTTATTTTACAGCGATTTATTCATAGTGATAAAAAAGTTTACAAATTCTTTCCGTAAAAGCATTGAGGCGACATTCTTTCATAATTAAATAATAATTATAGGTCATTTGATTTGCCATCACATAATTTGTCATTACACAGTTAGGCCCTGTTTATATGGAAAGCGGGCTGGCTCGTTTGCCGAGATATCGACGTCATCAATATTTTAACTTAATTTTATTTTGCGTTTATATGAATAAACGAGCTGGCCCGGATAGCGATCCGGGCTAGTTATTGTCAGGATACCACCTCGGTACGATCAGTATCCAAGCAATACAGGTCAAGCTTCCTATTTTGAAAGAAACAATCCAAGAGATCTCCAAAAAGTAAATAAATGTTTATTTTGCGACCACCCACATAAATCACAATACTGTTGTTCATTTACAAATATTCAATCAAGAATCACTGACAAAAAAACTTTGCTTCAAATGCTTAGGAAGTGGACATTTAAGTAAACATTGTTTATCTCAAATAAAATCTTTTAAATTTAGAAGCCATCATTATGTTGCATTATGCATTGATACACAGAATTCTAACCTACAAAATCAATCTCATCATAATCAATTTGAAGGACAATTGACTTCAGTTGCAGAAGATGCATCTGAAAGTCAACAATCTATTTTGATGCAAAATGCATCAACTTGAGTTTTGGACAACGATGACAATTTACATGATTGCAGAATACTTTTCGACAATTGCTCTCAATATATCGGCCGAGTTACGTTCAAAGTTAAAAGTCCATCTAAATTAGGTACAAAGGAAATAATTATAAAAACATTAGGTACGAAGGAAATAAGTATAAAAACATTCGGTAACAATAAAGCAACAGAAATTTTGGAAAGAGTTGAGTTACGAATTAAATGTCTACTCTATACGAATAATTTGCTACGTAAAAGACATATGCTCTCCTCTTAACGGACAATATATAAATATTGCTATTGAAATGTGCAGGCACTCACAGAATCTTAAGTTAGCAGATGGTAATTTAAAAAATGGCAGTATGAAAGTAGATGTTCTGATTGGAGCTGACTATTATCAATCATTTGTTGTGAAAACAATGATTAGAGGCTACCACAATGATTCTATTGCTTTAAAATCTAAACTAAGTTTTTTTTACCTAGTGGTTCTGTTTTTGTTAAAAGGGTATCCGAAAATAGTGATCAAGTAATTATGCTAGCATTACACATACCATGTTAGTAGAATCGTGTTTTTCTCCAGAGTCTTAAGTCAAAGATACCAAGACGTCAGTTTGGGGGATTGGGAAGTTTGACGAGTCCAACCTTGAGGTTGTTGATAGTTTTTACCTCACAATTAAATGCAACCAAACCCAAAAGCAATGCAGTGTTAGATTACAATTTAAAGTAGATCACCATCCTATTTGTGAAAATTATTTATAAAAAGATTAAAGAGCATACAGAAGAAACTAAGTAAAGATGAGGCCATTCTCCAATCATACAATAATATTTTAAAAGATCACTTTTTACAAGGTGCTATTGAGCCAGTGAGCGAAAATGCTAAAATCTAGGCCAGCTACACTACTTACCCCACTGACCTGTTTTGAGAGAGGATAAAATTAAAAAAAAGATAAGAATTGTTTTTGATGCAAGTAGTTCAGCCGAGGTTCCATCATTAAACGAATGTTTGTACGCAGGACCATCATTGGTAACACCCCTTTACGGCTTATTACGTTTCCGTGCCCAAAAGATTGTCTGCACAGCAGATGTACAAAAAGCCTTTCTACAAATAGCATTGTCTCCCCTAGATTGTGGTGATGTTCGGTTTTCATGGTTCAAAGATCTCAACAAAATTAACACGGGCAACATTCATATGAAAGAAATTATTCGTATAGATAATATACGATACTATTTAGAGTTACATCATCTTCATTTCTCCTTTCACCGACACTATGCTGAACGATACATAGACAACGATCCAAATTTTGTTCACAAACTAATAAAGACGCAGGTTTCAATCCTCTAAAATTTGAATCAAACTGTAAAGAATAAGAGAATTTAATAAATGAACGAAACTTTAAGCTTCTCAGCATTGCCAAAGTATTAGCTTTAAACTGGAACAAAGAAAGTGACATTATAATACTTGATTTATCAAATTTAACCGACACCAAGACTATCCCAACAAATCGGGAGATATTACGATTCATAGCTAGCATCTTTGATCCGCTCGGTATAATAAATCCAGTAATAGTACGGTGTAAATCTTTTTTCAGGAACTATGTTTGACCAAAATAGGATGGGACACTAAACTTGAGAGTAATTTGTTAACAGTGTTTCTCTCAAAGTATCATTATTCCAAGGTGGTACATTCACTATTGTACAAAAAATTCGAAATACTTTTTTCACTTCCCACCGGGAATATGTTACTCTGAAAGCAACCTAGCAGATATAGTATCAAGAGGTATAACCCAGCAGATATAGGATCAAGAGGTACAACCCAGCAGATATAGTATTAAGAGGTACAACTTTATTTGTACCGAAAGCAAGAAATTGTATTAAAAGGTTTATTTAAAGATGCCATTTGTGCAAGCATTTTGAAAGGCTACCTTACTCTTAACCTAAAAACCCCACCCCCACCCCACCCCCTTTGCCTTTAAGCAGACTTAATGATGATCACGCTTTTAAACTTATGGGTGTTGACTACGCAGGCCAATTGTACGTTAAGAATATATACGAGGGCAGTTTTTATATAAAGTTTAGATTTTTTTATACACTTGCTATTTTACACGCTCTTTGTTTTTAGATCTTGTTCCACGTATTTTAGTTGAATCCTGTGTACAAAATTTACAATAGTTTAAAGCAAAACGAGGCGCAACTACTAAAATCATTTCTTATAACGGCTCACAATTCAAATTTAAATTACTCAAGATTTTATCTCATCTCTTGGTATACCATTGGCATTTCAACGCTGACACTGCACCTTGGTTAGGAGGATTCTTCGAAAGATTTATTCCTGCGACCAAGCGTTGCCTCCGCAAGGTAGTAGCAAACCCCCGCCTTACATACGAAGAACTTCTGATAATATTCGCCGAAGTTGAAGCCATTATTAATAATCGCCCGATTACACTTACATAGGAAATGCCTAGAGACACTCCACTAACACCGAATTACATGTTATATGATAGAACAATGAACTTCAAAGCAATTAAGGAAGACTTAATAGAGTGCAACTTTTTTACACGTAGTACATGAGTGTTATAAATCATTGTTGGAAGCGCTGGCCTAAAGAATACATCAAAGAATTTAGAGAATATCATAACGCACAAAAAGAAATGGCACAAACCAAATTGCATTAAATGATTTTGGATTAATTCGTTATCCAAATGCTAATTAATTAGGTACGTTAACAATGAAAAAGTAATTGATACCAAATGTCCTATTTGCTGGAAGCCTTAAATAGAACACTGGACGAAAGGGTCATTCAAGCATATTTTGCAATAAAGATGACATTTAACTTTTATTTAAAAACTTTTGTTAGGCGGGGAATAATGCGCGCATTCGCAAAGTCATTCAAGCCTCTCAGGCTTCTTTTTTTTGCTGTGAAAAAACTAGCATTTTGTTTCTTCTTTCTCTTTACAAAAATAAAGAGAGCATACGTTGTAGTAAGTAAAATATGAATTTTATTACATCGTATTTAAGTAATACGATAATATTCACTAATAGTTCGTGACCAGCAGATATCAGATGATAAATGACCTGCTCAGTATATATCGCTGCCAATCATCTGGCCATAAAAATAACCGCGAATGAGCCTTAATAATTAGTTCTTGAATAATAAATAAACGATTTACTATCTAACTAAGATCTGAAAACTAAAACAAGGTTCAACTCTGATTTTGAATTAGACAAGGTAGTGTTGTATTTGATGTTGTAATTGATTTATATAAATTCCATATAATCTTGGTGTGCCATTAGCTTTCTAAGTATAATTTTAATATTTAATAATTTATATTTTAATAATAATATTGTTGAAAAAGGAAGTGAAAACCTAAAACACATTTCATGTTAAAAGTTTCATTGACTGTCTTTTTCTATGAAATGAGATACAAAGTCAAAAAAATCTAAATATGTTCATTTCTTTCAAGTTCACTCCAACTATGTTGCAGCTTGGATATAGCATGGCAGTGTGGAAGTTAATATCAGCTCTGCATCTTGCACTTGCAACATTTGTAGTTATTCATAGTCTCAGTTCTAAAATGATCCTAGAACTTTCTCTATGAGTTTTTGACAACCTAGTCATCGTAATATGAAAATGTAATTTTTTTCAGTTTATTTTAGACCAATTCCAGCCAAGAGACCAATTATTTTTTTAGTTTAGCAAAAGCCAGCTTACACTTTAATTTTCAAGAGTTTTTTTCTAAGGACTGAAACCATTTTTTATATTTTCAACTAGTTATCAAATTTACCCCAAATATTCACAAGGAGATATCCTAACGTAAAAACAGCTCTAATTAAAAGATGTACCGTTCATGAGATATTCTTTAACAAAAGTTTCATGGGATTCTTCATGGATTGAAGGTCATATTTATTCAAAAGCAAACGAACGGCATATTTGGTGGACGTTTGTTTCTGAACGGACAAAGGTTTTAAGATGTAAAAACTTGCCTGCTAAATTTGCAGAAAAGTGGAATGCAGCCAATAGAACTATGGATAACTTTTTAAACAAAAATAAAAGTTGATTAGAGGGCAATAGTTTAGAAGTTAAGATAAGTTTGCATCGGTCCAGTGCTTCCACAACATCTAAAGGAAGTCGGCCTCAAAGTTGGTCTAAATGAAACTTTGAAGACTCGTCTATAAAAACCAAAATATGTAGAGTTGAAGAATTAGAGAAATCGCAGAGTGCCTGTGAACTAACCACAGCTGCAAAAATAGTACATCGTTTATCGGTTCAAAGAGCCATAGCTTCTTCGATTAGAAAAGTACAGAAACACTCAAACAAAGAAAATCTACTGATGTGATTTGTGGCGGTAGACAGCTGAGTAGAGATGAGGCATTAGCTTATTATGTACTCTTATAAACAAACAAGAAAGTGTTCTCAGAAAGCAGGACATGAAGCATTTCCATGTGGAAATACTTCATGTCCTTCATGTCCTGCTTTGGATATACATAAATTATATCTTATTATAATTTATGTAAATCAAAAAAGCTGTGTTACTCTCCAGAAGACTTTATTTCTGTCTCAGAAGCGCGGGCTGAAATTAAATTTCAAGCCATATTGAATAAAACAACTGAACGGTCAATAATAATACAATTCAATTTCCCAAAAATGAACCTTCTAAAACGTCACTTACATTAATAAGCAAATGGAGATGTGATGGAAGTTCTGGCAATAGTACCTAAAAACAAAGATTTGAGAACTCCGATCCTAATGATTAATGTCTGTTTGTATTTGCATTTGTACCATTGAGGTTGAGTGATGATTGTTTTAATAATTTTTGGGAAAATCCCCGGCCATCATCAAACTTTTGCTGACCAATTAAATTCATCTTTTTTAAAACAAACACATGAACTTAATGTTCTAGAAACTAACAAAGTTTTGAAAGAAGTATCTGAATTTCTTCCAATACTGTGTACTGTTAGTGAATTTAAATTTTTGTGAAACAAAATTTGTTACTGACGATGATCGACAGAACAGTACGCAATGCTTTAACTGACACGCATTCAACACAAAAATATTATATCTGTGGTGCTACTCCAAAAATGATGAATGGTGAATTAAAAGACATGGTTGATAAAAAAAGAAAACTACAGTTTTGGTTTGTCTTGCATGCTTGGATCCGTACCTTTGAATGCTTGCTGGACATTAGCTACCGCTTGGGCATGATAAAATGGCAAGCTAGAAGCAATGAGGATAAGATTACAGGATTAGACGCCAAACTAATAAAAAGATTTAGTGTTTTATTAAGAACACTATCTTCTGGCCATAAAATTGAGTGCGTCAAATTTGAAAAACGTTATTCTGAAACTAGAACTTTATATTTAGATTTGTATTCGTGGTATTACATGCCTGTTACAGTGCACAAAATTTTAAATGCATAGTTTTGAAGTATACTTCCAATTCGCCAGCTCTCGGAAGAATCTCAAGAAGCACAAAATAAAGATTGCAGAAGATTTCGAAAGCGTCATAGTAGGAAAAACTAACGTATTTCTACAAATATAGATTTGCTGAATATGCTCTTAATAACATCTGACCCTGTTATTAACTAACTTAGAAAACTGCCAGCAAAAATAAGCGAAAAATTGAGAAAATACCAGACGAGGTATTGAATTTGATTGTCCCGCTTCCAAAAAAATGTTTCAAATGATGAGTCTTCTGAAGATTCAAGTGTCAGGAGTCAATTGATAAGTTCTCTGATAACTGAATGTAACTTTTGTTGTATAATTTTATGTATCCTTGATTTTTAAATATATTTTTTATTTCGTACTTCAACTTTTATTATAACAGTTGTCGCTCAAATGAGGAAGGGGGTGTGTGTTGTGATTGTGGAGGTTTGCCCCATTCTCCCCCCAAAAAAAAGATTTAACATATTAAACTCAAGGTGATTATTCAATAAAACAACAAAGTATTATTTATTTCAACCATTCATGATTAGAACAATCGAATTGTTGAAGAAAATGTTTTTGTCCAAGTATTTTGTACAAGTATTAGACGATTCACTGTACAACGATTTTGGAGGAGTTTAAGGATACCCAAAAAAAACAAACAGAATTTGGGTTTTATATGTAGAGATGATTACTTTTAAAATACACTTTGTTTTTTAAATCTTTTTTTAAATGATTTGTTTAAACATAAATTATTTAAAGAATAAGTTATTTCTTTAAAAATAAGCTAAAATTTTATGTCATTTTTATTTTTAGAAAAATATCAAACACTTTCTCTCAATGTCTAACCCTAACCCAAAACCTAACCCTAACAGTTTAAAATTGAAATTAGAAAAATCAACCCTAATGCGCTTGCGGAGACGTTCTATCGTTTTCCCAAAATCTGAGATTTGAATTATATTGTTTAGTTTTTTTCGGTTGCCTTCACCCTCAGATCAGGGGCTAGTTTCATTCATTTGATGAAAAGACCCACTATTTTACTCACTGCATTCTGTCTTGTTTAAGTATACATGTCTTTTGACGTACTCATATGGATGCGCACATTTTTGACGCAACAATGTTCAACTTATCATCCGTGAGTCCATTACAAGTTTTTTTTAAATTATCCAGCTGCTAGTGTTCTGCAAGTCGGTCAAGTAAAAAGTTCATAAACTGCAAACTATCGAGGATCTAGAGCTGTCCAACGCCTCAGGTCATTTTATTTAAGGCCATATTTTCCTATATGGTTATGAACACAGCTTATTTTTCCACTGGCAGTTTCTGAATTCCATTGCACTAACATGATTAAAACCCCATCAAATTCTCGGAAGTTGTAGAAGACCACTGGTTAATAAATTTTATAAGATTAGATGCGAAGCTGAAGGTTGCATCAAATGTGCGAGGCAACTCGGTATTTTCTGATGCTATGGGTGTTGTAAAGGATTTTAAGAATGGTTCTCTAAAAGAGCTCCTCAACAGATCTAAGAGTTTATTGCATTATCAAACGCCTTTTTGTTAGCTGCATTCATTTTCATATCTGTTTGATTGTAAAAGACCTAACGGATCTCTCTTAGTCCAGCTTACATGATTCTCAACGGATTTCTTAAAGTCCAGGTTACATAGCCATAATTGAGAGCGTCTTTACCACGGTAAAAAGCTGGTGTTTTATCTAACCATCACTGCGGATAACTGAGTGGCAGTAGCTGCATGAAATCCTTTTTAAGATTGCCATGTTGAGCTTGATAAAGTTTTGGTTACAGTTGATTTTACTTTTAAAAGTCAGCATAGGTAATGTAGGGAATTTGCATCTGTTTGTAATGATTAGCAAAAGTTATGATATTTTTGCGCTCTTTAGGTATTTAAGTACGTTTATTTAAAGTTTATTTAAAATTTATGATATTTAAGGCTTTTCACTTATACGTCGACAGTCTACCAAGTGGCCATCCAGTAAGCTTTGATTCGATAACATATGTAGATGTCGTCAAAAAGGATGTTTTCTTCTCTGTGGTTACCTTTTTTGTTTACTGTTCGTGCCTGCTTCTTGTTCCGCATAAAATAAGTCTTTCAAGGATCATGTTGGTAAATATTGTGAAGTAGATCTATGGCGCGACCAATATGCTTCCAGATAGGAAATGGATTAAACCCCTAATTTTAACAAAGGATGTTGATTAAGAGCTCTGTTTTTTGAACTTTAAAATATCAGAAACTTTTTAAAGTATCTTGAAATTTATTCTTTTTAAACTTAAACTTACCTATATTTTCCTAATAATTCATTTGGTATCTTAGATGTTGCCACTGTATTTCTGAATATATTGGACATTGTATTGCCCATTTGGAACAGAGGTTGTCCTAGTTTTTTACTTTTATAAACGCTCGGTATTGGACAATATCTTTTACATAAGTCTACCCGGAAGGGTTAATAATATGCAGTCAACAAATCAAGCGATTGGCAGCGGTTAAAAAACTAACTTGAATTCGGAGTGAGCTCCTCTATTAGATAAATTTATCGTTTTCATCTTTTCTTTCTTATTTCTAATCTGCGTTTTGTATACAGACTTTGTATTAGTTTGCAGATGATGTAGAAAACTTAAAAAAGGTATTTAAAAATTCGCAAGATGGTGAAAGGAAACCAATTTTTATCTACACCAAAACCCTCAAACTTACTTGAGTAATAGCACTAGAATTTAAAATCAGCCCGCTTTTTATTCGAAATCGATTGAAAGAAAGTGGATATAATGCAAGAGTTCCACTCAAGAAACCATTCCTTTAAAAAACCATCGAGATCAAAGACTCGTAGTTGCTAAGAAATATTTAAACATACCATTATCAATCTGAAAGAAAGTTTTATTGACTGAGGAGTTAATATTTAGTATTGAGAAGTCGGATGCAGCTCAAAAAGTATTGAGAAAAGTAGGCGAAGCATATAAACTTATTTGGATTCGTGGAACAGCAAAACTTGGTTGAGGAAATGTTAGCGTGAACAACGTCTTCAAGATGCTATTAGCGTATTAATCTATCTAAGGGGTTAATGTCTTTAAGTTGTTAATGTATGTAAGGTGTTGATGCATGTAAGTTGGTAATGTAAATTGTTTAAAGTGTTAAAATGACGCGATAGTAAAACTATATAAAAAGGAGTGGAGTTTAAAATGGCATGATTCGCATTCAGACAGGAAAAACAATATCAAGTTCATAAAGAAAACAGTGACTTATTTGTGTCTCAGGGAAGGTTAAAATAATTCCCCATAATGTTATGGTGTGGGGATCAATGACTTGAAGCGGAAGAGGAAAGCTGGAGTTTATAAATAGAGTTATGGACTCTGAGGTTTATGTCATCCTTTTTAATTAAAATCTACTCAAAAATTGTGAATGGGAAAACATTTTGTTTTTCAACAAGAAAACGACCCTATGCATCTGTCAAAGATAGACAAAGAATTTTTCATCAAGAATCAGATTAAATAACTTGAATGGCCAGGTCAAAGTCCAGATTTCAATTTAATGAACACCTGTGGGCTATTCTGGATCAAAATAACAAACGCAAAATGTTTCAAAAAGAAAGAGGAGTTAACGATCTTAGACAATGCCCCATGCCTGTACTTTTGCTTTGCTTTTCGAGGGGCAAGAATACGAGGGGAAGGAAAAAATGAATCCGCTCATCAAGATGTGTTCTTTTGAAGCTGCAAGTTAAATTTTAAGTTTATTAATTGCACGGGCACGTTTTTGGCTAAACTCAGTCTGAGCCGTCTGCAGTTATTCAATTGCGGCGTACTGTCGTTTTATCTCTTCAAGTGACCGTTCATTACAACCGAGAGCGCAGGCTGCGACTTGTGAAACGGCTATCACGAGAGATTTAGCTAAAGCGCCCCCATTTATACCTTAGATAGTTGCAGTCATAATAAGTAATATAAGAATACTTAAATATGTCAGGCTCGTTCATTTACTTGACATTAGAGAAATAGTTATCTAGTCCATGTCAACTCGCTGGCGATCTGTCTGCACTGGCGTATGACCTCTCTAGCGCTGATGTTCCTGGCGTCGCCCAAATCTAGTTTTAGCTCGATCTTTCTAATGATGTCGTGCCCTGTGCTTTTGCGATGTCCGAGTTCTGCTTTCAAAGCACATCGAGATGTAGAAATATAAACGACTAAAGATTTTTCTCTGAGTGAGGTGGTCCACACATAGGAGATGGTCTTCCGAATTATTTTCTCTAAAGTAGTTTAGAAGACCATCTATGTGAGGACGGAACTAACTCATGAAAGACAGAAGGACCTTAAAGTTCTCAGACCACCGTCTTGCGCTAATTGATTGTAGCATTTTGGTATGTCTCTTAAAAAAAAAACCATAGCTTCATCATAATCTTCAACATATGGTTCACGTCTATTAACCTGCATTTCCAGACTTTGCGTTCTCTTAAACTTACTTATAATATAGATTTGGAAGCCTCTGGACGCTTTACCATCCATTTAAACAGATAATCCGTCAACACCGTACGAACCGTAATGCTACTCAAAAAAATTGAATATTCGATACAAACAGGTTTTTTCGCTGAGATAAATGAATAACTTTTCTTTTTGTCCATCAATTGTTACGCTAACATTTGATAGCACGTAGTTGTAGACTGTCGAGATAACTCCGACAGATGCATCTAAGACGGAGGAACAGAGTTGGATATTTTTTTAGGTGATAGGCTGCAAATCATAATTACTCTCACTGTCGGAACTGATTCGGTTGATGTCGCAGTATTTATTGTGATGGTGTTTTAAAAAAATTTTCAATTGCATTAGTTATAAGCATGAGTTTTAGTAAAAAATACAATTTTTTAATGTATTGTTTCTGTAAAATCTTTCAGTTTAATTGTTTTGAATGATTAAAATTACTTCATAGAAATTTGCAATAGAAATAAAATTTATTTTAATAATTTGAAATAATAAAAGTTTAATTATAGTTAATAATTTTGATCTAAAATGAATAAAATCATGATCCGGTCCTGATCGATTTTCAAACTCATGTTTCTAGAAGATCGTGACCGAAAAAAAAAAAACTCGTGACCGAAGAAACGATTACTTTTGGAAGGAGAGTGAAAATCCAAGTATCATAACTTTACTGACGGCCAATCGCATCTGAATCACAATCAACTAAAAAAATACTTTAACTACATATTTTTTTAACTAAGTTGAAGTTTGGACACGTGTGTTAGGAATCCGTCTTAAAAACAGTCAGTTCGAAACTCTGATGACGCTTCATGATTTAAAAAACTTTGTATTTACTTAAGGAGTTAAAATCAGTTTCGGTAACGAAACGGCATGAAGATTTAAATCAGTATTAGAAACATTTCAAATTCGACTAAAGAAAACTAAATATTAGAACTTGAACCAATAAAACAAGTAACTTTTAAATCATTGATGCTTAAATTCTTTCTAACCGTTGTACTGATTACATTATTTTTTACACAGAGTACCTCTGATATAGAAGTTTGAACTAGCAGCTGATATAAAAGTTTCTGGGTTCCATATTGATTTGTTTGCTATCCGATTGCAAACGTAATGCCGAAAAAATGAATTTGAGATTCTTTTAAACTTTAAGTTATATAATTACGTTGACATATTTACAAACAAAGCAGCTTAAACTATTGTGCTTCATAATAATCCTTAGTAAGAAATCGTTTACAGAAAAAACGATGAGTTGAAAATGAGTTTCGGATTCTTCGGATAAAACAGCTCGAAAATTAGTTTTCAGATAAAAGTTTAAATTAATGTTAATCAAATTTGAACAGGACTAAAAAGTAAGCTTTAATTTTTACATAAATTAACATAATTCTCATTGTCAAAACATAAGACCTTAATTGTTTAAATACTGTGTTAATCACTTTTAGTGCTTCAAATGTGGAAACTTAAAACTTGCTGTATCATAACCATGATGAGCCTGTCAGCAGCTGGTAACTTATCATTCTTGTTAACAAAATTGTTTAAAAATATTTTTATTATGATAAATTATATGGTATTGAGTGTTGCATGATAAAACTAATAAATAGTTATTAATAGCAAAGCTAATATTTTAATAAAAGGTAAAAACGAGATATAAAAAAAACCGTCAAAGAGTACTTAACTATTACATTAATTTAAAAAGCAAATTAAAAAGCTATGTTAAAAACCAGATAAGGAAACCAATATCAAATAAAGAAAAAACAAATGACTTAATGAGTAAATATTTTACTAAAAGGCGTTCTCTAGATTTTGTTCAGTTGCTAATTCATAAGCGCTTTTATTTTTGAAAATATTGACATTTTTGACTAATTATTATACTTTTTCCGTTCTTATCCATTTTTGTTCATTGTGATACACGCCCCGACTAAACATCCAGAATCAACAAAGCTTCTATTACTTTCTTCTAAAACTGAAAAACTTACAACAGCCCGGGAGATCTGAAGTCAATAAATATATTGTCCCATCAAACCGTACATTTTTAGATCGCTGGATCACTTAGACTCCTGTAGAATTTTTTATAAATATTGTCTATTAACTTGAGATACTGGTCCTCAGGTACACATTTTAAATTCTTGAACTTGTATCTGAGCTTGAAATTGTTATTCTTTCGTCTTCAAGCTTTCTACTTATAATATCTATTTAAAAAAAAAACAACTTTAAATAACCCGAGAAAAAAATACGATCTTGTAAATTTTTTAGAGATTTCTAGATTTTAGAGATTTTCAAGAAGTTGACTTAAACTTGTTTTCAATTTAAAAAATTATTATTCTGCGATATCTTTTTAGAAAATATTACAGATGTATAATTAGCAAATGATTTAACTTACATTAAATACAATTAAGAAAAAACAAATAGCATTTTGTTTTTATTCTGATAGCTTCGAAATGACGATTAATAAAAGGTACAAAATAAAATTAAAATCTTTTCTTACCAAATTTTTAACCGCATGCGTTAGATACTGAACTCTTGTAAAATAGCTATGTACATTTTAGCAGATAGCAATCAAGTTTTACTTTTGGAAGATTTACACAGCTTAATATGCAAATATCTAATAGCGGAAAAGTTCGTTGTGAGCACCGCCATTTGGAAAAATGGAACCTAATCTTTATTTCATGTCCCCTGGAAACCCTTTAAGTTGTTGCTAGTGGTTCACCACAAACATTTTTAAAACCATCCGTGTTCATCCAAGCAAGATACAATGATTTGAAGTATTAAGCAAAAATATCTAGTTTTACTCGTACATAGGATAGCATAAGCATCTATTTTTTCGGTCTCTTTCAATGCAAATTAACATAGAGCCATCATATTCCATTTCAATTAATCTTTTTTTTGGTGTGTACAACAGTGTACTTAATTTATTTTACACATTGTTATCTACACATAAATCAAGTAAAAGTAGCTTAAATGAAGAACAAAATACAAGCAAAAAATGTTTATTTTTATTTTTCAAGACTTTTGAAGTGAATAATGTCCTTTTTCAGTTCATTGATTTTAATGTCTGCAAGGATACTGATTTGAGAGATGCAGATAAAGTCTTGCAAAACCTAGACATGAACTAAAGATTTTTTTCCGAAGTATGGTTTTATATTTTTTTTTGGCAGAACACCTGTTAAATGTTGCAGCCAAATTTCTAATTTTATTGTCGGAAAGTCCTGTATTCAGCTGAAGTTGCACGAGCTGTCCTGTTTTCAGTTGGGGTCCAAACAACTGCCTTACTGAAGATAGCGCTAAAGGAGTTGGTATTACAGACTTTTTTCTTACACAGATGTAATAAAAAGTATCAAAGTTGGATTCTACCTGGTGTGACTGGTAAGGGTCGGCCCCCATTTTATTGAACAGCGTTTTTAAGTCCTGGGGTTCGATGGTTCTAGGATTTTTTAAGGTTGTCAGCTAGAGCTGTTTGGCCATTAGCGTTTGTAGAAATACTTCCTGATAAAGGGTTTTTATCTTTGGTTTTATACTTGCCAATTTGACAGATTAAGCAATCACACATAGTGGTGGATTTTGGGATATGCTTTACTGAAATAGAATCAAAGTTAAAAAGGGTAGGACACTCTGAGGTGGTACCTTTGACAAGTCGTTCTAGTTTTTTTCTGAATGCACTGCAGATTCCTGTAGGAACTCTGGCATTATTAAATTCAAGATCTTTCATTAAAACAGCGTGATATCTGTCAATGATGAAGGTAGTAAGTTTCTGTTTTCCTTTTTGAAGACACAAGAAGCAAACAGTTTTTCATGGTTCTTGGCAGTATTTGGCATTTAAGTTGACTTGCTTTGATTTTGTAAAGTTTAGAAAATAAGCTAACGTATAATTACAACCAAGGAGTAAGACATTCAGAGATTTATGTGCATGTTCCTTCCCGGGAAATTATGTTAAACATTTTTTCTTTTCTTGCAACGGTGTTGCTAGATTGCATATTTGTAATTAATATTTTACTAAAAGAGAATCACATGTGCAATGGTGACGCTTTTTATCAGTTGCGAGTATCAGCTTTTCGTTTGTTTAACTAAAAACTATAATAATAACTTTGTAACGCGGAAGCTATTCAAATTGTTTTGAACAATTAATAGAGACTGCCGATCCATTACTGTTTATCGGATTGTCGGGTTGTGCACCGAACTATCTATGCTGAGCGGTTCAAATTACTTACGGATTGATTTGATCCGAAAATAATGTATCGGAAAAAAATTCGTTAAAGTTTTCTCGGATTATTTTTTGGACTGCAATCCGATTCGATACTTTTCGATCGGATTGCAATTCGAAAATTTTTTTTCGAATTGAAACCCGAACCGCTACTATTTTTACTGATTTATAAAATAAGGAACGCTATTGAAACAATATTAATTTTTATTTATTTCTAATATTCAAATATACAATGAAATAAAATGATTTCCATGTTAAGAAATAAAAAAAGTCAAAATCACACTGAAAGTTAATCATTTTCCAAATTCATTTCCTGGCCACGTAATTTCTTGAACTTCGCTTAGTTGCTTAATGTTTTCTTTCATATCTTCCAACATCTTAACCATTGAGATTGAAAGATTGGTTCTTCTAGAGCTGTATATATTCCCTACTGTTTAGAAAATTCTATCAGATGTTGATGGTGCAGCAGGTATACAGAGATTTTTTCTGGCCAGCCTTGATATCATTGGGTATATATACTGGTTTTGTTTCCAGAATTCCAATACATTTGTGCTTACTGGAACTGGTTTTGCATTTAAATACCCCTCAATTTCAGCTGAAATGACTTTCTTAGTGCTTGTGTCACCTCCAGGATTAATATAACCTGCACCAAACACGTTCTTCCTCAGTTTTTCAGTTAAATCAAAGTTGTCATCATCTTCACCATCCAACATTGAAGGGGAATATGTGCTTTGTCTAGCCGAAATTTCATTTTTTGACAGTTCTTCCATAGCCTTCTTTACCGCAGTTTTGACTATTTCAAATTTTTCCTCCTCATCCACAAAGTACATTCGTAAAAATTTTTTGGATTAACAATCCGAACATCAAAAAGAGTCCGCAAAATAAAAATCTGCTAGTGGTTCGTAAAAATTTTTCGGATAATGATTTGTAATATATCGGGTTGACTTTTTACGAGCCGAATCGCCGGTGCCTAACAATTAAAAAAGGTCTTCTTGATGAATAAAGGGGTATTTAGGCATAAATGCATACTTTATAATGCGAGAAAAAAGGTCTATTATTTTGAACATATGCGGACAACTGTAACCACTGTTGTTGGTTATATCCTTTATCTGCTTTAATGTCCCTTAAGCAAAAACGTATCTATTAAAATGGTTTAATAAATTTTGATGGATTTTTACTATAGATTAAGAAATGTCAATTTTAAGCTTTTGAAAAGTATTGCTGGTGATCAATGGTACAAATGTTCCACCTTTGATTAAGAGATGTTTTTTTGACCATCATCTTATAAATGAGAAGATATTGCAAAATGAAGCTTAGGAATAAAGAAATTATTTGTTTACATAGATAAGTTTTTTTTGCTAGATTACTAAATATTTAGAAGATTGCCTGCTCACCAATCTATAACACTCCCCAACACCTTCATCTACCCTCTATTAAACATTCTGGTCACTTACTCCTTATTTAAAGACTGGCTATCTAAAATTTCAGTGCTTTTTACCGGGAAATTTTTAAAATAAAACATTAGTCTAAAATTTCAGTTGATTTCTGAAATTAAAGCTACGTGTCACATTTATGAACTACATATTAAAAAATAACAACTGGAGGTTTCCTTGAAGTTACGCACGAATCTTTGTCTTGTTACTGCACATCATCTTGCGCACAACAGATTCTGGAACTTTTTCGCACACTTTCTCCTATGATTTCAAATAGCGTTGGCAGTTTTAATTACCTGTGACTTCTTAGACATGTATCTCTTGATAATTGCCCAGAAATTCTCGATCGATCGCCATTGAGGGCAGTTTGGAGGATTCAGCTCTTTCGGGAAGAAAACTAACTCCTTGACATTCATCCAATCAATCGCGTGTTTTGCGTAATGACATGAGGCGAGTTCTGACCAGAAGGTGGTTGGACCATTATGGGACTTGATAAAATTAATAGACGTTTTTGGTAGCACTCAGAGACGTAAAGTTCTTTGGTCGTTGCTTAAGAAGTGACAAACGTCGTAGACTTACCGCCACAATTGCATATCGCTAGTCATAGCATGAACTTTTTACAGAACTTGTCGCACTTTTAAAACTTAAACTTTCGTGGACACCAAATCGCTTGTTTGAAACATGAAATTGGCGACCTGGAATATGTTTTAAGTCAGTTTTGACGTAAGTTTCATCGTCGATTATAAGGCAGCAATTTTGATTTGTCATCACCGAATCAAATAATTTTATAGCTTGCTTTTTGGTAGCCAAAATCTGTTTCTCATTGAGATTAGGTACTTTCGTGACTTTAAAAGACTTCAAATTGCAGAACTTACTCACTTTCATCACGAATGATCATGAAGTTGCGCATAGTTGAACTCAATTTCTGTCCGATAGGCTGGAATTTTGCTTGAATGATCGCTTGAATTAGTCAACTAATTTCTTATCGAGGAATCATTTCTTCTGTTGAATAGTTCCAGGCTCTCAGATTACCACGTAGCGGTAAAATCATTTTAATAATAAAGTGGTTATGAGTTAAAGTTGATCGTGGTTGTTTGTTACAAGTCAATACGGTACAACATCTTACACTTGTGTTAGATACAACAGGTGGGTTTTTGTAACATTTGTCATCTCAGTTCTCTTAAAGGATATAAATTAGTTATCGTAGTTTTTGTACGCTAATAATTGTTACTTAATGCTATGGTTATATTATATTAATCAACAAACTATAAGTAGAGATAACAACTATATACAGCAATAATATAAACAAAGTAAAATCAACGCAAATATTTTTTAGGCAACAAAGTTTTAAAATTCACTGACATGATTACTCCCGGATTAAAGTTCAGCTTTATAAAGTATTGTCAAATAATAATAGTTCAAATGGTACTTCACTCTTTCAAGAAACTTTATTTGCTTTGTAGTTTCACAAATATCACACCTATTGGATTTGATGTACTCATTGTTTTCCTAAATCTGGTAAAATGTATCAAAAATTAAACACTTAAAAAAAACAGAATTGTTTGATTTTTCTTTCCCTTGATTATTTCAACATTACCAGTATAACATTAGCTATGAGGTTTTCAAATGCCGACACGTTGGTTTTTGCCAAAGGCCAGATTAGGTCTGTATAGAGAAGGCAGAGGACATGAATGAAAGAATAAAACTATGAGCCAGTTGGAGTAAAGGAATATTAGGCTTATCTTTCTTTTAGAAAATAAGGCCCACGTTAAAATGCAATAAATGGTTGGATTAGATTAAGGATCTCTACAGAAGTTTAAGCAATCATGTTAAGATGTTTTGTACAACAACGTGAGCAGCTTGCTCTTCTTTTTCTATTATTAGGGTCCATGGATGCTCTCAGATACGTTAAACAATCCATTACGCACTGATTGCAGATCGAAACTTGTTCAATGGCGGAGATATCAGTTGGTTCATCGGCTGTCATACAGTAAAACTGCAACTTCTTAACTTTTTAAGTTAGTATGCGAAACTTTGCATGAGCGAAAGCCTCAAGGATTAAGTTTGATAAATCAAAAGAATTTTTTTAAGGGCAATTCAAATATTCTTTCAATTTTGTAAGAATCTAATCCTAGCAGATGTAAAATAGAAGTTTTCTCATCTATTCCGCAAATTACAAGACCATATGTTTCCTATAATATCTAGCTAGATACATTGATATAAAAAATATATTTTACTGTGGACAGAGTCAATTTCACTTAAAAAGCTTTGGTTCAGATCGTTCAAAAAAAACTTTCTTTTTTTTGCAGTTATGCAGAACATATTTGTAATTTTCCTTATAACTTCATTGAAACTTCCTTTGTGAATTCAGTTGTGAATCTGAGGCTTTAGGCTTCTCTGAATTGGATGGTGGCTGAATAATGTAGATTTCACTATCTTGTTCAATAACTAAATTACTATTGATTCTAAAAACTGATTCTGTTTTAGTAGCATTTTCAGAATCAGAGCAGGAAAAAATTTATGATAGAAGCATCCTCAAGTTACTAAATTTACACTGAAATATTCCTACTGCCTGTTCCTGAATAATCCTTTAATATGCTCTTGCAAAATATTTTAATGCAAAAGTGTTATTTACTATCCTGAAAATTTATATGTTAATTTTGACATTTTTACCTGATTTTCATTTCTTAAGTTTACTTGGTTCTACAATTGTCCCTAACATGAAACGGTTTGCAATTTCGAAACCACCAAACAATCTACAATTATAGCATAGATTTTAAAGTATTTTGCCGCAATTGTTGTTCATTCGTTTTTTTATCTGCTGCAATGTCGTTTGATTAGACGTTAAAACAAATCTGGTTTTTATCTTTTCTATTTAAACTTTTATTTTATTTTTTTTGAGGGGGAGGGGGTAGTTAATGGCGTACAAGTGCGAACAAGGGTGAAGGGGGGTTATTACGTACTTTATGGGCACCCTTTTAGATTGAAATTCACCAGAAAAACTTATTAATCATTAAAAAATATTTAATCAAATAAAAATGGCGTTCATGTTAAAATCTTTTTTTGGGGGAGGATGACTAAAATCCATCAGTAAAAATCTTTTTTAGTTAAATTATGATCAAGTTTAAATGGTCATAACTTTAACTACAAGAATTTAAAGATGGAATTTAGTCAAATTTATTTTTGTGCGGCGTTTTTTTAATGTTACCTTCCACCATCCCTTGTCCCTTAACCACCCCTTTTTGGATATACGGATCCTGACTTTACGGTAAAATTGTTCGCAGACTCTGACCACCATAATTTTTGGTAAACGTCTATTTAAATTACTATGAGCATAGGACAGTTTAAAATTTTCATCATCTCTTGAGGTTGACTTGAACGACGGTACACTATTGGAATTGGTTTAATGATATTGGTTCGTTTTTTACTTAGAGAATTGTTTAAACGACATAAAATGTTCGCTTTTTCAAATTAGAACATTTTGCATTAAAATTTGAGACCAACGTTTTTTATACGATTCTTAACCAGCATAAAATTTTCTACCATAATCAATCATAATATTAGGAGAGGAAGGGGGGGAGGGGAAAAGTGTTTTAGCGCTAAAATGTTTACGTACATACTTTCTTTTGCTATAAATATTAGTTTACAATAATAAATATTATTTTACACGGGCACTACTGAAGTTTCCCCCTACCCTCCCCTACCCTCTTTTTTTTTTTTTTTTAATGATTAATAATTATAATTTGTAGCTGAAGAGATTAACTCGAAAGTTTGGTCGACTTGTAATGCGTCGAATGGGTGTGATAAAGAGTGTCCAGGTAATATTTTTTTTATTTTGACTAAATGTGACTGATAAAATTTCTGGAACCAGATTGCAAACATTCAACACTAGAAATATGTGTGTGTGTTCATAATGTGTATATGTTTATATATATATATATATATATATATATATATATATATATATATATATATATATATTAGGGGTATGACTAAAAAAAAATTTAAGAATTTTTTATTCCCCATGTAACCATGAGTGGAGAAATTATATTTATAAACATAAAATATATTTTTTTTATGTAAATTGTCAAAAAAGATCACCCCTCAAGCTGAAAATAATTTTTCCTATCTTTTTAGTGAGTTATAAATTAGAAATATAATAGAGAACCCAATCTTACTCAATATGCGACTGTGATCACAAACATCATAAATTCTACAGATTTCTTTACGAGATAACTGAAACTTTTAATAACTGCAATTTTCGATTTGAACCCTGTTGGACCGCGCGGAAGTGCTTCAGCATTTTATAATTGGTTTTTTGTATATAACCGGAATTGTCTTCTTTAACTTTGTCAAATTGTTATCTTGTGTTTTGAACATTATGTCCAAAAATAGAGTTGCTTCAACCAAGAATAAGAAAGTTTGGGAATCAAATTTAGTAAGGTTTGAAAAAGCTAAAACTTCCAGAAAATGTACTACTGTTGTTATAAGTATTAGTGAAATGAATAAGATGCCAACAGAACAGCGTATCATTGATCGATTTAAAAGTTTGTCATCAAATGTGAAAAGTAGAAAGGAGAGAATTGCAATTGTGGCTGAAGAAACTAAATTCTATGGAGAAAGCTAAATATTCCTATTCAACAAGGGAAATCGGCAGCAGAAAGAAAAATAGAAAATGTATTGAAAAAACTTGACAAAGATAGTCGAAAACCCGGAACTCAAAATTTTACACGATTGTTTGACATAACCGATGAGAAAGGTGAATGGTTGTGTCAGGAAGATAAAGAATTTTATTGTCTTCAAAAGTCAACAAATGGAAGAGCTGGATATTGTACCACAATTAAAGATGCTGAAGGTATTCATCCAAGAAAATTAGTGTTGATAAAGAAACAAATGTCCATCAGTCAAGGACAAGATTTTGTTGAATCAGCTAGTGAAGGAGAACCTTCAGAAAGTGAAGAGCAGTGTTCCAGCAGTGATATTGAAGCTGAAGGTCCTTCATCATCATCTAAAAAACAAAAAACAAATTCAGCAGTAAATTTAGTGATTTCTGCTAAGATTAGTACCAAAAAAGCACATGAAGTCTGTAAAACTCTTTCAGAAAGTGGTATTTCTATTCATACTCCAACGCAAAGTGGTATCTACAAAGGTGTTATGAAAGAAGGAGAAAAGTTGAAAGCAAATTATATGGAAAACCTAAAAAATGAAAAGTGGTCTTTGCACTTTGATGGAAAACAAATAAAGAAAATGGAACATCAAGTAGTTGTTTTGAAAAATGAAAATAGAGAGGTTAGGCTTGCTGTTCTGGAAATGATGAATGGAAAAAGTGAAACAATATATAATGGGATAAAGCATGTGCTAGATGAGTATGAGCTGTGGCCAGCCATAAAAATGATTGTATCTGACACAACATCTACAAATACAGGATTAAGAAATGGTGTAGTTACACGGTTACAGAAACATTTTAAAACCATTGGACTAGAAAAGCCTGTTTTTATTGGATGCCAACACCATATTCTAGATACTCTTTTGAAACATGTCATGAATGATCTTTTTGAAGGATCGACAATGTCACCATATCTCCATTACCCTTTTGTGACAAGGTTGCAGCAAGATTACGAGAACTTGAAGCTATTGTTTAGTAATATTGGAAATCCTTTGACAAAAGTGAAGCGAACTCGCTGGAGAGATGACATGGATTTCCTGAATCACTTAATAGCATGTTATAGAAAGTTTAAAAGCACAGGTAACTTTCCAAAAGTTAATTTCAAATCACTTCCTGCTATAAGCAATGCAAGGTGGAATTCGAGAGCCATTTTTATTCTACTTGCTTACATTTTAGTACCAGAATACCAAGAATCAGAATCAGCTCAAGCAGCCTGTGACTTCATCTGTGGTTCATGGGGTGATATATGGTTTGGGGGTCACTACTTCAATCCTGCAGACTTTGTTAATCTATTAGAAGCATGCAATGAGCATCCTAAAGCATTGAAATCATTGAAAAGGTTTTGGTCCACTGAGCCAACACCAATACCAACACAACGTTCAAATATATGTGCAGAACGTGCTGTGAAAGTGATGCAAGACTTAATGCCATTATGCCATAGCATAGAAAAACTAAATATTAAATACTTATTGTCAAATACACAGTAGACAAATTTTAATTATACATGTTTATTGGTTTCTATAAAGTAGTGGAAGATGTGTTGCAAAACTACATTTTTTAAAAAAAATTTACAAATATTTTTTAATTGGGGGGTGAACTTTTTTGACATATAGTAAAAATGCTTGTTATTTTTCTGATTTTTGCACAAAATCTCCACTAAATTTAGTATGGGGATATAGGGTTGCAAAATTGTCATATCCCTAATATATATATATATATATAGGCGTTTCGATATTTTCACCCGCCCCCTACGCCACCCCACCCCACCCAACCCCTTCCTCTAAACTTTATGATTGATTCGTGATTTATTGTATATTTTTTTACTTTCAATTTCAGATTAGAGCACTTTCCATTAATTTTGAGATCTATATTTTTATACGATTTTTATAGCATGAAGTTCTCTATCAGAGTCAATTATAAAAAGAGAGGAAGGAGAAAGTCAAGTAGTGCCACACACACACACACACACACACACACACACACACACACACACACACACACACTCACAAGTAGTTTTGTAGTTAAACTTGAGCATTGCTTTTATTAAAAAGTTAGGTTTTTATTCATTGTTGTTAATTAAAAATTGTATTTATTTACCTTTTTAAGAATTGGAATCAATATTTTTGGAAAAAGACATACCTTTAAAAAAAAAAAACATTGTTGCTACTCTGAGAAAAATTTACAAAGAATATGCGCTTTCATTTGAGGTGAAGCCAGAATCCTATGATAATAATGATACATGGTGGAGTGTAATTCATTTGACAAGTTCAAATCTTTCTACTAGCTATGGAGGTAGAAATCCTGCTGTGTTTTTTCATAATAAAAAAAAAAGGATCAATGCAGATATGCTCAGCAGTCAATGGTTATATAAATTATAATTTTTTGACAAGTCCCCTCCCATTGATGCAATGGTCTACTTTAAAAATATCACAAGAGTTATTTAATGGAATTTATGTGTTTTCAATCACTTTGAATGGAACAATAATTCATTCAGTTGTAAATAATCAAACAATAGAGATATCCAATGTAAATGTTTATGCTGGAAATCCATGGAATGATTCTCAAAATGGATCCATAAGAAATTTTGTAGTAAAAACAGGACCTTCTGGTATGAAATAAATATTACTTTTAAATTTTTTCAGTAAAACAGCTGAAATATACTTTTCAAGTGTTATTATTTAAGTAGTTTTTATTACACTTTTTATTATTTAAATTGTTATTTAAAAAAAAGAAAATAGAAAGACAACCAAAACTAAAGAAGCTTTCAATGTTTTTTTGATAAAAAATTAAAATCTTAACTAGGGATCAGACATCAATGGAGTGCTTGGTCAAGTTGCAATGTGTCTTGTGGATATGGATCAAGGATTAGGACTCGAAATTATTGCTTGACTGATTATTGGGAGAATAGTACTGCCACTAGCAATTTTATAACATGTTTCAGCAATGATACTTGTAAAGGTGTGTTTCTTAACATTTTAATGAATGGTTTTGATTAAATGTTTATGACAACAAATGGTTTATCCCTTGATTGAATCAGTTAGATATACAGGGTGCGGCAGCTATTCGCAAACTAATTTTTGGCCAAGCTTTGTGATGTAAATAAAATACTTCCGCAAGTTTTTTTTTTTTATTGATGTTCAATGATTGTCTTAGATTTTAATAAAATTGTGAATACAAAACATTTTAGTTAAAAGTTTTGCAATGGAGAACAAAAGAACCGAAGCTTTAAATTTGATTCATGCGGGTTTGCCTGCACGTGAAGTGATTCGTGTTTCTGGAGTGTCTAAAACTACATTTTACAAAGTGAAAAAACGTGACAGTGCTGAGAGAGCCAAAATGCCATCTCCAGTGAACAAAAAAGTTGATAAAAAGTTCACAGAAAAGTCTAAAAAGAATGTTGAAAAGAATCTTACTGCATCCATCAGAAAGACAGCAAAATTTTTCAATATTGGTGAGAGCACAGTCAGAAGAGCTCTAAAAATACATGGAAAAGCCAGTGTGGTCCAACCTTCACATCAGCTTTTGACAGAAAGACTAAAAACGTTACGATTTTAGCAATCAAAAAAGCTTCTGAACCAGCTAAAAAGTCTTGCTTCATCAACAGTTAAAGTTTTCTCAGATGAAAAACTTTTTAGTGTTGACTGTGTGATAAATAGGTGTAATGACAGATTCGTTGTTCAGAAGGATGACAAAGCACCATCTGTGTGTCTTACCAAGCACCCTCAGTCCATCATGATGCTAGGAATCATCGCTTCCAATAAAAAGAAATGTCCACCAATCTTCATCAAAGAGAAAGAAAAAGTTACCTCTGATGTGTATATTAGCTTACTAAAATGCTTTGTTGTACCATGGCTGAAGAAGACATTCCCAGAAAACAATTACATCTTTCAACAGGACAATGCACCTTGTCATGGGTCCAGAAAAATTCAACAATATCTTCAGAACAATACGGCTAATTTCTAACCCAAACACTTTTGGTTACTATCCAGCCCTGACCTGAATCCCCTTGACTATAGTGTGTAGAGCATAGTTGAGAGTAAAGGAAATTTAATTGAATGTCAAGGTGGGAAAAGTATTTATCTTCAACTTTTCTCCTATTAATATTCATGAATATAATTTTTTAGTGCTTTAAAAATTCATTTTCAAATATGTTCTTAAAAGTTCGCGAATCGCTGCCGCACCCTGTATTCTGATATTACCAGTAGTATTTTGTCATTTTATATCTTTGAATATATCCATGATAGATTTTAATCTAACTTAGAAGAGTTTTTGTTTTTCATTTATACAGGAAAAACATATCCAAAAATCACAACAAAAAAAAACGTATTATTACTACTTTTACCACGAAAAATTTAATTTTAGGAGAATTTTTTAATCAGAGCTCAAGCAATGTTGGTCAGTGCTTTTCTTATTCCCATAGTATGATACATCAATTGGTAGGTTAAACATTTATGTGAACTTAAGTAATTCTGAAAAATACTTAAGTAATTCTGGATGCAATCTGGAAACAAAGGATATTGTTGGTTTATAAATGTTGGTACAGCAACAACAACATAAAAGGAATAGTTCTACAATGAAATGTTGTAAAAGTTTATGTTAAACTTATCAAAAAACCAGAACTTTAAAGTTAATGATTTTTTAAGGTCACTTTTAAAGGAGATATTGCCAAAAACAGAGGAATGATAAAAACTTTGTCAAAGCAAATGTTTTTTTGGTTTATCAAAATAATGGTAGGATCAAAGAATGGTAAATAAATTTTTAATTCAGCATTCAGTTTTAAGCTGTTAAGTTTTAATCATCAAACTGTTGAAAAATAAAAATTTTTAAAAGATGTTCTTTTAGCTATTGATAAATTGCCAGAAATGATATTGTGATGATTTGACAGCTGCATCTAAAAATATTTTAAGTGTATATTTTTACATTTTTTTAAAAAGATAAGTATTGTTAACCTGACTTTAAAGTATAGCTCATTTTAGTTGGCATGTTAATTAATTTTTGTAAAAAAGTTTCTCTTTTTTTTTTCTTAAACTAAAAAATATATTTCACAAATAATTAGTTAAACTTATCAAGTATTGTGCATTCGTGTTTTATACATTCTTGTTGTACATGTGTGTATTATATATTTTACATTCAGTTAATATGTTTAGAAATGGAACTCTCATTATTTTTTATTTTCTGTAAAGTTAACTCAATTTATCTTGTTGTAACTTTGAGATGGATTTTTTCTGAGTTGTTAATGATTCACCTAACCACTTAAACTAGACAAGGAAGCAAACCTGATACCCTAGATACTGACTATTTATCATGCTCTTAACCTAATTATTCATAATGTTGTCAACTATCTTTTGCATTTTACTATGAAGTAATAATTCAGCTGCAATCAAGTATGTCTTGGTACTTCCACCATTAAGTAAGGAATTAAATACAATGTCTTTTTTTTTCAACTTCTATGATAATTATCTGTGTTCTTAGAGTTATTAACCTCACTGAATACTTTGAATGTACACTGCAGGCTAAAAGTTTCTGAACACTTGGATTTTGTTTAATTTTTTGACTAAAACTCCCATAATTATTTCAAAAAAATTCAAATATCATATTTTATAAAAGGTACATATAGTTACTATTTAAGAAAAAAAAAAAAGACAAAAAATGAAATAAAAAAAATACTAACAACACTATTATTATTAAACCGTCTTTTCGTCAAAAAACAACCCCTGAGTTTTTATCACTTTTTTTGCAATCCGTGGCATCTATTTATTAATTTATTTATTATTTTGGGTGTAATTGGTAAACAGGATTCTTCTGATATCTGCCACAGGTGCTATTTGGATGTTGGGCATTTTTGTCTGACCTTTTTGTCCAATTCTTCCCACAGTAACTCTATTGGGTTCAAATCTGGTGATTGGCCCAGCCAGGTCATGTTTTTTAGGACACCATTATCCTCTTGTTCCTTTATATAGTTCTTAGATAATTTTGAGGTGTGTTTAGGGTCATTGTCCTGCATAAAAACAAAACCACGACCAATAGTTCTTGAGCCAGAAGGTATAGCATTGTTTTCTAGAATTGTTTTATATTTTTCTTTTATGATAATACCCTCAACTTTAACTAGGTCACCTACACCAGCTGAAGAAAAACATTCTTCATACCATAATTGACCCACCACCATGCTTGATTGTTGGCACTAAACACTCTGGGATCATTTTTTCTTTTGTTGTTTTTCTGATGTAAATTCTATGTCTTTGCCCAAACAAATCAAATTTGGACTCGTCGGTCCATAGTACTTTTCCCTAGTCTTCTTCTGTCCAATTTTGGTGGTCTATAGCCCATTATAACTTTTTCTTTTTATTTCCAATCTGTAGCAACGGTTTCCTGACCGCTATACAATCAGAAAGTCTTGCTTGTCTAAGACGTCATTTCGTAGTGATTAATGAAATAGATTTTGAATGACTCCTATTAAAGCCTGAAGCTATTTCCAGGGCTGTAAGTCTTTGTTTTCTTTTACTCATCAATATTATACTATTATCTTCTGCTTTTGTTGTCTTCCGTGGTCTACCAGATCTTTTTTTGTCTTCAAAAATGCCTGTTTCTTTCCATCGTTTGATGTTATCTTGTACAGTACTTTTGGCAAATTTTAATTTTTTGCAAAGTTTAAGAACTGAATAACTCTCTTTATGTAATGTAACTATTATAGAAAGTTTTGCAACCGTTAAAGAAGGTTTTTTACTCATATTTTTAATTAAATAGTCGAATTATAAGATTTTAAAATTTTTTTAAAGATTTTTTAATGCAACTGTCATTAATGCCAAATGAAAACTAAACAAAACTAAATATTCTTAATTATTTTAGTCGGATATCATTATATTATAAATATTTACTTCATGTTTCAACAAATAAATAACTTTAACAAGACCAAACTCTTAAGAGTAATGAAACGCTATATATCAAGTTAAAATAAACAATTAAAAAAACAAACTTATTTATGTAAGTTTGAGGTTAGTAATACCCAATTACTGACCTCAAACTTACATAAACACTTAAAATTAGTAAGTTTAAGTAATATAAATTAATATTATTGATTAATTTAATGATACAGGATAGATTTTAGTGTCCAGAAACTTTTGGCCTGCAGTGTATGTTTGACAAAATAGAGTTTTCAATAACCTCTATCTGGTGTTTTATCTTTGGTTCTTCCTAGTTTATATTGGTTTTGTTTTTCTGTCTCTTCTTATAAGCCACACAATAATGAGTTTCTGTACAGCCATCAATTCTACAAGTTCTACTATTTTTACTTTTTTTTTTTGACAAATGGTTAAATTCAAATAAAGCATAATATTTGCTTCTTTATAGTCTCTGAGTGTTGTATTATTTTGTATACTTTAAACTTTGGGCATTTCCAAGTTTCTGATTTTAGTTCACTTTACTTTATGAACTTTTGAAGTGCTCAATGAACTTTTGAAGTGCTTCAACTTTTTCATTTATTTCTTATTCATATACCTCATGTCTGTAATGTATTAAATACAGTTCTGGAGCCTTATTTTGGAGTTTGTAATGCAACAAAATACCAAGCTCCTTAGTTTTTTTGCAACAACCAACTAACAATGCAAAGAAAATTCTTCCCCCTCCCCTCCCCTCTTAAGTTCAAAGTGCCTAATGTTTATTTAAATATTTTAAAGAACTTAAAATACTGCAGACTTAAATCATAAGTCTGTATTTTCTATTTAGTGTCTTTAATTCAAGTTTTTTAAAGCTATTTAATGCTAATGAGCTTTGATTTAAATCAGATCTATTTAACGCCAATGAGTTATATGAAAGGGATTTCCTATTTATAACTGGACATGTGGAACTTAGTGATCCCCTCAATAGTTTGTTTAAATATGTATGGCTCATACAAAGTTCTTTTTGAAATTTTATTGCTCATTTTAACAATAGAAGCTTTTCAGTTACTTCAAAAGATAAGATTGATTTCAAGAGCAGGTTAAATGATAAGTGATCAAGAAAATGAAAACAAAAATCTTTTGTTTCATGGACAATTTCTCAATATATGATTTAATCTAAAAATACCATGTGTTTACATTGTTAATCTAATGTAGGAGAATCCAATAGCGCATATGATGCAGCTAATAGTTATATTATTGCAAAAAGTAAATAAACTACACTCTTTTTTTATAATATTTTTTCACAAATAGTCTTATGGTGACAGAAAAAGTCTTTATGGTTTTAAGGTTGCTAAGAAATAATTTTTTAGCCATTTCCAATTACTTTTCTCCCATTTCCTGCAGTTTGCAAAAAAAGTAAACCAAATATAAAGTATTATGTTTAATTGTCATAGCAAACTGCTGTAACATCTCTATGGCATTTATTCAATTTCCAGTTTTAAATCACAAATCATTTATCAACACAATTTAAGCAGTCATAGTTGAAGTTAGTTCTGCAATAGGTAAATATGTCAGACCAAAATAAACAAATTTTATAAAATTGAAAAGAAATTTTATCAAATTTTATCAAATTTTATAAAAGTGAGTTAGCAATAATCCAACCACTTGGATTATTGCTAACTTCACAAAAAAGTAAACCAAATATAAAGTATTAAGTTAAAATTTGTTAGTAACATCCAAGTATTGTGTTTAATTTCTAATTTTAAATCACAAATCATTTATCAACACAACATATGTCAAAGCTGAAGTTATTTCTACAATAGGTAAATATGTTGGATCAAAAGAAATGAGTTTTATAAAACTGAAAAGAAACTGTAAAAAAGTTTTTCAGAATTTGAAAAGTGATTTAGCAATAATCCCACCATTTGGGTGTATTAAAAATGTCAAAATAACATCTTATTAGCCAATAAATCAAAAAAATTATTTCCTATCTGGCTTTCTGCTAGAAATCTGTGACTTCTCCTTTTAATAGAGTCTTTCCCTAAGTTACGCTGTCTTTTTTCCAAACCTCATAACTTTTCTGTAGTTAGATTGATATATCTTAAACTGTTGTGAATTTAAATAGATGAGGTTAGTTTTATAAATAATAATAAAAAAAATTATTTAAACAAATTTTTAAATAAAGAATAAATAGTTTCAGTTTCTTGAGCTTTGAATAAAAATATTTTTTTTGATGAAAGTGAATGTAGCATTTTTTTAAATGTAAAAACAACATTTTTAGCTCTTATATTCTTAATATTCCAAAATATCCTTAAAATATTTTAATAAATCTATAGGTTCTAAAGACAACTCGTAACTTTTGATAATAAAGTGAAATATAAGAAATCTATCAAAGACAACATGTAGTTAAATTTAATCCACCAAATTTTGACCATATTCTGTTTGGTAAAAATAGAGTTGTATGTAAACTTCTTTAGAATGGAAATGTGGAGAGAGAAAAATCAGAAAAGTTACTCAATATTTCTTTCTTTTGAACTATTTGACTTTGATCACATTACTTTGATCTATAATAAAAATCATGGTCTAGTTTTTGAAAGTTTTTTTAGTCTTTATATTGATCGTTTCAATGTATAAGTTTGTAAAATTTGCATTTTCAAAAGTGAAAGCCTTTCTACAAAATTAGTAAAGTATTTTTTAAAGTGGTTGGAGAGTATTTTGTAACTAAGCCTTTTTATGTCATATGGTTGATATAATATGTTTGTGTGTTTTGGGTTTTCAGTTTACTGAAATGATTTTTTTTTTAGTATTATCAAGTTATTCAGAGTTAATACTGCAGATTATCATGAACTCCACAAATTTTAATTCAGAACTGTTTAATATGGTATGACTTTTAATGATCGTTCAAAAATATTTTTGTCATAACAGCACAATAATGCTTAACTAATTTAAGAATATGAAGTACTAAATTATACACTTTACTGAGGCTGAGTACTTAAAAGTATTATCTATTGAATATTTTTCTAAAAAACCTGATGATAGCTTTAAGTGGTATTAAATTTTTGTCTCCATATCCCTTTCTGCATTTTGCCATACTTAAGAATGGCTAATTGGCCTCAGTCATCTGCTTTAGTTTGTGGAGTATTTTGTATGGTTTCAAAAGATTGGAATTTAAACCAAGGCAGTTGTGCAGTATGTGCTAACACTGTCTTTTTGTTGACAAAATCCTTAATCTGTTGTAACATTTGTTCATTTGAAGAGTTTATTTTTCTTGTCAATATCCTTCTTGCAGAAAATTCTAGAACGGCTAAGTCTTTCTTGTATTTTCATCGGTTTGTATTTGTTGTTGTGTCAGAGACTGTCATCATTGAAAAAAGTGCAAAAACAATTACCTTTACAAGTTATTTTCTCTGGTTTTAACATTAGTCAGCAATTGATTCAATAAAAATAATCCCACTCTTTTTCAAAGCATTTTAACTTTTTTTAATGCAGCCTTAAATAATTTTTTACTTTGTATATCTTTTTGTTGTTCAGTTACAGTTACGGAAAAAAGTATCCGGACAAACTATTTTTAGGTATAATTCTATGTTAAATGAAGGAAACCTCATACTGTTATATATATTTTTGTAGCTCTCAACAAGCTCTATCTAAGTGTACCATCAAACGTTTACTATACTAGGTAGATGTATCTTTTGGTAAGAAAAACTAAAATGACTGTGGAAAAAAGTATCCGGACAAAAATATATTTATTTTTTTTTTGTAATTCATTTCTTTAATATTTAGTCCATCCTCCTTTATTATTTAATACTTCGTCAATTCTCTTAGGCATTGACTCAACCAGACTCTTACACCTCGTTATATCTATAGAATTCCAGCATTTTCTGAGTGCTTCCTCGATATCGTCTTTTTTCGTCAATATGAGCTTACAAATTTCTTCCTTGACTACTTTCCTTAGGTTTTCTATAGGATTCAAGTCTGGACTTTGTGCTGGCCAATCTAACACCTCGATATTTTTGCTTTGGAGCCAGGCTTTGGTATTTTTTGCCGTATGTTTTGAGTCACCATCTTGCTGGAATAAGAATTCTCCATCGAATAACTCTCGAGCAGATGGTAGCATATGATTTGAAAGTTTTCTAACATACTTAGGGGAAGTCAATGTTTCCTCTATAACATGAATACGCCCAACACCATTCCAACTGAAGCATCCCCAGGCCATGACATACTTGTCATGCTATATTGTCTGTTTAACATGCTTTTGTTGCATTAACTCATCTGGTATTCTCCAAGTCCAACATCTACCATCTGAACTATTAAGGCATATTTTTGTTTCGTCTGACCATAATACCTTCTTCCAATCATCAACGGTCCAGTTTTGATACTTCTTTGCAAACGCAAACCTCTTTGCAATATGTCGTTTGGCAAGTAGCGGTTTTTTGACAAGTGCTCTACCATGTAAATCATACTCATGCAGCATATTTCTAACAGTTCGAGGACTTATATTGACTAACTCGAGTTCTCTGAGTTTATTCGCAATATCTGTTGCATTTGGTCTCACGGAATTCTCAACCAAAGTGAGGATTTTTCGATCAATCTTTGGAGTTGTTTTTCGTTTTCGTCCAAATCTTGGCAAACTTTTGAGTACTCCATGCTTTTTAATTCTCCCCAGAGTATCTTAAACAGTTGATTTGGGCATACAAAACTGTTGAGCTATATCTCGAACCTTTTTGCCTTCTTTTGAGAGCACTTCAATCTCTTTCCTAGCAACTTCTGTCAATTCTTTACTTTTCACCATGGTAACGGTTGTCAATGGGTTCTAAATGTTATAGAAATAGAAATTATGGTTTTTATCATTTTTACTTATATTATCCTAAGCTACTAGGATACTTATAAGATATTATGCCATTAACTTTATTGAAAATCTTGACAAAAAATTAGCAGAAAGTAGCTGTCCGGATACTTTTTTCCACAGTCATTTTAGTTTTTCTTACCAAAAGAGACATCTACTTAGTGTAGTAAATATTTGATGGTACATTTAGATAGAGCTTGTAGAGAGCTACAAAAATATATATAACAGTATGAGGTTTCCTTCATTTAATATAGAATTATACCTAAAAATAGTTTGTCCGGATACTTTTTTCTGTAACTGTATTAAATTGTTTTTTTTTTTTTTTTTGGTTTCTTTTTGTTTTAATTTTTCTACAACTTAATGTACATAATTTGTTTTAGATTTCTGTTTGCTTAAATGATTTTAAAATGTTGCTAGGTAATCCAAAGATTAGTATATCAAATGTAAGGTAAAACTTTTATAATATTTTTTTTGTAATTTTTTATTGTAGAAAGCTTTTATTTAAATAAAAAATAAAAAATGTTTTAATTAAAACATAAACAAACAAAAAAAAAACAAAACAACTTCATAAACTTCTTTATGCTAATATAAAAATAATAAAAACAGATCATTAGCACCAGTTCTATTTTCATTTTACTGATTGCTTAGCATTATTCAACTATAATTAATAATTTATATATATACATATATATATATATATATATATATATATATATATATATATATATATATATATATATATATATATATATATATATATATAATAATCATTAAATGTAATAGTAATATATAATAATTGACATTTTACAATTATGTGAATAATATTTTATGATATATTAATATTTTATTATAAAATGGTATATATAATACTTATTATGTAATAATTAATATGTAGTAGTTAATAATATTTTATAAAATAATTTTTTAAATAATAATTTAAGTTATATTTCATATGTAACTTGTTATATTGTGCAAAATGAACTTTTAAAAATTTTTATATTAAGCTTTTTAAATATTAAAAATGAAAATTAAAACAAGTAAAAACACATTATCCTTGTAGTACTTGGCTTTCGATTAAAAAAAGATTTAATTAGCATTGAATTTGGAATAGCAAAACATTTTTAAAATAAAATGTTAGTTGTTTTTTTTTTATTATTATTAAAAACAAATTTAAAAAAGTCTCTAAAAGAGGCATTTATCTTAAATATATATAATAGCTATTAAATGTAACAGTAATATACAATAATTGATATTTTATAATTGTGTGAATAGTATTTCATAACATATTAATATTATTTTATAAAGTGGTATATATATAGAAAGTAGGGGAGACCGGGGCTAGTTGGCTACGGTTTTAGTTTTTGAGCTCTGTGCATTTCTGGGTGAACTTTTTGAGGATATCAAATTGCAGTTCAAAAGAATATGAATTTGGTAAGCATGTTCAAGTGCCAAACATTAAAAAAATAATAATTTGTGGCTCAAAAAGGGCCTCCAAAAAAGAAAAAAGCATGTGTCAACTTACCCCAACCCAGGGTAAGTTGCCTATACTCTCAGGGTAAGTTGGCACACCATATAAAAAGAGACAAGTTTAGCAACATTAAGCATATATTTCAAGTGCATCTTTTTTATGAAAACTCTTGATGATTTTTATCCGACAATATTTTTTGACATTAACTTTTATTGCCAACTAGCCCTGCAATCATTGTCCCAACTAGCCCTGTGATCATTGTGCCAACTAACCCCAAAAACTTTTTGCTCACAAAATGGCTTATAAATCCCAAATAACGCAAAATATTGAGAAACACAAACATGTGACTGGTTAGACACAAACAGAAACATGTGACTGGTTAGAGTGAACCATACAACATCTACATCTATTCGAGTTTACTTGCAGCTAATGCTATTGCTTTTTAAAATTGAAAAAGCAATATAGTTACAAAAATTACAAAATTAATAAAAAAACACAAAAATTGCTATAACTTCTATGCGCACGCGCTTATAGCCCTGAAAGATGAGTTAGTAAAGTGGGAAGGCTCCATGTGAATTTTGGAAATTTCTAGTGGAAAATTCCAAAGTTAAATGCAGTGTGTCAACTTACCCCTGTAGCCAACTAGCCCCGGTTTCCCCAAATATGTAAAAACTATGTATAGTTTAAGTTAGCAAAATGTTATTAAAACTTTTTTTATATTTAAACTTTTTTATAATAAAAGCAAACAAAAAAGTCTCTAAAAAGGGTTTTCAAAGAGGTTCTCAATTAGTTCTATGGTCTGTAAAGGAATAAGATAACAATCTTATGACAAACTTTGGTTCACTTTTTTGTTTAGAGACTTAAATAAATTTCTCTTTTTTTTAAGAGATTTTGTTTTGCCTTTTAATACTCAGAGGTTTTATAATATTATTTATGAGTGAAGTGTTTTTAATAATTTTTATTAAATTTATAAGAGTTATTAGGATGATTCAATGTTATATAAAAAGAAATTAAGCTGTAATTGGTTTTTAGTGAATTAAAAATCATTAGTTTTCTAAGCTTCATTCTATTTATGTTTGATATGATTGATCTATTTTAGTTCTGGAGTTGTAAATGTCACTGTTAGGTATGCAAAGATAAGTGATGACAATCAGTTAAAGTTTTATCAATACATGGAAAATAATTGTTTCCCAACACTTTACAAAAAACTTTGGATTAAAAAAGTGTTGGTTTTATGTAATGGTAAATATTTTAAGTTATTAAAAATTACTTATCTAAACCTGTTAAAGTTGTTCAATCACATAATTGGTTATGTTCTTAAAAATTAGACTGCTGCATGATTGATGCAACAGGAGAAGGGAAATACAAATATAATAAAACACTAGTGAACACAACATCTTTTGTCTTATGTAAATATAATGCTTCTCTTATTAAATATGCGTTTAAACACGTTTTTTAATAAACATTTTTCTTTTATAGGAGCTTATTGGGAAGATGCTAATTTTAGTGGCTGCAAACCAAAATCTAATGCCACTAAGGAGTTGATTTCTTTAATTGAATTATGATTTATTTTGCATAGTATTAGTTTTATACTTTGTTTGTTCCAATGTTTTAGATAGGAGAAATGAAATTAATTTATTGCCTATCTTGGTACATAAGATATCAATATGCCTATTTGTATCAAGATCCATCTTAATATAATGAATCTTTTTTTTTATTATTATTATTATTTTTATTATTATTATTATTATTATTATTATTATTATTATTATTATTATTATTATTATTATTATTATTATTATTATTATTATTATTATTATTTTTATTATTATTATTATTATTACTTTTATTACTAATGTTATTATTATCACTATTACTATTATTATTATTGATTATGAATAAGACTTTCTATAGTGGTATTTGAATACTTACACAATATTTAGAGATGCAATAATTTATAACTAATTTTTTATCTGCAGACTCTCCATTTTTAAATCATCAACATATTCATTCAACAATATTCATTAAATGTTGAACAGTATCATTTTATTACATTTCTTGGATATTTTCAGGCTGGGCAAGAATTCATTGATTTTTTGATATTGTTAGGAGTAATCTTTAAGTTTCAAAAAAAAGTTTTTTTTTAATTGTTCTTATGTTTTGATTGTCTTAAGATTGATACTCCTAATTTAAAAGTATCTTGTTTATTGTTTTTAGTTTATTAGTAGTATTACAATAATGCACTTGAATGCAGAACCAATATAACTTTGCCCTATTTTACATATTTAAAATGTTAAATATGGAGATTTTTTTTTTAAGAGAAGTTTATTGAGCTGTATGTTACATAAGGCTTTGTAGTTTTCCTTTTTAGATGTAAAAGTTTTATAGTGTGTATTTTCCTTTAAAATTAGATTCCTACATGTGTTGGTAAAGAAACAAATAAGAACTGCTTATCTCCTGAAGTCAAAATTCAAAAACTCAATGAGATTAAGACATCCAAATCGTTATTCACTACTCATGAAGATATAGTCCTAGTATCAAATATTCTTGATGATGTTTTTATGAAATCATCCGCCAAGATAAATGTAAGTAGTTTTTTTTTCTTTTTATAGTTTAGTAGTTTTTAGAGCTTTGTTAAGTTGGATTGTGGTTTAAAAGTGAGTTCCATCAATTGTGTTCAATAAAAGTTTTGTAATTATCTTTTTAACTTTGATTTTGAAAAATGATTTTTAGAATCTTATTGATTTGCTTATCCGTCATAAAATTTAAATTTATTGAAATTCAAATCAAGAAACATAAAGCGCTGTTTTTTCATATGTAAGCAACTGCCCTAAAGGTAAATGAATGAAAAGTGAATCAACTACATCAACCCAAAATGCAGAAAATTGTGGACTAACTCCAGTCATGCATTAATTTTAATGGCAAAGCCAGATAGCCAAGGCAAGAAGCTTACAATATACATCTATTATGAGTAATCCACCCTAAGAAACCATCATTGGGGAATTAAACCAACTAAAATTAACGCAATTGAGCTGACTGTTAAATCTCATTTGTAAGTGATTTGTCACTGTAATAATGCTCAGTCCAACTGTTAAAAGTTCTCAAGGTCACTTTTGAGGCACTTTATTGGGATGTTCTACCCAATTCGCTGCATTCACTCGCTGATCTTGCTCCTCCTGACTACACTGCCCAACAGTGACTTTGTTTTGGAAACAAAATTTGTTATTTCTTATGTATTTCCATGTGCTGAATTCGAAAATGACATTAAAAATGACATATTAGTTCTAGTTTAGGAATTAAAAGCAAAAATTTTCTCTTAAGGCAAGGGTTGAATTAAATTATCGCGAAATGAAAAATACGGAAAAATATCTGGTCTTCAAAATTTTAGTTTATGTAAAACCGTGTACTTTGTTTTCAAGGGGCGAATCAACTTAAATTTGTTAGTGAAAAAGTTACAAAGTATAAAATAAAAAACTTAAACTACAAAAGTAATAACACTCCACTAAATAACTGCATTATAAAAGTAATAACACTCTAATAGTGTAATTACTTTTATAATGCACTTATAACTTTTGTAATTCATTCTTAGTTTGAAACAACATCAGTAATTTCAAATTTTAATTGAAGTAGAAAAGCGACTTTTTATTGGTTGGTTTTTAAATTAGCGCTCGTTTTTATGGACTGTTAGTAACTTTTTATGAAGTACATTTTGCTAACAAACTTAAAATAATTTGCGCCTTGAAAACAAATAAAGGGCTTTGCATAAACTAAAATTTTAAAGACCAGATATTTTTCCAGATTTCGCTATTCTATATCTCAAAAACTAGAGCTAATAAAAAATTTTCGTTGTCATTTTCTTTTTTCTCAGCCCAAAATTAGTATAATTTGAATAAAATTGTTAAAGATACAAAAAAAAAAATTTTTTTTTTGTTGCGCAGTGCTACCAGTCAATTTTTTCAATGCCTGAAACATGGGGATAAGTTGTAATTAACAATGTTCAATCATTTAAATAAAATACTTTGTACTAATTTCTCTGAATAAAGGTTCAAAGTTAAAAAAAGAAAAAATGTAAATTATAGTTGTACACCCAATATAACTTTTTTCTTGCTTTTTAAGTGAGGCGTGTTCACAGAGTAATTGATACAAGTGATCTTACTATCAGCATAAATCTTTAACTTTTTCTTTAAAATAAAATGAAAGCATTTTTGTTTGTTTTTTTTTTTTTTTTTTTTTTATGTTGATTATTTTGATATTTATAAAAGAAAACCTAAAAGTATTCTGTTATCTCTTATGTGCAAACACAAGTGTTAATAAAAACAAACGTTGTTGTTTTTTTTCTATTAGGTTACAGGTGACATTTTTGATATGGTCAACATGATTTTATCAACTGATAGCTCTTTGGTTATTTTAGCCCAAAACACTAACAACTCTTCTAGAAAAATATTACAGGTTCTTCATGTATTAGCCAATGAAAGCACTGAGGAAGTTAAAGAATTTAAATTGCCTTATAAAAAATATTCATACGAACAATTTGCCTTAACTCTTGCTCCTGCAAAATATACTGATACATACATTCAAGTTAACAGCCAGGGAGAGCAAGATCCCAGTGTAAACATAATGGATAAAGTTTCAACATCCTATCAAAAAAGTAAAATGTTTTAATGCATTTGTTTGTCCCTGATGGATATTTCTGATAATTGTTGAAAGTTTAATTGTAATATAACTTGAGATTAACTCTTATTTACTCACATTTGTTCCAAAATAAGAAGCTGTTATTGCTTCTACTTATAAAAGTGCACCCTGTAAAAAATATTTTTCATTCAGATTTGTTTTATCTGTTAATATTTTAATTATATTCGTCATTTTTCACATTTTTTAATTTTCATTTTTATAAGAACTTTCTATTTCCATTCAAAATGTAAATTTGATTTATTAAGGCTGAGCTTTTTCTAGAGTTTTTGGATTTAGTTTGCTTTCTTTATTTTGTTAGGAGTTGATTGGAATGCTTCTGTACTTATACCCAGAAGTGCACTAAGCCTTCAAGATAATGTTCTATTTTCATTTGTATTTGAGAAACCTACTTTTTTCTTATCAAATAACAACTCTGCTTCTTTACATTTTAATCAAGGAGAAAAAAGGCAGAATGTTACTGGAATTATTGTAAGCTCCATCATTTCTGCAAGTGTTTTTAATCATTCAGTCAAAAACCTCAAGAAACCTATCAAATTAAGGTTCAAGAAAGTTGATCACAAGAACTTGAATGGATATTTGGATTGCTATTTTTGGAATACAACTTTAGGTAAATAGGAAATGTTTTGGTATATTTTCTAAGTTATCAACAACTTAACATAAAATGATTTATTTTTATAATAAGTTTGTTGGTTAAATATTTAAGAAAGCTGGTCAAATGCTGGTTGTCACAAAACTTTGAAAATAGTTTTGAAGTAAGATGTGAATGTGACCATCTCACAAATTTTGCACTTATCCTTGATACATCACAGCATGGTTATAATCCTTTAGCACTGCAAATCGTGAGTTGGATTGGAAACGTCATTTCCTTAGGAGCATTGTTTTTATCAATATTGATTTTGGTGTTATTTAGGTCAGTATTTATTTTTAATGCTTTTAATTTTTATTAACTGAAGAAGTTTTTTTATTTTAAAATATAGCTTACATTTTAGTATGAACATAAGTTTTGGGCAATAAATGTTTTATGAGCCACTTAAAGTAGTATCAAAGGTTTGTTAAAAGTATTTGCAGCTGCTGTTTATTGAGCTAATATGAAGCAAAGATTATTATAAAAAAGTTATCTGACAAAGGCTAATGTTAGTTTAAAAAGATAAGAAAGAAAGATAAGAAAGAGGTTTAAACTCACCATACATTATAAATCTTCTTATAAAATTGTCACTAGCCTCTGGAAGTTATTAAATAATAGTTACCCTAGGCTGAGATTTTAAGAATACTTGGTAATGAGCTAGAAAAATTTGTTGATTATTTGCTGAGCTGAACTAAAGAAAAAAAAGAAAAGAAATAGCGCTTTAAATTATTGATATTAAGCTGCTTCTCTACTTAAAAATCTTAAATAAAATATTTCACTGCATCGAATTACTACATCAACAAAAAATGTCATAAATATTTTTTCTCTTTATCTCTTAATTTTAATTCTTACTTCTAAGAGAAATCTATTATATATTTTATTATAACTCTGTTATAAATTTATTATAAATTTATCTTTTTTTTTTGTAAGGTTTGTTTTAAATTTATTGTAAGTTTTTCATGAATTTTCTGGACTTGAAATAAAAAATGGCTCTAATTGGATTTTAAAACACACAGTTTTATGCCATGTGTTTGCTGTCAGTTCAGTAAGAAAAACATGAAAGACAAAGATTGTGAGCCAATGGTGGAATTAATAAAATTTTAAGAATCACGGCTGCATCAAAAGGCAGAGAAAATCCAAACATTCTGTTGTTCTTTTCTTTAATTTCTAGTATAAACCATTATGTGACAAAGTAAAAATGTTTTGCCATTAATGAAGTACACTTGATGCTTAGTGTATTCAACTGAATGTTTGATTGACTTGGTGTTGTTTTAAGCACCATTCCAGAAAAAACAATCTTGAAACTTACCTTAGTTTTGTTCGTACATCTACGAATGGAGGTTAAGAAGTTATTTTTTTCAAACTTAAAATATAGTTTCTGTAGATCAAAATTTTGATGAAAGGTTTCAACTTTAAAAGGCTGTGCTGCAAAATGTATGTTCAACAATTCTTAAACTCAAAGACTTTAAAATAATTTATTACTAATAAATTATTAGGCAAGTATTTTAACTCGATGAACGAAGTTTTTTACGATTTACGCTCGTTATTTTGAACTATGATGTGTACCCGTTTATTACATAAACGAATTTGAAATAGACATATTTCTATGTAAGCAAAGAAAAAGTTAAATTTCTTTTGACTTTAAAAAATGATCTTTTAGATGTTTATTCCAATATTAGGTGTTTTTTTTTTTTTTTTTTTTTTTTTTTTTGTTGCAGAAAACGGTGTCGACAACTTTCTCTAAAAATTCATCTTCAATTGTGCATTTCATTAACGGCGCTGATTGTGATATTTCTTGCTGGAGCAGAGCGTAGGTCGAAGCATATGAACAGCTGTCGTGTTATTGCTGGATTACTGCAGTATTTTATCCTAACAACGTTTCTTTGGACTGCAGTTGAAGCTGTGAGCTTATATAAAAACTTTGTAACAGTGTTTCACACCGTGGACCCTGTTAAGTTCTTGCGCATAGCATCACTACTTGCTTGGGGTAAGTTTTTTTCATTTGTTAGAAATCACAGCTATAAGTATTTGTAAAAAGGAAACAATAAAACAAACAAAAATAAACTCAACAGTTGTCCCCAATGCGTTGGTCCGTTTTTTGAAAAAAGGTATTCAATCACGAGCTGTTGTCCGTAGCCAAATACGCTTAAATTTCTCTCACTTTCCAGGAGTTCCATTATTGATTGTTGCAATTTCTGCAGGTGTTGCAAGATGCTCGTTTGGTGATTTTGATTTGTAAGTGAAACTCTTCTTTATTTTTTTATCTCTGCGTTTAGTGATCGAAGGCTGTAACATCAATCCATTTTAATTGTGGTTTATAAAATTAAAAATATCTTTTGCTTATAGATGTCTTTTACGTGGAAACGCATACTTTTTTGGGGTGTTAACTCCGGTATCCGTTATACTGGTTTCAAATTTTATCCTTCTCGTTTTGGTTATGATATCATTAAGTACTCGAAGAGTGGAAACATTTGTAACGAATCAGGAAAAAATAGGAATTTACAGGCGCATACTTAGGTCTTCTCGCAACGCCTTTGCACTTAGTACTTTACTGGGTTTAAGCTGGTTTTTTACTATTGTTGCTGTAGGTATGTTTTGGTTAAAAAGAGTTTTTGTAGTTTTATTCATGCTTACATGCTAACATTTATAGGTGATAACGTGTCATGTATTCTATAGCGGAAAACGTTTTTTTTGTTTGCCGTTTTGTTGTAAGTTAGCAGCTCCAAAGTGACTGGTGCTAAGTGATATTTTATATCGTGTTTGTAAATTCATAAGTTCTTTTAAATATATTGCAGTTTGTTCTCTTAGAAGATGCGATGGAATAGTTTCAATGGTTATTTTGTATTTTCAACAGCTTGCAGGGCTTATTTTTGTTTGTTTTATACATTTTACGTAATGATGACTTAAAAGAACAGGTGCTTACTTCATTGAGATCACTGTCAATAAGTTCTCGAAATAAAAGTTCATCTTGTAGTTCTACAAATGGTAAGTTATTTATGTTTTTTTGTTGTCTTTTTCATTAGTAGAAAAAATAAATATTTTTCTGTTTATGCTGCAGATGTTATATCCGAATCTTTTTTTTTTTTTTTTTTTTTCTTATAATTTAGAAGCATTTTTTGACTCAATAAATGACTCAAATGTTACTGCTATCAAGTGTTCAAAATTAGACCTGAAGAATTTTTCTTGAAGTCAACATAAGTTATATTCAGCTATTATATTATGCAACTTTCTTTATACCCAATATCCAATAATATTGGATATTGGGTATAAAGAAAGTTGCATAATATAATAGCTGAATTATAAGCTTCTATTAAAATTAATCAAGATTACTTCAGTTGATGGAAGATTTATGTTGTCAATATTATGTAAATTTTAATGCAACATGCTAACTATGTAATTTATGGTGTAGCGTGCTATTTATATTTTTGTGTAGTGAGTTAAATATATGAACTTTAACGTTACCTTTTAATTGGAAACTTTTTTTTTTTTTTTTTTTTTTTTTTTTTTTTTTGAAACTTGACAAGTTTAATATTTTTTTCAATATTAAAAAAATAAATCAACTTATACTGAGTTGCTGACAATTTCGAAATATATCTAGATACCTACCTAATATACCTAAAACATTTCCTATTTACCTTTATTTTTTTTTTTTGTCGAATGTTGTGTCGATGTAACCCTCTCTTTTTTCAAACTTCAAATATTAAAATCTGATTCGATGTTTTTTTATGTTGCAATTTACAATAATATGAATAAGAAAATTTATAACAGGGACTGTTTTTAATCTTTTGGCACTCTAACCTTAATTAACTGAAAACTTTTGTAAACATTGTCAAATTACGAAAGAAAGTTTCGTTACTTTTTTTTTGGATATAAAGAGCGATGAGCAAATCGTTCCGTTTTATGCTCACTTGTTGTATGTCGCAGAAAAGTCTTGGTTCATCAGAACCAAATAAACTACCAACTGTAGCAGAACCAAAATATCACTGTTCGCTATCGGTTTCAAATAAGTAGTGGTTGTTTATTAATGACTAACAGGCAATACCTTGTAACCCACGAAAATATTGAAAATTAGTTAAGCGGGTAGGAATGTATAGAGTTCGATTCTACGTCACAGCCACTGATAATAATGAATGAGTCAAAAAAAACTAACACCACTAAAGTGATAAGTGGTGTTGCCGTTGATTATCATTAAGTTTATTACCTTATGCTTCTGATGATTAAATTACTGAACGCAATTTTTGGCATGTCTACCGACATTTCAATTGAAATGAGATAAACTAGGGCCACGAAAAGATTCTAGTCCAATATCTGGTCCCTAGAAATTATTATCAGCGAATACATACGATTATTCGCTAAGCGTTCGTGAACAACATTTATCAGATGTTAACTTGGGTTGCTCGTTTTTAACCGTTGCTAAGCTTCTGGTCATTAGAATTAACACAAATGAGCCTAAATAATTATCTCTTGATTAATATATGAACGGTCTACTGTCTTATTAATATCTGACTACTAAAACAAGGTCGAACTCTGATTTTGAACTAAATTAGGCAGTGCTGTATTTGATGTTGTAATTGGCGTTTCCGCATTGACTTACATAAATTCCATAAGATCTTTGTGTGCCATGAGCTTTCTAAGTATAATCTTTAAGTGAAAACTTAAAACATGTTTCATGTTAAAACTTTTAATGACTGCGTCTTTCTATAAAATGAAATACGAAGTCGAAAAAATCTAAATGCGTTCACTTCTTTCAAGTTCACTCAAACTATGATGCAGCTTGGATATAGCATGGCAGTTTGGAACTTGATATCAACTCTGTATCTTGCACTTGCAGCATTTGTAGTTATTTATAGAGTCTTAGTTTAAAATGGTCCGAGAACTTTCTTTTTGACAATCTAGTCATCATAAATTGAAACTGTAATTTTGTCCTGTTTATCTAAGAAACACAAAATGTCCCAAACCGAAGACCACATTTATTTTCAAACTTTTGCAACAAAAGTATGAGCAGTTATTTGTATTTTTTTTATTTAAACCATAAATTAAATTCAATCGATAATTAAGGAACAAAGTGTGTTATTGATTTGCTCGTACATGAACAACGTCAAAAACTAAAGTTTAAAATCTACAACTCATCCTTAAACAAACCACAATAATAGAAATATATAGAAATAAATAGAAATAAAATCTGTTAACTTAAGGGATCAAAACATTTTAATTTGCTATTTGAATAACTTTTGAATAACTAATTTTAATTTTCTGGTTGTTAAAGCTGATGATATGCATTCCTACCATTTGTATGGTTCACCAGAAAAATTTAGTTAGACCAAAAAGTTAGTCGACTAATTTTAGTTACGGTTTTTTTAGTTAAGTTAGTAATAATTTTTAGTTTTGGTCACAACATTACTAAAATTACCATAATATTTAATTGAATTCGTGGAGGTGACCTAAGATTTTTCAAACAAAGCTTGAAAAAAATGTCATCGCTTTTTTAGGAAACTAACTTTTACACATCTCCCTTTCAAAAAAAAATTTTATTTGGGAAAATCATGCATCCCTAAATTTTTTGGCATTTGTGGAATTGTTAAATTTCGTCAGCTAATTGAATTAGCGGAATTTGTCGATGGCATAACGCTAAACTTGGATTTTTTAAATTTATAATTTAATAAACAATATAACTATAAAATAAGAAACCCCTCTTCCTGTAATGATTTTCATAGCAATATTTAAAAATTGTAAGAATGATTAGTTTTTTCGCATTCTTCACTTCTGAATTCTTGATGACACAGGCATATTTTTCCTGCATGACTGACAAACCAAAAGCATTTTAAATCAAATGCTGCGGAAAATCTGAAATCTTACAAATTATGTTTTCCTAAAATCATTCAAAATTTACGTTTTGACAGAAAAAGATCTGTAACTATTGCATGATATTGACGAAGCTGACCACCGCTATTCATGTATATTGCAGACTGTATTTTTTATTTGCATCAAAGACTTTGGGTTATAACTTTCAAATTGGTTCCCTCTCCATAGAAATTTTTAGCACTTTTGTAACAAAAAAAAAAGTGAAGGTCTGGAGCAAGTTTGGCTCAACAGTAAATTTTAATTGGCGTTAAAAATGTTTGGAAATTAAGCTTTTTCTAAATATTTTTTTGTTTGTTTAAAACCAATTATATTTGATATTCAGTGTTTAAGAGACTGTTGGACTGAAGACATTTCAGTTAAAATACAAATCAATCGCAAGCTCTTTGCCCACAAAGTAAATATTTAAATAATCTGTATGAAAAAAATACGAAATTTAAATAGACTTTTTTTGTGCTTCTTTCTCATCTTTGCCCACTCCGTGTGTTGTCAAAACAATCTGTGTGTTGCCACTCCGTGTGTTGTCAAAACAATCTGTGTGTTGCCACTCCGTGTGTTGTCAAAACAATCTGTGTTGCCACTCTGTGCGTTGTCAAACAATAAAAGTTCATTCGAAATTTATTTTGAGAGTTTTGATGAACATAGTGATAAAGCGAAACTTTTTTTTTGTAAATTAACCTCGTTTTCAACATATATTATATAGCAAGCATGTTGTAGTCCTCTTAACCTCGTTTTCAACGTATTATATAGCAAGCATGTTGTAGTCAGTTTTAAAAGATTTGAGAGATTCCATTGCTGTAAAACATCATTGCTTTAACAGTTCGCTCAGCTCATTTAATCGATCATAAAGTCATCTTCTTTAGGAGATTAGTGATTAATTTAGCTATTGATTGCATTTCTTTTTAGATCATCGTTCAAGAAAATAATAATAGAATGCTGTTTTTAAGAAAAAAACATCTTGTAATAAAATATTGAAAAATCCAGACAATTATTTTATGACTATGACTGGGCCAGCAAAATTTACTACGATTGAAGCTTTAATTAAGTAATCTGTCGTTGCAACGTTGTCGTTGAAATAGTAAATTGCTTCCAAAAATTTTGACCTCGTGATTTAAATTGAAGAATTGAAATTCTATTTTATGGTAGGTAGGTCATATAGCAAAATAATATCCAAAACTTATAAACAAAGAAAAAACAGCAAATATTCCGAGAAACGAATCCCAGATTATCTTCGTAAAAAGATTCCGGAAAATTTCTCGTCAAAGTTTGTCATAAATATTTGGTTGTCACGAGCAAACAAAAAAAATGGAGCGAAACATCACAAAAATGTCAATAGGCCATTAACAACGATATAAACAACATCAAAGGTAAAAAAACATAAGATAAAAAATTGTTAGGCATATTATCGTGCTCTTCAGTTTACTGGACAGTGCAGCAGATGGTTCTTTAGGCAGTAAGCATCATTGGTGATTGTTTCCTCATTTTTAAGCATGTGCTCGCGCTAAGGATTAAATTTTTTAATAGTCTGGTGCACACCAAACAAATACCAATTACTGCTGTGATTCTCACAAAACTCCTAAAAACAAGTTAATTAGGCAGCAATCAATTTTAAGTCAATCATAATTTTAATTACGTTTTTAAAGTTAAAAAACGAGAACAACAAAACTAAACAACTTACAGACATTAATTTGACGTAGGTATGAGAAGAAGGTTGTGAATTGAGAACCGATGAAAATCTCTCAAAAATTTCTTTGCGTCTGATTGAAAGTGAACTTTCGAACATTTTCATCACCTCGACACGATACTGAAAACAACTTTTTATATATTTCTTTATTTTTATAAAAAAGATGTTATTTATAGCGTGTTCCAGATTTCTGCAACTTTTTTTTATTTTTGAACCATATAAATAAAATTTGGTTCATTACAAATGTTTGGGGTAGTAAAATCATAATAAATAATAAGGGATTCGCTTACTTTGTCATGCGGTTCTCCCAATTCAGGATACATAAACAAACGCCTTTTTTCTTCTGGAATCAACTTCTCGTTATCTTTCCCCCACTGTAAAAATAAGAAATTTATTTTGAAAATGATGAGCACCACCACTTAACCAGCTTTCAATGAAATACTTACCATTAGCTTTACTTCACATGCACCTGTTTCAGCAAGGCACTTTAACAGCAATTCATCAGTTACGCCTGTGCAAAGAATGTTTCCTACCTCTATAAAAATAGAAAGACAAATACAGTGAAAATTTAAAAAAAAAAAAATAACCATAGATAAACGCAAATCACTTTCAAAAGAAAAAAAATACATCTAAATATAAGAAGTATAAAAACCTACCCTGTTGCTTTACACTTAGCACCTCTTTGAGATCAGCAAGACTTAAACAACCGGAAAGAACTGTTTCTCTGCAGAACTTCTTGAGTTCTTTCAAAAAAATATCCGAGGGGGGCTTTTCACGAGTCTCTAAAGTTCGTTTTCCAGGAGGAATGAAAATTTCATAAGTGCGTTCCTCATCAGTATCGGCAACTTCAACTTCAATGCAACCACGTTCTGATGTAACATCGTTTTCCACAACGGAAGTTTCCATTGGTTCTTCTTCGTCGGAATCGCTTTCAATTTGTTTTACTTTTTTCTTTTTTCTTTTTAATTTTTCAACTTCATTGATAACCAATGAAATATTTTTTATCGGTTTTTTAGTTTGTTGCGGATTAGTTTTTTTGCCTGACATCTCTTCTTTTTGAGGGGATGCTTGCTCGGCTTTCACTTGAAACATGTCAGATCTAAGAGGGCTTATCTGCTCTTGTTTGACATTAACGCTGTTTTCTTCCTGAGCATTTTGAGATTTACTTCGAGGTCTGGTTTTTAACATCGATTGTTCTTCTTCAGAGCGATGTTTAGAAATGTTTTTTTTAGACTGTAAACCATCATTAGAACTTTGCGAAACGGTTCTTCTTCTTTGTACTGTTTCTTTTTTTTCACCAGGAAGTGTAACGCGCCTGCGAGGGGTGTTTGGTTTTCGATGAGGATGATAGAACAGACCAGGAAATGTTGTTGCATTCCATTCAATACTCGAAAAATCGTCCGTGAGGTTGAGTAGTTCAACTAAACTTCATCATTAAAAAAAATTGTAAAAAATTGATATAATAAAAAATTAGAATTTACAATAATAATAGAAGTATCAAAAATACTTAATAGTAAAAAAAGGCGCCAAAAACAGGCAAAAGCGAAAAAGAAATTTAAGAAAGCTGACCTTGAATAAGATATTTAAAGAACGCAATAATGAAAGAAGTTTAAAAAATTGCTAATCACAAGAGGTACTAAACAGCAGCCAATCACAAAAGAGGTAGTTAACAACAGCCAATCGCAAAAGAGGTATTTAACAAAAGTTAATAACAAACTGATATAAAAATATCTATCAGCAAAAAAAGCAACATGAATGTTGAGCAACTAACAGATGCAGCTTTAATTTTTCTTTAAATGGAATTGTGGATTATTTTGGAAAAATACCTTCCGTATTTATGTTTCCATATAGCCGCTTGTTCTGCACATGTTTCAGCATGTCTACATATATTAAAAGACATTGATATTAAAAATCCTATTATCAAGTTCTTTATATAAAGAAAACATAACGCTTGACCTCTCTAAGAAATCTACATCTGTGTTGAGTCTGAAAATCCAACCATGTGCAGGCCGCTGCCTCGCTAACTAAATTAAAACTCTCAAATCTAAACACCTAAACGAGTTAACACTTTAAACAAAATGAAAAATAACTTCTTAAGTAACACAAGTTCACCTGTTCAAGAACCTCTCTTGTTTCTTCTGTTGGTAACTGCAAAAAAAAAATAAAAAAAAAACATTCCAAAAACTCTTTTAAAAACTGTGTTTACTATTACATATAATAAAAATATGAAACACAAAATTATGATCGATGACTTATAGAGGTTATGATCGATGACTTATAGAGGTTATGATCGATGACTTATAGAGGTTATGATCGATGACTTATAGAGGTTATGATCGATGACTTATAGAGGTTCGAATGTATTGCAGTAAAACATCACTGAAATTATAGAAATTCAGAGAAAGAGAAAAAAAAAAGAAATGTTTATTTAAACGCTAAATACCTTTGTATATGCAACAATCTCCTTTCTTGACAACACTGATTTACGATTAAAGCAAAGCATCTATAAAACATAAGATAAAAGGAAAAAACTTTAACAATCAAAAAATCTTTCTTACGTTTTTAACGTGAAAAAGAAGCATCGGCGTCTTAGAAGCTAAAGTATCGATAATACGATATTACCGATACCAATACCGATATTTTTAAGTCAAACGAATATTGGTAATGGATTGGTTGAACATTTTTAACATGAAAAATCGATTTAAAAAAGACAATTATCGAGATTTTTTATACGGAGATATTTATCAATGCTTATTACATCTTTTATTTTTCCGATATTAACGATAATCTCGCCACTGCAAATCCTACAGTAAAGTCGCCAAATGAGCCTGAATGGGATCTTTATAAGGCAATGACAAGGTCAACAAAGCATGATGAATGAGGCCTAGTGGCCACACCAGGCTGAATCTGTTTGCTGTTGGTTTTGTAACGCCTTCTCTGTTGGTGGTAATATCATGAGTTACAAATGAACTCGTCTTTAGCCTGAGAATGTCGAGAAGCTTATTTATATCCTGAAAAACTGTAAAAAGATTAAATCCTGGAAGTTGATGTCGATGCATATATTGGACAAAACTCCAGAATATGATGAAATTAAGGTTTTGGCTGACCTAATCATTCCTAGACCTACTCATAAGGAAATTTTAACACCAACTACATCCGGAAGATCACTAGTACTTGAAATTTTTGTTGTACATTTGGTCGAACAAAAACTGGTCAAAGTTTGAAAAGACTTTGACCAGTTTTTGTTCAACCAAAGTTAGAGAATTAAAATGTTTTGAAAACTTATTTTGTTCGACCGAAGTTAGAGAATTAAAATGTTTTGAAAACTTATTTTATGGGAAATATCGGAAAATATATTCGGAAAAAACATGAAATATACCGAAAAAAAACTAAAAATACCTAGAATGACATGAATTACCGAGGCATTAACTTGGGCTCGGAACCGTAACCGTAGGCTCGGAATGTATCGATAATTCTCAGAAATATCGGTACAGGATCAACCTACATAGTCCTTTTTCAAAAAGTATGGATATTTTATCGATGTAACAATCCAATTTTTTAAAAATATCGGTATCAATTATATCTGAGTCGCCAATGCTTATTACAAAACATTATGAAAACAGCATAAGGTTGCTAACCACATAATCTCTTGACGGCCATAGCTTCTCTGCATCGAGGCCACTAACATTACTTTTAGTTCCAACTGGATAAAGAACTTCACTTTATAAAAGAGTAAAAAAAACAACATGCAAAGAAAAATTGTGTAAAATTTGCAATATATTTCGATGCACTTAATTATATTAAGAAAAAGGTTTCATTAAGTATAGATTATAATTTTTGAAAAAATGAAAAAGACTAATGTTTTAAATAATCTTTTCTTTAGATCCTTGAAAAAAAAAAAAAACCTTGTAGAAATTAATTGAAATCAAATAATTTACATAAGGTTCTCATAGAAATCATAATAAAATGGGAGTTGCTTCATTTTTATAAAGAACCATCTTAAAGAATAGGTAAACAGCATTAAATCTGCCACAGATACAAATCTCATTTAAACAAATTACAAAGTTTCTCCAACCTTTTTACCACCCAGCATCCTTGCACTAAGAGAGCATACTGAGCAACACCTTTCAGTACAATTTGCTCATCCAAGCCTCCTCCAAGCAAAGCACATAGCTGTGAAAATTGCATGACTTTTGCTAGATAAAATGAATTTTGCTTCTTTTTTTAACTTTGAAAAAGAATACATAGGATTGCCAATGTTTTGTATGACATCTTGCAAGCCAAAATAATCTTACAGAATCAAGCCAGCCCTATATACTTTTTGCTATATACTTTTTTTAAAAAAAATAATGATATTTTTAAAAAAAAGTATATAGCAAATAACTTCTCAATATCTTAAGTTGGGAAAATATGAATATTTTACTTGTTATGAGCAAAGCTTTAATTTGATCTTTAAACTCCATAGTCTTCAGCTTTGATAATGAAAGCATACCATAAGGTAGGTCAGCTGGTAAACTACAAAAAAAAAAATAATAATAATAATAAAATGAGTCAACATTCATTATAATAATTTTAATAGTAAAATTTTTGGGTGAGCTAAGAATTTCAGATTTTTCAGTCAGAAATATTTGCTGTTGTTTTTCAAACAAAATTACTGCTCATAACTGATAAAAATAAATTATCTAACAACTGTAATTGCAGTTCTATTAAAAATTGAATTGCTAAACAATACTTGTACTTGTATAAATGAATCTTTTTTGAGTGATTACTGAGGAGTTGGATAATATTTTATGAGAATCACTCTCTAAACAAAACTTTGTTGCTCCATTTTAAAAAATGGTATACATGCTCAACGAATTGAAAGTGTCTTCTCAGACTTACTTATAGTCTTGTTCTTCTTTTGGAGAAAGAATTTTCAGATAATCTCTAAAAATATTTTTTTTGATTAAATATGAAGAAATGCAGCAAGAATAAATTATAGCATTACACATAAACACATAAAAATTATAATAATGATAATCATAACGTAATGTGAAGCAAACAATAAAAGAAATGTTTACCATCATGAAACAAATACTTTCATGCTCATGTTGTTGCTGTTGTTTTTCATTTATATATTATAAATTTTAACATTTAGAAAATATTTTTTATTTTTACAAAAAATATATATATTTTGTTTTACTGCAATACCTTTGTACCTCTCTCTCTCTCTCTCTCTCTCTCTCTCTCTCTCTCTCTCTCTCTCTCTCTCTCTCTCTCTCTCTCTCTCTCTCTCTCTCTCTCTCTCTCTCTCTCTCTCTCTCTCTCTCTCTCTCTCTCTCTCTCTCTCTCTCTCTCTCTCTCTCTCTCTCTCTCTCTCTCTCTCTCTCTCTCTCTCTCTCTCTCTCTCTCTCTCTCTCTCTCTCTCTCTCTCTCTCTCTCTCTCTCTCTCTCTCTCTCTCTCTCTATATATATATATATATATATATATTCTTTTAAAGACATCTCTTTTATTTTGAATTTTATCTTGAGAACAGACAATAAAGTTGCACATTTTTTAAAATATGAAAAGCAATATTAGTTTTTTGAAAACTCTACCGTGAAGTTGCAGTGAATTCTGGGGCTTCAAAGTCATCTTGCAAACAGTACAAAAGATTTTTTTCATTCAATGAACGTTGATCCTTAAGAAAGAGAAAAACTTTTAGTTTTAGTTCAAAAAATATAAATTACATAAACCTTTAACTTTTAAGGCTTTTCACACTCTAATACATTTACCATAATTGCATTACCATAAAAATCAGATAGAAATTTAAAACTATTTACATGAGGATGATAGAACTCCATATTTTTCCACTCTTCTTCTATAACAACATCATGTGCTTTTTGTTTTGTACCAGCTGTTTCAAACCTCAACTGAATTTTCAAAAAAAATACATTATTAGATTTAAATATACTTTCTTTTATTGCAAGGATTTAGAAATCAAAGATAAGAAAAAAAGTCATTAGATAATCACAAAATAAAAACAACTGGTTCAGATATGCAAATTTAAATTGAGCATCTAGACAACCTGTATTGGTTTTGCATCTTCTTCTTCTTCACTTTGACTAAGCTCTTAAATTAAGATAACAGTGTTAAAAGAAAAAATAAACATTGAAAAAGTTAATTAAAGTTAAGTTAATTAAAAAATGCATGCTGATGGTATCAATGTATATGTGGCAAAAAATAAAAATAAGCAGACTGTACAAAATAAAAAGATATAGTTAATTAGGAGTAAAAAAATGGTAATGATTAAATATTTATCATGCTTTAAGCTATAGGTCATATCAATATTTCCAGATAGATTCTGTGTTCATATATTTATTAATTTTTTATTTACAATAAAGATGTAAAAAAACTAAAAAGTTATTGAGAATTAGTAGCACATTGCTACATTACATCATTTGCTATATAACATTATTTGCTATATTACATTATTTGTTACATTATATCATTGCTACAGAAAAACAAGCAAATTAAAAAATACCATTTTCTTGAGCTGAGATAGCTGCTTTCTTCTGGTTTTCTTCAGCCTTGTCAAAATAGTGAAAACCAGGACGTAACTGAATAATGCCTTTAATAGGAGTGATATGCAAGACACCTAAATAATGCTTTTTTTAAATTTCATGATAGAGGTTAAAAGGTGTAAATGTATCTTGATTTTGTTTTGCATCATTGAAAAAGTATATCAAAATATAAATTAGCACTGATTACTAAAAAAATTTAATGCTTAAAGTATAAAATTTGTTTTTATTTTCAAGACTATTAAGTTTTGATTCTGATTTAAAGATTTAAAACTTCTTTTAAACCATTCTTAACATAGAAAAAGTTTTTTTTTTTTTTTTGAGAAACTGACATTAAATTTAAATTGCATTAAAATCTTTAGCAGAAGCCTTAGAATTAAAGAATATCTTAGAAACTGGATTAAAAACAAACCATCATAATAAACAGCAGATGCATACTTGGAGTTATCTTCAGTTGCACAAACTGAAGAAAGCACATGCCGATCCATAACTCGGCTAAAATACAAATGCAATTTAATAAGTAATTTAAATTTAAATAAATTTAAAAGGTGTTTTTAAAAGCAGTTTTGTTAAAATGATTTCTTACATACCTTGGAAATGTAGGTCTTTGATTTTCATTCCCTCTATCAACTGCATCAGCTATTTGTTCACCTCTAGAATAGCAATATGTAGAAGATGAAACATCCATTCCCAGCTCAAGTTCAATCTGATTTAAGTAGAAAAATTTCAATCAAACAGAATTTGGTCTTATGAAAACATATTGCACACAAATTTTAACTCTCTTTGTCTAAAGGAAAAAATGATTTTATTTGCTAATTAGAAAGAGCAGAGATTTCAGATGTTTTATTTCATTTACAGCAGTCTGTACTTTTGTGTTAATTATACAAGGTCAATCTGCATTTTTAGGGATGCTAAACACTGTTTTCAAGAAAAAAGAAATAATGGTTACTTCAACTACAGTGATATTACCACACAACTAATATGTACCAGAATTCAATTTCACAGCATTCTATTCAAACATTTTAATCTTTAACTTGGGTGCAGATTTAAATTTACAAACATTTTTCTCTGAATAAGAAATTACTGTATATACAGTGTACCTTCAAACTTATACAATTTGATATAGTGTCCAAGATTGACAGAATATCATGAGAATATTTCAAAAAAGTAATAAGTATTATATACATACATGTATTAAAACACAGGCATATACAAGGTAAAAAAGAACCTTTTGCTGAAGTGGTTTCATTCTGCATTCCAGATGAGGAACCCTATCATATGTCATACTTGCAGGTCGAACAGGATACTAAAAAAACTTTTTCAATGTAACTTTTTAATAAAAGTTTTGCAAATTCTTATGTCTTTCTCATCACTAAAAAAGAGTCTTGATCTTTGAGGCAGCATTTAATCTTTTACCTGATACAAAAAGAGTTTTTCAGAAAGTGCTTTAGCCAAACATACATCGACCTAAAATTAAAATTATATTATAACAGCCATAAAAGCAAACTTTTAAACATCTATCTTAATACACAAATCATAAAATTTAGCACCTACCTCTTGAACAACAGGATCATCTTCTTCATCACTAGAATTTCCAGTAGCCATGTGTCTTTAAATTTTGATAAAACTTAACATGTGGAATGCTATCATTATTTTTAAAGAGATATTTAAATTTATAAAGTAATTGCAGTTTAGTTAAAGGTATACATTTGTTTACACTCACAAGTTACACTCACAATCTATCAATTATTATTAAAAATAAACTTCCAATTTTAATAATTCTTCTATAAATTTATAAAAGTATTTTTGAAAAGGTATGCTAGATCTATTGTAAATATGAGACCTTTTATTTAAGTCGATTAATCAAAGTGAATACAATATTTTTTCTTTTTTTTTTTTCCCCTGCATTTAACTAAAGTTAGATTTTAAAAAATACAATTTCTTCTTTAGACTAAAATATTGAAAAATAAAATTTAAAACTTGGAACAATTATTGACTAAATTTTTCTGCGTATTAAATACAATAAAATGTTTAGAATAAGAGATTTACCACGTGGAAAAGGGAACTATTTCTTATCCACTTTCATATAAATCATTCCAAATGGTCCGAAAAAATTGGCTTAAGGTTATGCTTTACATAACTTATTTGGATATTGAGCATTAGGAAATAGGAAAGATTATAAACATGATAAAAATCTCGTATACATGAATTCAAAAAATATGAAAATTGTGTTAGAAATAAACTTAACGTTGATTTTAATGAATTGCCAAATACTCTAATTTCTCAGGCTTGATTTAGCCTTAAGAATTAACGAAGCATTGAAAATGAAGACCACAGGAGAAAGAAAGCCAATCACACGTTTATGTTTTCGAGAGGATCGTTATTTAATGTTGAACTAATGTTGTTTTATCTCTTTCAAATTTTTTTATTTAAAACTTGATTTAGGTAAACTTTATTTCATAATTTATATAATAATCAGGGGCGGTAGCTTAAACATTTTAAATATGTAACTCGGACTCTCTTTTCCCTTGAAACTTTCAAATACTTCGACGCTTTTTTAAGGTGGTTCACCACCAAATATTTTTTCAAAATTTTCAAAAAAATGAAATTTTTGATATTTAGCTCATTTGATAGGCAATTTATTGTAGATAAATAATAAATAAAGTTAGTTGCCAAATTTTTTTTTTAATATTGAGAAAAAGTAACTTTTTAAAAAAAAGTACCGTAGCAACGACCTTAGCAACGCAAAACATCGATAAACACAACTGGTTAATTTCTAGTTTGTTCTGTAATTAATAAGTCATAAGCTTAAATAAGTTTTTATAGTGGTTTTACATTATTACTTTCTCAAAATAAATTAAAAACAAAAACGCTAAATGTTGATTAGTATGATGAATAGTTAATAGTTTGACTGATTAATAAAATATTTGTTCTGATTATGAGACTTGGGTTATCTTAACTTATAAGTCTTAAAATGGTCAGATCCTATGCTAGAAGGAAAAAAAGACATTACCAAGGCATTAATCGTTACAACAAAACACAAAAAATGCCAGAGCACAGTTATACCACAAGACCCAAATTCTTTTCCAGAGCAAAAAAAATTATTGCAAGGAAAAATCCTTGACTTGATTATTTGATTTCAACTTTGTAATGAACTTTGAGTTACTTCATTAAATGATTCTCGAAGTTATGAAATGTCCGAGTTGCTTCTCTTCAATTTTTATACAAAACTGTCCTAATAAAAGAATGAGACTTTGTTTGACCTTGGAGCTTTGCTGTAATTCCTGTGATTGGTGTAATTTATTTCAAACTTCCAGACCTATTTCAAATCTTTTCAATAGTTCTGTAGGAAGAGACAGCTATAAAATAAATATTCTTTCTGTATTAGAATTTAGAGAAATAGGTGAAGGTTATGAACCAATGAAACTATACCACCAGCAAACGAACATACCTTCAATTACCTATGATGCGTATGATAAAATTAACAAAAAATTATACAATTCTTATGAGACTGTTACTCAACAGGTAATTAAAAAAGCAGCAATAGAAACTAGAAACTTGATTGATAATAATGCTTCACATGATGATACAATTCAATGTCTGGTTTCAGTTGACGGAACGTGGCAAAAAAGAGGTCACTCATCATTTAATGGTGTTGTCACAGCCATATCAACTTTAACAGGTAAATGTATAGATGCTGTTGTGTTGTCAAAACATTGTAAAGGATGTGTACTTTGGAAAAGCAAAAAAGGAACTCTAGAATATGAGGATTGGAAAGCCAACCATAAATGTCTTGCAAATCATCAAAGATCATCTGGTGCTATGGAAGGTGCAGGTGCAGTTCCTATTTTCCGTCGGTCTGTCGAAAAATATAAGCTACAATACACTTATCATTTGGGTGATGGTGATACCTTATCATATTCTGCAGTATTAGCTTCATGTCCATTCAAAGATATAGAGATCAAAAAAGCAGAATGTATTGGGCACATCCGAAAAAAGATAGGAAGTCGTAGTCGAGCACTGCGTCAACGTCTGCATGGAAAATAGTTGTGTGATGGAAAACCAGTAGCAGGAAAAGGGAGGTTAACCGAAAAAGTACTTAACCTTTTACAAAATTGTTTTGGAATGGCTATAGACAAATTTAGGTAATATATATCAAATGAAAAAGGCTGTATGGGCAGTGCTTTTTCACAAAGTGGACATAAAACATATAAACCCAAGAAAAGCTTGCCATTAGCAATAAAAAATACTCTTGTCCCTGTATTCAAAGACTTAAGCAGTGAAGAACTACTTAAGAAGTGCCATACAGTCTTATACAAAACAATAATGAGGCATTAAATGTTACAATCTGGAAACGATGCTCCAAACATATTTTTGTAAATAGAAACATTATCGAAATGTCAGTAAATTCTGCAATTATCAATTTTAATGAAGGTACCCATGGAATTATTGATGTTTTGAAAAATTTGGGAAAACGTATTGGACATTTTACTCATATCGGATTGATTAACCGCGATAAATGCAGAATTAAAAAATGCACAATCAAGTCTTCACTTACTTCAAAATCCCAATGACAGAAGTTGAGCTACCAAAACAAAGGGTTTAATGATAAGGAAGCTCAAATAGAACCATGCCGAGCTTATTCTGCTGGATTTTATCAGTTTTTTATACTTTATAGTTTTCTTTTTTGTTATTAAATCTTCTTTTACGTTTTTCTCTGTTTTTGATTTTTTCGAAACATGGTGTTATTGAAAACATGATATCTTGTGAAGTAGTAGAGCAAATCACTTCAAATTTTCAGGAAATGTTAATTATATTATTTTGTAGGGATGACATTTCAAAACTTAAAAATTATTCTACAATTTCTTAGTTTAATTAGTTTTTAGGCCTAAAAAAAAAATCTTTTTTTAATGTTCTATAGAAGAACTGCAATAGTTGCTGATGTAGTTGAGAAATCTTAAAATCCCTATGTCAATACCTTAGTTTACATGTCTAGAACATGTGAAAAATATTTCATAGGTTATGTATTAATATATTTCAAGATATTGTGTTTTGAATAGACCCATCAAAAAGACGGGTTTTTTATATAGGCGAGGCAAAATAAGCAAGACAAAACAAAGTTAAGCATAAGAAACCATTCTCAATTTAGGTATTTTGTATTAATATCAAATTGATTTTTTTTTTTTCAAGTTTTAAACAATTTAGAATATTTGGTGGTGTACCACCTTAACTTCATGCAAATGGGGGCTTGATTTTGTTATTTATGATTCAAACATTACTTAATATCGTAATTATTATTCAAATGTTATAAGGTCAATTTTAAACACCCCTCGTCTCTCCTTCCCCCTTATCGTTTCCTCTTTAACTCCTCCCCTCACCTTTCACCCTGATCTTAGTGGAAACCAGTCGATTTTCTTACCATTACTTGTTTTACAATACTTTTTTTGCTGCAAAGAACAACGAAAGAAAACAGTATTATGTAAAACCTCCTTTATTGCAAATTACAAATAATTATAGTTTTAAAGTATTCTAAGAATATTAACTAGTAAATTCCTGTGGAAAATATGGTAGCTGAACCCCTTTAAACAAATTGACATATTGTAATTTTAAAAAGATTTATTTTACGATTAAAAACTTTTACAGAAACTTTAACTTTGATAGAAAATGAATTTAATATATGAATCATATACCAATGGAAAATTTAATTGGCAGTAAAAAATAACCTCATAAAAGCACTGACAAAAATAATTATTTAATAAAGCAATGAGTTCATAAGAATGAGTAGGTCACTCTTCAAAATCACTCTCAAGCACACTTTCGGAAAGGTTAAGTTCAGGTGTTTCTAAAAGATGTGCGATTTTAGGTGACAGCGGCTTTTTTGACTAAACAATTACATATATATATATATATATATATATATATATATATATATATATATATATATATATATATATATATATATATATATATATATATATATATATATATATATATATATATATATATATATATATTGGTAACACTTCTAGACAGTTTAAGAAAATTATGAATGAAAATTGGCTGTATTTCCTAAAAAGTAGTTATTTAGTTCCTGTGTAGAAATCATTCTTTGGTAGCTGAAAAAATTAAATATATCTCATGAATTACTATTATATTTCAAATACACATGTTAATATATTATATATTACATATTAATACATACATGTTAATATATTATATATTACAAATATTACATTTTTAAGCATTATCATTATATGTTTTATATTAAAAAAATCCTGGTGTTCTAGACTTGTCTTAAAGCTCATATTTTGTATTGAAGTTTTTTTCTCTTCTGGTTTTATCAACTTAGTATTGAATTTCTTTTAAAAAATTATTTTAGGTGTAAGGTATGGTAAATTTTATTTAACATTTTAATAATATAAACTCTTAGCTTAAAGTAAAACCCGGAAATTTAAATAGTAAAGTTAACCTTTATTCTTTCATTGTTGCGCGATTTTAGACAAAATTGAACATAGTGCCCCTCCCCTCTCCTTCAAAATGTTATTGTCTGCATATATAATTTGCTCTAAAACTAATATTGTACCTTTTGTTTATCAAAAACAATTTAAAATTTTTAAGTATAATACCAAAAATTGAATTTAAAAAAAAACAACAAAAAATTAAAAAAAGAAAATAAAAACTAAAATACCGGTTATACTCGCGTATAAGTCGAGAAATTTTGGACGAAATATTTACTCTAAAACAGCAATTCGACTTATATGCGGGTCAGAAAAAAAAACAAATTTATTCCTTGAAATTTGTTTTTTCGTATTTCTCATTTTTTGATTAAAAAATGTTTCATTTAATATTGATTTTGTATTGATTTTGGATCGACTTATACGCGAGTATATACGGTAGGTTCTGGATCAAGTATTTCTACGTATCACTTTATAAAAACTATTTTGCGGTAAAATGTAAAAAAAATATATAATCACTAATACCATCGGAGAGCAAAAAAATAAAAATCCTCTCGTATAAGTAGGAAGTACGATTTGAACTATCAAAAAGGGAATTTTGGGATTCGAGAGTTGATTGCTTTTTTCACTCTAACAAAATTTATGCGACAAATGAAATAGCGCCACAACAAAAATAAAAGAGATAAATGAAATACGAGCGATATATTTACTTTAAGTATAAGTTAGAAGTTATATTTTTTTTAGAGATGTCGCATTTTAACGAAAGAAAAAAAGGAGTGCAAAAAAACCAACTGAAATAAAAAAATGTAATTCTCATTCAAAAAAACAGCTCCGCCATGATTCCGCATCGTTTCAAATAGAATAAGTACAAAAGTCTAAGTTACTTTAACAATTTTTTTAACTTACACATTAACTCGCTAAAATACCCTAGAGCAAAACAAGAATGATTCATCAGAGAGTTATTACAGTTGTTCATTCATAAATACGTAGAAGTGTTCTTCTGGGAAATATTGCCGTATTTAAACTTTATTGGTCATTAAAACAAGACAATTTATTAGAAAAAATGTCAGTCACGGCAAAGATTTTAATACTTGATATTTAGTTCAACGGACCATGACGTTCGTTCATCTTCGTTATGCAGTTTTTAAAAAGAAATTGCTTGCCGCAAATCGACTCGTTTCCTTTGCGTCTCTCTAACGTATTCTCTATAAGATAAAAATCACTTTTTTTCATAACTTGCGTAACTTGTGTTGTGCGCAAGTTATTACAAATTCATAAGTTAGACTTTTTTATTCATCGTTTTTTATTTACAACCAATAGAATGTCTATTATCGTTATTGCATGTTAAAGGCAATATGTACCCAGGGTTGCATTTTAATTTATCTTACCTTATTCTCTGCTCTTTCTTTTTCTTTTTTAAATAAACTGAAAGAAAAATGACAATTACGCCGAGAGAAAAGAGAACGCCCATGGTTATTGTTATTCCATCGGACCTACTTTGCCAACTAGACTGAATAAAATAAAAAAAACTCAGAATAACAAGCCTAAAAACGAATGCTGATGAACTTGGATGAAAAGTTCAAAAAAATAAAAAATAGTAAAATCAAAAGACAATCGAATTAATGCAAAAGTGTCGTTTTTAAATATTAGTGTGGTCTATTCATTATATAATTCTTTGTTTCGTTTTTCAAATAAAAAAAAACCTTAACATCAAAATCTTAAAAATATTTGTAAAACAAACGGTGAAATTCCGTTTTTTTTTAAAAAAAAATCTCATCAACCTCAGTTGAAAACCAACAACACGCTATGTTCTGAAAACTTGCTAAAATTAGCTCTCTGAACAGATCTTTTTCTGCTTTAAAAGTTTACAAAACGCAACCATCTACTTACATTTTTGGGATAGTCAGTAGCTGGTTGCGTGAATATAGCTAGATTTTCAGTTGACAATATCTCGGCCTGAATTCCTGGCGTAGTTTCTACAATAAATAGTGTAATTGCTATTCATTATTTTACAAATGAATCGATGTATACAAAAACGTTCTAAGTCATTAAATAGTTTTTATGACTTAGAACGTTTTTGTATACATCGATTCAAATGCTGTTTACAATTATTAATCGTGTTTATGATGATTAAAAACGGATAAGATTTTAAACCATCTGTAATTCTGATAATTTATAACCCTGTTTCTTGGCACTTTTCCCTACAAATTGAATGACTCATTTTTGATAAAACTGGAATATTTTTTTAAGAATATATTTGTGGAACTTAAATATAAATTGTGTGAAAATAAGTGTAAACTAATATCATACCATTAAACATTTTAATATTTTGTGTGAATGATAATCCATCTCCCATCAAGATTATCCCAAAGTAAAGAAAACAAAGCATAATCGAACTTTCAAATCCACAACTTCAACCAAAACTTTTATGACGCGGCACTATTTCTTTTTTGCTTTATGGTGCGAGACACCGCGTACATTTGATCAGTCATTGAGTGTCACAGTTGATAGCATTTGTTGAAAGCAGTCAGTCATTGAGTGAACAGTTATAATTTTTTAGCTAAAAAAAAAATTCTTTGTTGGTTGAAACTAAAATTAAATAATAGTATCAATAAAAAAAAAAGTGCTCATCATGTTAACTAATATTAATTAATATTAATTAACATTAATTAAGATTAGGAAGGTTCTATATTTAGGATTTCGAAACTAGAAACTGAACACTGTTCTTCTTTCACACGTGGTTGCGCTGGATAAAATACTTTATCAAAAATTAAACTTTGAGTGTTGAAATTAATAACTTTTAAACGTTTCAATCCCGTTCGAAAAATATAAGAAGGATTGCAAAATATACCCAGTAGAAAGCGAGGGTTCAGCTCCAAAGTAAAGAAATTTTTAAACAAACCAATCTGATATAAGTTGTTTAAAAGAAATGTCAATAATATCATATAGCATATGCATAAAACTTATTTACATACTTTGCGCGAGCTCGTCTCGTTTGTTTCACTCGAGTAAATAAGTTACATCTCGCCTTTCAACAGGGCTTCAAAAGTCATACCAATTACGAAAAGATTTGTTACGATATTTATTTTAAAAAGTTCAGCCCAGTAAACATTTGTAATCAAAATATCATCATCTGCGTTTTACTTGGGTTCGATTGCTAATATTATAAAACTACAAAGTTATTTAGGAAACAGACCAAACTTATCTAGCATTTAACTAAATGCCTGAAAGCGTTCATACAAACCGACGATGGGTTCAATGAGCGCGTGCGCATATATTGTTTCTTAAAAGAATAGGCTTTGATTAATGAAAGCGTAACGTTGGGTCAATCCCCCAAAAAGAAATCACTAAACTTTTGACTCTCATAAGTTAAAACAAAATTCTAATATTTGTCACCATTAATCAACATTCACTTTTAAAAAAAAAAATTATACCGAAGCTTTTTTTAAAAAGAGCTCTCGCATTTTTGTTCCTATTTCAAACAACAATAAAATATGAAACATCTGTGTGAGGGATTTAGAAATAATAAATATTTTCAAATATACTAAAATCTTTATCGAGAGAGTTTAAAAGATCTTTGTTAACTGAGTAATGCCGTTCAAATGACCAAATAAATTTATCCACTAAATATGCATGAACACGGCTATCAGTCCCTCGACATTTAACTGAATAAATTGAGATAAAATCTTAAAAATTAGACGAAAAGATTTTTGTGGTTCGTGCGCCACAAAAAAACGTAAACAAAAACAAATGTATTTCATTTATTTCGTATTTTTCTTCTAACTTGATTATCAACTATATTTTTATGCGTGAAAGTTCAACCGCGCTTAATGCGCTATTGAACTTTCACGCATAAAAATTAGCCCGTATTCGTGAGTTATGGGGAAAAAGAAGATGTTTATTACATCAAAGCGTAATGTTAGTTTTTCTTTGTATAAATTAAGTGAATCACTGACATTTCTCAGAAATTGGGTCTTATAGGAAGCAGTGCAGACTTCTCTGAATTAAATGATTGTTAACTCTGAAAAATCAAAAATGAAAAGAAATACAAAAACTAAAAACTGCGAGAGCAGAAAAAGTACTGGAAAAACAAGCGTCATCATAAGTTTATGAAATAGTATACTGAATCGATTAGTCATGAGTTGGTATTGTTTTGGGAGCATCCAGGTTGGTGATTTAATTAAAATCACCAATTGTTATGACTTTTAAGAGTTTAAAAAACTGCCGTCAAGGGAACGTTTAATTAGACAAGGATTTGTTTTTCAGGAAAATAACAACCCTAAGCGCCTTTTAAAGCTGTGTAGAGAATGTTTGCGAGAAAAAGAAAGAAGAATGAACCCCCTAATTATATGAAATACCATCTTAAATCGCCGGATTTAATTCCCAATTAAATTGTCAAGGGATTTGTATCGAGTCATCCGTGCGAAGAGTCCAAAATCAAAATATGATCTTTCGAATTAAATTTTAATGATAATTAATTTCTACTATGGTAAATGACCATTATTGGTTCCATTTTTTTAGAAATACCGTGGTAATTACTTTGGTTTTTTTTTCAATTATTTGGTAATGACCACATCACCCAAAATAGAAAATACTGCCCGATCCACTGAGGATAAAAATCAACGGGTGTAAGGTCTCATCAAAACTCAATCTCTTATTCCAGAGAAAACCAGATGTAATTTCGATACCCGGAGTATTGAATAACAAAAGCGTTCAACAAAAATTATGAAAATTACCAAACGATTGATCAAATTTTAATCTGATAGCAGTTGTTTTGGAGCTATAGTCAGTTGAGTTTTAATATATACAATAAACCTATGATTAGCAATATGCGTTTCATATACAATAAACGGCGAACAGAAAACTTTGCGACAAAGTGCCCTTCTGTTTTCTTATCATTGTTTGGTTATTATATTTGTTTAACTAACAATTGTGCTCATGTTTTTCGATGTCTGCATCTATTAGTTTTTTCATATTAGTCTGTGGTTCTGTCATTCTTCATTATAACAATCACACGTCATACGACTGGATAAGAAAAAAAAGTTTGACTTGTTTACATTAACAAGTATTTTTTGTATTAAAAGTTATTACTTTGAAATAAGGTCCTTTTATTAGGGAAAGAAGGATTTTTATAAAAAGAATAGGTTTAAAAATGATAAGAAGGGGTAAATGAATCTCTTTATCAATACGAATTTCTTTATCAATCTATTGTCTCTGTCATCCCACGCAAAAGGTTATTATTCGGCTCATTGTTTTTTCTTGCAAACTTGTTAATTTTTTTACTATTAGTTTTTTTTCCCTTCAAACCCTAACGTCAGGAATGTGCTCTTCTGGCTGAAAACTTTCTCAACCCTTTCTAAATATCCAGTCAACTTTATGCGCGCAGGTGCATATTAAGTCAGCTAATATCTAGTTATTAGTATGGCATCACCTCTAACTAATATTTTTAAAAATCGGTATACTAAAGCAAATATATGCATATTATAATCTAGCGTCTGTGTTTCATTAAATCATTTATAAAAAAATTAATTTATAATATATTGAGCGCTATACTATATCATAGTTGACTTAAAGTCGTTTTATTTTTTGTAATCATAAATAAAACAACTTAAAGACAACTGAGAAAATATTTCCAATTAGAAAAAAAGTAAAAGTAGTTTGGAAAAAAAATATAATAAAAATAATACAAACCTTCCTCCTAAGTTGAAAAACATCACTTTTCTTCATGTTATGTTAAAAACTGTTTTTTAAAATAACTTTCCTGAAAAAAATTGATCGCCTAGTACTTTTAAGTTTATTATCATTGATAAATTCTTCCGCACATCCCTATTTAGTTGTTTAAAAAGGTTTTCCCAAATATTTGTCTCGATTACTCTTAAAAGTTTTAAACTTTTAGTTCACTGCATCTTTTTCTGAAATGATGCGAAATGAAAACGAGAAAGAGTTTTTAATTATTACAGTTGAGTAGAGACCAATAATTTTCACTAAGGTGAAAATGACTGGTTTTTTCTCAACTGAAAGAGTTTGAACTGATTCCTACTCAACTGAAAAAGATAAATAAAAGATTGACGAAGACGAGATTTCATGACAGACCCCAAACCCTCTTTCTAACGAATACGGTCATTAATATTATTTGTTAAGAAAAAATATCAACGCTTTTAACAGTTGAAGCTGTCGACGTCTTTTTTTTTTTAAGGATCATCCAAAAATGAGAAAAGTTTACATTTTTTGAAGGATCATCCAAAAATAAAGAAATATTTGCTTTTTTGACTAATTATGCTTTGCACATCAGTTCCTTAAATTCTTTTTGTGAAGAATAATGGTTTGTAAACTTTAATATAAAAATTATTTTTTGACTTTTGTCAGTAGTGTTTAATAAAGGTTGCGAAGCAGCGCTCAATCTTTAAAATATCTCAGTAATGATTTTTATAAAGCAATAAAATAGAGCATCTGAAATATTTTCTTACAGCTTATACTGCCCTATTATTTTTACTCATGTGCATTTGCTCACGCTCACGTACGTTTGGTCTTATTCTACAAATTACATGCATGTTTCTCACTTAAAAATACTTTAACTGCTTTAAATATTTTAAACATAAAGCTAGAAATGCTTTTTAAAGAAAAGTATATAAAGCTAGAAATGCTTTTTAAAGAAAAAGAACAATGCAACTTTTAAATTGAATATTTTTTACTTCTTCATTTAAGCATAGTCACATCATATTGTGACTCTAAAAGCAGAGGTATAAAAAATGTATAGTGAATCTGTAAGTGGTTCAGCTAGGGTGACAAATTGCGTAGTTTTTCCGAGTCAGTTTCGATTTTTTTTTGTCAATTAAACAGTTGAAAATCAAAATTGCTTCCAGATTCTTGCTCTATTTTTTGTTTCATTTTATTTCTTAACTTTCAAAAAACTGGGATACTTTATTCAATATTGAGACGTGGGAGAACTTTTATAAAATCGGAACTGTCCTGGTAAAAACTGCGCAGTTGGGACACAGCATGGCAATAAATTCTCCTCACCATGTATTGTAAAGTTCGCATGTGCTGTGCCCAACTCTGATGGAAACCTCATTCATCAGTTAAATGCGATGTCTAGAGTAGACTTAACGCAAGTGATAACGAGTGTGAATAGTGCTTCAACATTATTAGCCCGACTAATAGAACGACTACTTGCCCTATGAGTAAAAATGGAGAATATGATGTACGAAGGTGTGATAGCTAAGTCCTGCTCAGCATCTTCCGAAACGTACCCCCAATTATTTGAAGTTTTTTCCGGACTTGATTTCATCAATAGAATCCAAAAAATCTAGACAGTTTACAATCGCTTACAAGTTTATAAACCAAACTTTTTCGAACACAAGCACAAACTTTATTTTTTTCAGAAATAAAGAAAAAAAAGTATATTTAGACAAAGCTAAACCAACGAACTTGAATGCCAATGTATTTCCAACACTTAAACTAACTTTAACAAGTCAAATTTTTACAACTGACTTTATGACAGGTTTTACGAAATATTGGTTCCCTACGAACATTTATTATTTAAAAGAAGGCTTTCAACTGCGAGACATTTATAAGTCTCTTCTGTACAATATGGCATAGTATATATTAGCTAAATCCATTACTATTTTGCATTTGATTTTTTTAACTAAACATTTTTTAGATTTTATTAGGCGTGTTCGTAATGACAGTAATAAACTAATATTTACATTTAATTGTTTAACATGAAGTTTTCTTTCTTTTTAAAAAAAAAAAGTTAACAACTGTTAACTTGACATGTAATTCCTTAATGACGTGTTTGACATATTGACATATTTTTGATATGTCGTTTGTTTCAAACACGTTAAAGAACTCCCATCTTTATCTGTATAAACTTACGAATTATGCTCAAACCAAACATAAGGTTGCATTTCAATCAATACATGTGCAACCATTCTTGCACAAAGCATCATGGTATTGAACAATTGGAACGGTTGGAATCCGGGGGGGAAACGTTCAAGAAAAACAAAGGACGTTAAACTAAAACACAGATATCAAAAGAAGAAAGCTTAAATAAAGTATTCTCATATGTGCCTTTTTTACATTATGTTATGCATCTTATATATCTAGCTTTTAGAAAAAATTTATACAGTGTTGATATAAGATAAATATTTTTTAAAATAATGACCAATTTATTAATACTTTTTATATTACTATTAAACATAGTAAAGTTAATGGTTTAAAAAACTGTGCTTTTTTTTAACTTGATTAACAAAATGTTAATCTAAAACTTTGTTAAAGTTAGCAGATTATAATGAGTAGAAACCCTCTGCTTCTATTGTGCCTTTACACACCAGAAAAAGCTCTAGCTCTAATTGTGTACTGTCTGAAGATGATCAGGAAATTTGTTTAGCTGTGCTTAAAGCAGGGTAAAAAATGTATTTTCCTTACAATGCTGTTCAAGAAGCAGAATGTACGCCAAATATTACAGTGATAATTTTAAATGTGACTGATTACTTAGTTTAATATTAGAGATAGTTTAAATGTGTGACTGATTACTTAGTTTCTGCCAATCTTCAAAATTTATGTAACATTACTGCTGCTCGCCAAGTTAATGAATGCTTGCCTGATGCTTTTTAAATGAAAAAATGTTGCAAAAATATCATGAGGTAAGAATTATTCCCGTTTTAAAAGTTGGGAGAAAATGAGTTATTAATTTTAGTAAGTAATGAATACTTTTAAAATACGCTTTATTTTTAAATTTTTTCTCTAAATAGTATGTTTAAACAAATTATTTAAAGCGTAAATTATTATTTCTTTAAAAATTAAAGCTAAAATTTTAAGTAACTTTTACTTTTAGAAAAAAATCAAAATCTTTCCCTCAACGTTTAAAATTGGAGACGGAACAAAAAAATTATAACCTCGCGATATGTAGAACATTGTTCATGGTATTATATGCCACCAAGTTTATATCGTATTTAAACAAATGGGCATGAAAATATAGGACGATTTTCTTTACCAAATCGAATACTTTCTGAAAAAGTTTTGAGAATTTTGTAACAAGGATTTCATAAAGTTTGGAGAACATTTTTCATGCAAATATTCACTAACAAAACATGAACGTGGACGTTTTATGAAGACTTGATTGTTTCTCTTATTAGTAGTAACAGAAAAAAAAAATTCAATTACAAAGAAGCCAATTGACTCAGAAGTGATGCAACTTTTAAAATCACCTTCACTTCTGGATAAAATGTTTTCTTTCTACAGTAAATCTGAAAAATCATCTTGACTTTCATTTTTGATGATTTAATGTCGTAATTGCTAGGACCTAGTAGGCCTTTATATTATTCCATATTGTATTGAATTATTTTGTTGTCTTTGAAAACAACAATAATGGTACTTGTAGCAGTGTACATATAAAAAAATATATACATATTCAGGCGCGGATCAAGGAACTTTGTAACTGTGTGGCCAAATTTTATTTTCACGGTTAAAATTTCGATAAAAGATCGACATTTTAATATTTTTTCACAGCATTTATTGATTGAATAAAACGTCGGTAACGTATAATAAGGACCGTTGTGGCCATGAAAGGAATTTCTATAGCCAAAATTCGTAAATTACGTTAAATTTAAACTATATGGCCATTGCCACAATGGCCACCCCTTAGATCCGCGCCTGGTGTTATACATAATTGTGAATTTTTGATGACTTTTTGTGTGTTTTGATTCTATCAATTTTTTATTCAACTTAGGGGCTATTTATATGGACAAAGGCTAGTCCGTTTGCCGAGATCTCGGCAAAAAACAGTGAGATCTCACTTGCCGGGCTAGCTCTCTTAATCATATAAACGCAAAATAAAATTAAGTTGAAATAAAAACGACGTCGAGATCTCGGTAAACGGGCTTGCCCTGCAAACGAGCTATCCCGCTTTTCATATAAACAGCCCCTTAATGTTATCGCCGCTCACCAACCATTGTGGGCTATTATATTTGTGCCTCGAGATGACGATTGTCCAATTTCATTGGACAGAGAAAATTATATCAGTAAGATTTGAAAAAAGTTTTATTTAAATAAAAATTATGATAGTAATTTAACTTAGTAATAAGAAAGAGTAAGTTACTATTGTTGTAACTGTAAAAACTTAAATAATAGAAGTCTCTGTGTATCCAATACAAATTGAAAGGTATTGCGAGTCAACCGTCCTTTAAAATAGTTGTGGCGAGAGCTTGACGTCATTAAAGGCTGATTCAATTTTGAATGTCAATGATGATACGATTATTTTAATTTCTAAATTCATCAAACCAGGTCCGAATCATTGGATCTGATAATCAGATTCATCAGACCCACTGATCTCAAAATATAACTATATTTTATGATCATTGTTATATTTTATTATCGTGAGTTATATCTTGAGATCAGTGTATCAGACCAAATGAACCGAAATCAGTCATCAGACCAAATCAGTCATCAGACCAAATAAACCGATGCTGATCGCACAATATAGCCGATCATGTATTTCTCAAATAATTACAAGATTTTTACTGCTTTTTCATTTACATTTAATTAAATTGAAGTAGTGTATTTTTTGCTTTTATTTTCAAACTATTTATAGTGAAAAATAAAACATTAAGACTAAATTAAGATTGTTTATAGTGAAGTGCGCGCTATCATTTAAATGGCTGTTGCTGTGGAAACGTTCATAAACTTGGCGCGTTAGTGTTTTTATGATAGTAAGCACTCGCTACATGGAAATCGCACGTTTTTGTTGAAATTTCTCCTGAACACTAAATGAAACTTATTTTAGTTCAGCAAGTTTTGAAAAAGTAACCATCAGTTAAACAAAGTTTATTTTAAGATTAAAATGCAAAGATCTTCGTTTAGATCATCTCAACCTAAAATCTTTTTCGCGAGTACAGTTGTTAAAACTAATTCTCATTTTTTTCTTTTAACGTCTTAAAATGTAATAAGTGGCGAACTTTTTAATTGAAAACTTAAAATTCGCATAATGAAAAAAAAATTTATTCAAAATAAATGGATCTTGGGAATGAATTGTCATATACATCAAGCACTATTCTATCCACAATCAGTTAAATTTTTCAAAAAATTTTCAACATGAACATAGGTTGAGAAATTTCTGGTAAGTGTGGATGCATATTAAAAAACATTGTATCAACAAACAATGATATGTATTAACTAGATGTCTAACTTCACAAAAATTCTGAAAGAAAAAGTGAAGCATATTTTTAAAGTTCTTAATGCCGGTAGCCGTTTTATTCAAACTGACAATAATTCATTTTTGTTTTGTTTTCGTTGCGTCATTTCAGGCTGGCAACAAGCCTGTTTGGCAAAAAATTTGCTTCACTTCGGAAGCGCGAGTTAGATATCTAGTTAATATATATCATTGCCAACAACATACAAAATGAAACTTTGTTTTTTAAATATGAGAGTAATCACACGATTCCTTCCGAATAAACGGTCAACGTCGTCAGGGTTTCCATAAAAATCGTTTTCTTATCAAAATACTTTATCACCCTTTCATAAATTATGGAAAAATACTGGAAAGTTTATCTACATCTAAATTTATTCGATTAATTAAATCTTATATAAGATTACTCTATAACCAAAACAATTAATGTGGAATTAGTAACATGCTTATTCTTAGAAAACATTTGGAATATCCAATCATACATCATAGTGTATTAGAAAACAGATTTTTATGAAAATTCTTAGAAACTATTGTCTACGTTTTGGTTCAGATTATAAAAACTCTGTAATAACCATGATGCATAAGAACTAAGAGATTCTGCAGAACTGAGTGATTAAATTTAACATATGCTACATAAAAACAGGTTTTTTCATGCTGCTGTTACCAAGATACCAGAAATGCTAAACATATATGTTAATTACCTCTCTTAAAATTAACGCAATTCTTTGATTTAATCACACAAATAAGTTATTCTTCAAGGTGCCTGTCGCTAATTCTGAATTTACTAATTAAAAATCTTTTTACTAATGTTGCAGTGACAACCATAAAGAAAAGAACCTTAGAGGCCTCTTCAGCCCTCCAACAGGACCTGTCTCCTCACCTAATTATTACATATACTTCACAATATTATGACTTCACAATATTATGACTTTATAAATATTGCTGTGATAGCCATCTTTTGTCATAAACAAGCTTACAACTGGATTGAACATTTCTACTATTTACACATCATCATACTTTTAACATGTAAAATAAATCTCATGTTAATAGCGTTCAATTAGAAGAATAGGATTTTAAAAATATATATATTTCAAAAAATAAACTAGCTGCGCATGAATGCGCGCGAGTAGACAAACTTGAATTACTTAAGTGCAAGGCGATGTCTGCTACGATTTAGTTCTACAAGATAATAACAGAGCCCAACATCCTTATCTCAAAGTATTACGGATCCATATTTGATTTACGAATGACATCCTATTACAGATACAACACGAGTGCAGGATTTTAGGTTAGGTGCAGGTACCCGACTGCTACATTCGAAGCATCAAGGCAGTTTAAGAAGTAAAATCTCAACAGAAACAATGATTTACTCAATGTTAAATCCGCAGGTTTCTTCGATTGCCAGGGTAAGCTTTTCATAAAGGAGTGATTTCGAATCGTAGTTAGGAAGATCAAGACGATTAAAGCTAAAAACGGAAAATATTAACACTTAAGAACAAGATACTTTTATAGGTGATTTACAGAACAGAGAAAGTTATTTGAAAAATAAAGAGGAACTCCAAATATTCATTAAGGATCAAAGTAAATATCAATGAAATCCTAATTTAAAAAATCAGTGACAAAAAGATTTAAAAACTTTAGAAACATTTTTGAGAGTAAACTTCGAAACAAAGTAAAGAACCGGAGTTCTAGCTGCTGAAAATATCTATAAAGTGTTATGAATTGAAATCGAAATTTATTCAAAATCGCCTACCACGTGTGAGATTTCGGTAAGGAAGTAGTCTCGCCTTCAATTAAATTGATTGTGAATAAGCGAGGTCCGTTCGAACTTGTAGAGCCTGAAACAAGAAGTGCGAATTTTATTCTCTGCAGAACTCTGTTATACAAATGATATGGCGAAAATTAAAAACTTATAAACTTAGAAAAAAAAAAAATTAAAAACTAAAAACTTTAAAAAAAAAAAAATTAAAGAAAATTTAAAAATTATCTACCTTGCAGTGCTTTGAAACCTTGTACAGGAACGCGCGAAGAACCAGTCACAAACTGAAGAAGTCGGGCTCGTTTTTCTTCGTCATATGAATCGATCACCTAAAGTTGGTTTAATTAACAAAATTTTGTGTGCAAAAAAAAAAATTTAACTAATTTTAATTCTTTTACTTAAAAAATTTTATCGTAAAAACTTTTATATTTATTTATGCAAAATAAAAAAATAATAATAAAAAGCCTTTTAAATAAAAATACATATACCTCCCAAAACCAGAGTATAATATTATCATCTTTAGAGCAATGTTTTAATCGTGTGTTTGCCCGCCAGTCAGCTACGTCAATTTTCCCAAGACCGCAAATAAGTAACTAAAGGAAATTTTTTTTTAATATTAAATATCATCAAAAATATTTCTTTATGTAATGAACGTAAGATTAAACAAAAAAAAAAAAAAAAAAAAAAAAAAAAAAAAAAAAAAAAAAAAACTCCAACAGAAAATGAGATAAACCTCCATCTCCCTTTCATCGAACATTTTGATGACATGCTGAGGAACGAGCTCAGTGAAACCCTTAAGAAAAGCCTTAAATTGCGCGTCAACACCATGACGTAGCCGATAGTTTACGTACAATCTAAATGATTAAAATGAGATAAAATACGAATTTGAATGTAAAATCATAGTTAACAACTTATTAATCAACATCTTCACCTAAGTCAAAAAAAAAAACATACTGTATAAGGAATGTTAACTTAAACCGAGTATCAAAAATAACGTTTGATTGGTTCAACCCGATTTAACTGAACCTTTTTTTTAAACTTAAGTGAAACCATTAAAAGGTCAGTTAGAAATTAGATTAATATTTGCTCACACATTAAGGCTTTAAGATGTTTTCAAAAAAAGACGAGGTATATGAATATTTTTTGCATTCATTAAAAATCAAAATCAGCTCCCGGACCTTGTAGGCAGCAGGGAGTTTCAATATCTACAGTTCGTCACGCTACTTCTTAATTGGAGATCGAGTCTATCAAGATTGTTGTTATAAAAAGTAAAAGAAATATTGCGCGCAAAGAAAGGTACGTGCGTAGTATTAGGAAGTCAGAGTGGTTCTATTACACAGAACCAGGAGACATCCTCACACTTCTTAGACGCCCAATCCTCCTAATTTTCGAACCATCAACACCCTATCCCATAACCCTAATCTAGTTAAGAAAAATTAGAAAAAGCCGAATAAATAAGAAAAAGTTACTTTTATATATAGAAAAATCACTTTTGCCATTATTTCGACAGCATAGTGCTCCTCCTCTACTGTGGCATGATTTTGCTTCAACCGATTATTTATGAGATACAATGTGGTCGTAGTACAAAAAGAATCACCTTAAAATACTTAAATCAAGACACCAAAATACATCCAGTCAAATGCTACTAGGCAATACTGAAGTGGGACACAAAGAAAAGCACTGTAACTCTGACAAAACCTTTCAAAAATAGTTTACTATAACTATTAAAACTTCTTTACCGAAAGTTGTATGAAGCCTGATTAAAGGGAAATTTTGCTATTTTGATCATTTTAGGAAACTTTAAGAAAGAAAACCAAGTAGACTTTTCTTAAAACAAAACCGCAGAACCGTGTTTGTCTAGCGGCTTAACAAAGTTGTAGTTTTATTTTAAAGAAAATTCAATAAAAAAGAGTGAACCAGATCTTTTTAAAATTTGGTTGTTTTCCTAATTTAGTTTGACAGTCTTAAGTCATAGTGGTTAAGCACACAATTATATATCTTAAGCACACAGTTATCTCAACAACACAGCTACATATCTCAACCAAAAGTTGTTTTTTTAACAGAAACCTTTTAACACAATGGAATTCTTTGTTGCATGTTACCATTTTAAGGTTATCATAAGTTTTTAAGATACAAATGAAGAGTAAAGAAAAATTTTTCTTATTAACTTGCTTACCGTACAAACTCTTTTTTATTTTCTTCTGTTACAGGTATCTTATTACCATCCTTTTTCAACTCAAAAAGGGTTGTTTTACCAAATGAGCGATGCTCAACGGCAAAAGTTTGTAAAATAACATCCTTGACTTCATTTTCTCTAAAAAAAAAATGTGCAAAACATTTTAAATGAAAACTTAAAACTGAAAATAAAAAGATTTTTTAAAGAAAGTACAAAGCAAAAATAGTTTTAGGAAAAGTTATCATGAGCGCAGAAAAACTATGAAATTCTGTGATGAAACTTGCATATTCTATTTCATAGTATTGCAGTTTGCATCAACTAATTAGTTTTGAAGATTTTGAGAAATATCGTGCAGTCACAAAAATATTTGGATTGAATAAACTTTTTATGAATTACTAACTTAGGGATATAATTTGTAACAAACATGCATTCCTAACTACACAATTGGACCTTACATAATCCATTTTAGACTTCGAAACAACTCAGGATCCACACTCTCTATATCTTCCAAAGTACTTTGTTTTCCCAAAAGTTGCTATTTAAAAAAAAAAAAATTACTTTTGTTAAGCTATGTAAATCAAGACAATAACTTGATCTGAAAGATCAGAAGCATCAGATAAAAGATTTATATTTTCAATCAAAGTACCTTGTAAAAGGGCATAGTAAAGCCTCCATCTAGATAATGATGGTGAAACACTAAAATAAGGAAATGAAAAATGAATTTATTATTACATAATAAATTTATAATGAAGCTATTTTATTATAAAAAGTGTGCCAGAATCATAGGGAGAAGATATAATATATACAAGATGTGTATATTATGGTGATTCATTTTTCACTTTTAAGAGATAATTTTTGCTTCTTTGGAAACCCAGGTTGATTTTAATAGTAACTATCTTTTTTTTCTGATATTTTTCCTCTTTTGAATATTCATCTACAGTAATTGGTAAAGAATCATGATAAAAACTGATGGTTTGTTATTTCTTTATCTCATATAGAGATAATGAATTTCTGGTATAATGTTGATTATAGCATTAATAAAAAATACTAACTTTTTTTTTAAATTTGTTTTACTAGTTTTTAAATAAACAAGTTTATAACTAAATTATATAATAACTTTATATAATAAATTATGTAATAAACTTTAGATGATAACTGTTTCTTGTTTCAGAAAAAATCTTTTTAAATACTCTAGCAATCTCGTTACCCCAAGAAATAATTCAGACAATAGTTAAAATATTAAAAAATAACAGAAAAAAAAAAGGGAACTCGTTTACCTGCAATTCCTACAATCCTTCCAACAAAATGAAAGTATGAAAGGTGGTCCTGGAATGGAACATTGGTAAAGCACTAATTTCTAATTGACAGTTGCTACTTGCCTAACATTTAATTAACTACTTTTTAAGATTTATGTTCATACTTACTGGATTTACCCCAGAATCTGGATTCACTTCAAGAGTGTATTGTGAGTCTTTGGAATATTTAAATAACCCATAGTAGGGATTAAACATTTCTTGAGACAAAATGTACAACCATTCACGGGCAATACCACCAAAGTCTAACCCATCCTCATTTTTGAATTTGACAACAAGACGTTTACGAAGTTCACGAGCTTTCATTTTCATAACAGACTGGTAAGATTCCTTTGAATTAAGAACTTAAATCAAAGATAGTTACTAACAATAAGAATAAATATCAACTCAAATAAGTAAATTTTATAATAAATTGTGTTTTCATCATTATGATGGCATTGTATCATTATACAATTTACATTACCTTGTTATGAGGCAATATATAAGTTGACATATATTGCCTCATAGCGAGGTAATGTAAATTGTATAACACTCTCTATATTTATTAAATAAATGGTTTGCTTAACTCAAAAGAGCAAATATGAAGATTTCATTCTAACCTTAAACAAAAAAATCATCTTTTAGTTTTCTAAATTTTAATTTCTAAAATTCTAAAAGTTTGAGAACACTTTTAATTATAAAATATTGTGTTAAGATTCTCATTTAAATAAATTCTTCTAAATTAGATCAAATTTGATTATCATATTTTTTACATACTGAATTACAATTTAAGCAAAATTATGCTAAGCTAAAAATATGTAAAAATTATTTAAACTAAATACTTCTTTACTTATTATTAAGAGCAGAGTACATCCTACTAAAAGTTTATCCCTTAAATTCAGTTTTTTCCATATGTAATAAAGCTTTGCTAAGTTGCATGATAATAAGAATAAGAAACTGATATAACACTGGAATTATCATTGGTTTTTCACAAGGAATACATTATAAACACAATTTCTACAAAATCTGATGGAGTCAAGCAGAAACCACTTACAAGTCTACACAGAGTAATTCAGAAATGATTTAAAAAAAAAGTGAAATTTTTTCTTATAATAAGACCTAATTCCATGGTTACTCTCTATTACTTACTTCAAAAACATCTTCCCTTGCCACTTCAATACGACAATGGCCAATCTAAATTGAAAATTGTATAAAATAGAGTATAAAAAGTTTTTGAAGATATATTTAGTGAAAAAATTACAGCTTTCACTGAATTAACTTGCTAATAAAACCTACATCTGGCTGTAGTAATTGAATTTCAGCTCGAAAAGCTTTCATTTTTTGAAGCAAATCACGCCTATACTGAGGTAACTCTTCAAGTCTTAAAAAACATAAAGAGATAATAAAAAACATTGAATATATTTTTAAAATCATCTTACTTAAGGTAGTACAAAAAATTTATCTATCAAAAATTTTAAACAAATATATATACTTTTCAACAGCAGACTTGGTTTGAACTTGTGAAACTGAATTTGAATCAACACAAGGGTCTGCGATTTAAAGAAAAAAAAAGGTTACTTTAAAGAAAACTTTATAACTACCCAAAAACATACACTACGATCAAAAACTTCCCAAAAATAGACTACCATCAAAAACTTTGAAAACAGCATGGTGATAGTTAAAGTGATGCATTAAAGTTTTAAAAATTTTTCTTTGAAAAAGGCCAAAATGTGTGAGATCGAGTTGTAAAATTTATACCTGCTTTCAAAATTTCCAAATGAAGTGTTGGAAAATTTGAAAGTAGGTGTAAATTAGCACAGCACATAATAAACATGGAGAGAAATTTTTAAAAATCTAAAATTTAAATAATGTCTTTGATATTGTTATCTATGATGTTTTAGACTGTATTAAAAAATAAATTTAACAGAATACAAATACTGCATAATACATATAAAATACATAAATAAAAAATATAAGAACAGACAAAAATGTGCATGTTTAACTTTAACAAAAATATGGATAAACAATAGCTTTTTAATGTACTATTTATGATATTCTTTTTATCCATGTATGTGTGTACATACATATACACACATACATGGATAAACAATAAAAGTGTTTAATGAACGTAAGTTTTTGTTGCAAATCTAAAATATATGAATTTCAAATACTAAAACAAACCATTACAAATATTTAAAATTATTAAAAAATAAACTTGCGTGCAAACTGTGTTGTTTTTGTGTTATGATCAACAAAATATTGTCTCCCATTAGCTGTATATCGCACTTCCCACCCTTCTGGTAGTTTATTCGTGTCTTGATTACAAGTAATTGCTTCTTTGGGTAATGTTGGATCATACCATGTAGATTGTCCAGTAACTCGGTTTACAAAGTATACTTGCCCTTGAGGAGTTGTTCTGCGATCAAAGTTATCTATTGAATCCTTATGAAGAAGTGTTCTGTTTAAATATAGTCTATGTCTATCAGTGTTATTTTTTCCTGAATGTATATAAGACTGAATTGCTTTATTGGACCGGGTAGAAAGTTTGTTTAATTGGAAAGATGTCACACTATTTTCATCTAATGCAGGTAGTATAACATTTCTTTGAGTTGTCTGTCCTGGCAAAGGAGCAGCTCCTAAACTTAAGAAATAATTTTCCACATTTTCACCATGTGTTACAAAATCTGAAGAGGTAATGCTAGATCTTGAATTTTGTGTTGATGCAGCACGAGGTAAAGCACTAGGCAAAGCACCATTTTGATTTTCTAGACAAGATGTGTTTGGCAGTAATGTAGCTGTTTGAACAGGAACAGAATTTGAAGACAAATGGTTTGTAACCCTTCAAAAAAAATTGTAAATATGAAAAAAAAAAAAAAAAGTTAAGTAGGGTGGCCCAATATTATTTTCAATGTTACCATTACAAGAAAATCTTTTTCTAAAAAGCTGTAATATGTTTATTGATATTTCTGTTCTTACTATATAACATTGCACTAGTAAAAAAAATATTACCTGAAAAAAAGAAAAAGAAAAATAGATACTAAATGAGTGAAAAAAAGTTTCTAAAGCTAGTGGTTTAAAAACTAAGGTTATTTGGGCTGAGACAAACAAACCATCCTTACAAAACATCGTCACTAGGAATCAAAAGAACATTTCCAACTAAATCAACAACAGCAGTTCGACCTTTATTATACTCCCGTGTAGCTATGCTAACTAAAATTGTAAAAAAAGAAAAAAATATTTTGTGCTTGGCTTCCTAATACCAAAATATAATCCTTAGATGATAGAATTAATAACTTATTATAAAAAGTTTGTAAAGTGTTTTTAATTTACATACCAGTTATCTGTCCAGTGATGTAATCATTATCATCAGAACTAATGCTTGTAAGATCCAAATTATGATCTGAAAGATTGAACAAAATAGCATAATTAAACAATTATTTAAATATAGAAACTAATGAAGACTAGAATTAAAAATATACATACACCCTTTATCTTTAAGTCTTTCAATAGCTGTAGGAAGTACTTTTACTGCACCAAGAAAACCAGCACCTCGGCGCTTATGCACTTTCCTTTGATTCCATACACTGATAGTTATTGACTCAGTGTGGGCTACAAACCTTAATATATCAGCTCAATGGCTAAATATCAACTATTAATAACTCAAGTAATTTAAAACTTATAAATTCTCTTTTAAAGCTTTTTTTAACAACTTGATAAATAATGTTAATGTAACATTACTTACAACATTACTGCATATATTTTTAAATAATATAATTACTCTTACAAATCATAATACTGATTCCATTTTGGATCAACTGTTTTCTTCAAACATCGAGTAGTGTGACACTGACCACTTCCATCAACTGAAATCCGAGCAAACGGGTCAGGTAAACCTAAATGCAAATTTTAACTAACTTTATTGGCAGGTGTATTCAAAGCCAAATTAAAAATTAAAACTCGTCACTGGTGAGTTTTAAAAGACTCATTAAAAAGTTGATTAAAACAAAAATATAAACAGTTTTAATTCATTGATTCACTATTTCACAAATTCACTATTTTAGTGATTATCTAAAAATGAATGCATCTGATATTTACTAACAGATAATTTTTTAACGGTAAATTTAAAAAGCTTAAATTACAGATGTTTTCACAAGGCTTTCATGATGATGTAATACTGATACTTAAAAAGATTTCATGATGATGCAACACTGATATTTAATATTCAAACCTACTTCATTTATTACCCACTGACTTACTTTATTGTTACCCTGTGTTCTTGTATAAAAGAGAGTAATTCAATTTAATTTTTGAAAAAAGTCATCTGGAATCCAAAAATTCAATTTACACTACTGTTCATAAGTTTGAATGAGTTTAAAAAAAAACCCTTTTATGTTGTTATTGTAATTTTTCTCGATCATACTGTATGTATTTAACATAAAAACATAAGTTTATGATACCTTAAAATAATTTTTAAACTTTGAAGTATCAATTTAATTTTAAATTATCAAAATATGTGGGAAAAATTTTTTTTTTAAAAAAACTTAAATTTTGTTATTTCAATGTGCATCTTTATTTCAGTTTTAGTGGAGTTTAAATTATTGATTTTAATTGGTAATACATGCTTACTACTTCAACACATTTATGAGTCATGTAAAATATTAATTTATGTCAGTTTATAACAAAGTATGTTTCAACAGAAACTTATTTTATTTTTTTATTATTTTTCTTATTTTAAATTTTATTTTTTTGTTGAATAATGAAACAACTACACAAATTTCAATTGAGAAAAAATGTGAAACTGCAAGAACTTTAAAAATTTCAGAAACAGGAGTGCAAGTTTGTTTAACTTCATACCATCAAATTGGATTGAATATTGATAGAAAATGTTCTGGCAGACCACCAAAAACAAATAAACATGATGATCGTCAAATTTTGAATATAAGTGAAACTGCAAGAACTTTAAAAATTTCAGAAACAGGAGTGCAGGTTTGTTTAATTTCATACCATCAAAATGGATTAATTATTGATAGAAAATGTTCTGGCAGACCACCAAAAACAAATAAACACAATGATCGTCAAATTTTGAATATAAGCAATGAAGATTAATTCAAAACTGAACCTCATATTGCAACTGAAACTAATATATCCCTATGAGTATATCAGTTTTAACAGTGAAATGTTGATTGCACAAAAATAGACCAATTTGGAAGAACTGTTGCAAAAAAATTTCTCCTTTGTTCAGTAAATAAACAAAGATGTTTTGTTTTTACTACAATATACAAATATTGGACAACAGATCAATGCAAATCACTGTTTTGGACTGATGAGTCCAAATTTGAAATTTTCAGAAATAAGTGACAACATTTATGTGTAGAAAATCAGGTGAATTTTACAAGCCCAAATGTATTTCACTAAAAGTGAATAATGGTGGTGGCTCAGTGATGATTTGGGGATGTTTCAGCTATCATGGTGTTGGCATGTTAATCAAAAACAAATGGAATAATGAAAAAAGAGCAATATCATAAAATACTTGTACGAAGTGCAATTCCTTTAGGTATTGATTTAATTGGTCACAGCTTCTTTTTTCAGCAAGACAATGATCCAAAACATAAATCTAAGCTATGTCAAAGATATTTGAAGTCAGAAGAGGATAGCGGAGTGCTGAGAATAATGGAGTGGCCACCTCAATCACCTGATGTCAATCCAATTGAATTGCCATGGGATGAGCTTGATTGTCAAGTCAAAATGATGCAACCATCAAGTGAAATTCATGTGGCAATGTTTAAAAACTGCATCGAACAATCTTCAAATAGAAAAACTTCTAAAAAACTTGTTGAAAGAATGCCAAAAATATCTAAAGCCATCATTAAAGGAAAAAGTCGTCATTTTAATGCAAAAACCTTAAAATAAATATTCTTATCTTTTTCATATTTTAATTACTAAATAATTGCAGATTTGTTTTAAATCATTGTAAAAATAGTTATTTTATTTAATTTCAATTGAAGTTTATAAAAAAATTGATTTTATGTCATTAAAAGAACTCGTGCAAACTTTTGAACGGTAGTGTATATCAATAGCTTTCAAGATTCTTATGGCATTTATAAAAAGGACAAATTTCAGCTGAAATTTATTTTGTTTAAAAAAACATAATACTTGCATATTATGCTATAATTATGCTAAATACTCCATATCTAAGTTTAAAAATCAATACAGTCTAAGAGGGTCAAATACCAGTTTGATTAAGAGCTTCCAAGACAAAATATTGCATTGTTCTTAAATAATTGTTAATTCTTCATAAAAATCACAGACCCAGAGTCAAGTTTACAAAAATTTATCTTCACTTGACATCACATGATTAGGTTAAAATTCTCTGGAGTGATAATTCAAATTTTATTTGGATCTGACAGTATAAAAAATATTAAATGCCCCTTCATTCAAAGTATAATCAAGTTTCAACAGGAATTGCTGAGAAAGTAATGCTTTGACGTGCAAAAAAAAAAACTTTATTGCAGATCAGTCCAAAAGATAATGATCAAAGACAAATTACAAACTCTGTTCAATATGTTTACAAAAAAAAAAATCTGAGCTCAATCAAATATCTTTGGATGCATGCATATCTAAAAAGGAAAACAGCAACTAACAGAATCTCTCTATGTTGGAACAACCTCTTGTCAATTCACTTGACAATATTTTCATTAGTTAAAAAAAAAACACAAAAAAACTACTTTATAGGGAAGTACTGGAACATTTTCTTATTGTTGAATTTTCACCTTACAATATAAATATGTCTAACATGCTAATAATTTTTTTCTATAATAGTTGCAATGTAAAATGCTATTAGTTTAAAAGACTAGTACACATGAAAATTGAAATTAGACAACTAAACTATTAGTTGAGCATAATCATTGTAGAATGTTTATAAATGACAAATTTGCTAATTAGGTGGCTAATAATGGGATATAAAGTAGCCCAAGCTGTAATATTATCTTGAATAAGGTCTATCTGACATAGTAACAAAAGAATTGGATGTATCTTACACCTAGACAACAGCTGTTAAGGCAATGATCTGACAGTAACCTCAATGGAGACATAATAAATAGCTTTAGTATATAATAGCAAACAATAGTAATTAAAATAATAGCTTTAGTATATAATAGCAAACAATAGTAATTATTAGTAGGTAAAGAATAGCATCAGCAGGTAAAAATTCTCTTTTGCAATATTTGAAGAATGAAATTTGTAATCAGATATGAGCTTAATTATCTCAACAACATTATCAAATGACAAAAAATCTATATTTTGTTGCAGTTTTGTACAGTATTTATTTCTGTCTAAACAAAACTTTAGATTTATCCAATGGAAAATTCTAAATTTTAGATGAGACAGGAATAAATACTGTACAAAAAAGCTCCCAAAATTTCTTGTTGATAAAATCTTGAAGCAGGCTCGACAAGAGCTTTCTAGAAGTTGGACAAGTACCAAGTTGTACTGGAAGAAGATCCGAAAGTTGGACAAGTAGCAAATTGTACCAGAAGAAGCACTGGAAAGCATACCTAGACCTCTAAGTTTATCAGGAACAATGACACTTGATAATTTAATTGACAATAATGTTCCCTAAAATAGATTTGAGGAAATATTATTGTCAATTCCACTTTTTTATGGATCAATTTTCTGTTGTTTGATTACAAATCCTCAAATGCATTGTAAATGGAATATTTGAGCATTTAAAACAACCGTTCAGCATACAAGTAGGTTTATCTTGTCAACAGATCACTAAATCAATGAGTGCTCTCTGTCTGTGGACAGTTCTGGAATATCTTAAAAATACCATACTTTCATGCAGTTTACAAATGTAAGTGTAGACTTCTTAGAATTCTTGAAAAAATTTATGTTTTAAGCTGGTTAACTAATTATGAAAGCTGAGACAGAAAAAAAAATAATAAAAAACTCTAAGTAAAAATACTGAGTGGGTACTATAACATTGAAGTAGTTTACAACACTATGTATTGCTATAACTATATATGCTACAAGGTAGTTTGCAGCATCTCTGAAAATTGCTGCTCCAACCAATGGTCTTCTGATGCTGCAACCGATTGAAGACTCAACAAGAAAATTGTAGAGAATGCAAAAAAAAAATGTGACTTCACTTATGGTATTTTAAATAATGGTACAATTAATGATGTAATAAAGACCTTACTGCACTACCCTTATCTAACAATGATTTGAGTGATAATGATAAGAGGACTATTGTTTGTGCACTTCAAACAGATCCATTTCTAGAAAATGTTTGTCGTCTGGCTCCAAGGATTCCAAGCTGCCTGGATTCCAGAGTTCTGAATTCTCTTGGTTTCAGAATTTCTCACACTTAAAGAACTTCTTTTTGTGATTTTGTTGTGGATTTTGGAATATGATAAAATGTCCTTGCAAACAAGTGAAACTTAGATACAGCTTGTCCAGACTAGTACCAAAAAGGAATAGCATAAAAGTTCTAACTCTAAGACTCCTAAGTAGATCATGACTGAATGACTGAAGAGAATTTAACTAAACCCAACAGAATTTAAAAGATTTTAGAGGACTGTTTTTCATAAATTGATTTATGAGAGGTAGCCTATTATGGATTTAATTTCATCATACCTCAACAAATGAGGTGTGCAGTTGAAAAAAAAAAAAATTGCCACCTCTAATACCACTCTTAAAATATTATTTTAATATTGAGTATTCTTTAATCTAATGTTTTACATACATACATACATACATACATACATACATACATACATACATACATACATACATACATACATACATACATACATACATACATGACGTTACATATAGCTTAAGATAGGATGAAAAAGATGAGACCAGCTATATTTCATCACTTTTGCAACATCTTAAGCTATATACACTATAGATCTGTACGTGTTGTGTGAGCATCATGTCTACATGCAGTAGGGCTTGAAATAATATTCAATCACCAATTAAATTTTGTTTAATGTAAAGATATAATCATAGATTATCATAAAATATTGTCTTCACATAATAATATTAGTGTTAAGTTAACATTTTAATATTAAACATTCTTAAGTTGGAGATCAAACATTATTTTGGTCCTATGTAACGATATTGGAATATAAAGAAAAGAAAGCTTACGGAAAAAATCCCTTTTTGCAATATTATTTGCGCACAGTACTAAATAAAGAAATACAGAAAGTCATAGGATTTGCATGTTAATACTTCTTCATATACTGTATATATATGTTTTGAAACTTTTTTATTTATCTTAAAACAGTATCTTTACCATAATATTATAAATAATTATTAACAGCTTGCCTATTTTAAAAATAATATATACTATCATATATTGTTAAGGGTAGTAAATATAAACTGTATAAACTCTACTTGTTACACGGTACTTTACTGGAATCACTCTCCTCCTTTCTGGAGTGGTCATTGCAACATCTTAAGCTATATTTTTTAAAACCTAGAAGAAAAGCTAAATAAGATAAGACTATTTGGACAAATATAATTATTAAATATCAACATACTTTTTAAAACAAAATTTTAAGAGTTTATGCAATTTTACAGGTAACAAGTAATGATAGTAAGTTTTCAACAACCCATATAAATTTAAATCACGTACTAAACAACCATAATACCAAGCAAGCACTGTATAGCCTAATTAATGTGAGATAAACATAATATACTTATTTTAAAAAATAAACTAAATGTGTAAATTACCTAGCTAGCATACTAATAAAAGAAAAATTTGAGATTTTATGAGAATGCTAGCTAGGTAATTAAGATGAAATTAAGATAATACAACATTTAACTAGAAAAGAAATCTGAGTTGAAGATCAGAAGGAAAAAAAAAATATCGCTCTACCGCTAAAACCGCCATATTGTTTTGACGACTGACGACGGTAGCGTTGTCTAGACGGAAACAGAAACTCGGAATGTTTTAAGTTAATTGTATGAAAAGATCACTGGAATGCGAATATAAATTTTTTATTTTAAAAGGCATAGCTGTGTATAGTTACGTTAAATAGGATTAATTTGTTTGTTAATATTTTGTTATTCATAGCAAAAATTTACTTTACAAATTGATTGCGATTTTAAATAAAAGAAATAAAGAGATATTAGGAAGCCAACTTAAAACACGTGTAACAAAATACAACATAACCCTATATAACGCACACCTTAATCCAAAATCTTTTTTCCTCGTTTTTACTCAAAAAATAACTATTTCTTTAAGAAATTTTTTGATATAACGAATTCTCGATATAACTAATCATTTATTTTTTTCTATCGAGATTCTATTGCAGAGTGACTCAGGAGTTTACTAGATTAGTTTAAACGGAGCTTCGTGTACTTCCCATTCCAGAAGTATCTTTGATGCAATACTTAAGCAAACTAAGCGTAAAAAATGATTCAAAAAATCTAGCCCCTTAATTTGCATTTTTTACTGTGCGCTACAAAAAATTCAGGTACTTAAGGTACTTAAAATATCTTCTGATGTGTTGAACAAAGTTACAAGTTTTTATCGTTGTTATTTTATTGAAAATTGAAAATTCAAGCTTTTTAAACGTTAGAATGGCTTAAATTGAGTTGGCATGGGAGTTGACATTTGAAATATTTGATAAACGTCATGAAAACCGTTAAGAATGCGAAAAATGAACAAAAAAAATTTTTAATTTTACTATTGCATTATGTTTTTTTAAAGCACTTGACAGGATTACAAAAAACATTTTTCTCTTATAAGAAATTGCTATCTTTGAAGCCAGAAAGATTGGTCAGCAAAAAGAGTATTGAAAAAAAATTTACTTGTTTTCTGAACAGTCAAAATAACTTGTCATAAACAAAATAATAACCAGCTATTTTTAACTAATACTTTTTCATTTTTTTTTTTGAAATCATAAAAATTTGGTATAGGATATGGCATAGAGAGAGATAATGTGGATATGAAGGTGATTGTATGAAAAATTGTATGAAGGGAGTTGAAGACTACACCTACAAAAATCTTGCAGAATAATAGAAAAAAGAATATAATAAGTTTATGCGTAAAGTTTTCCGGAAAATTTTTTTTTTTTCGAGAAAGAATTTTAATAAACAGAAATTAGTTTTAAGTAAAAATATATATATATATATACCTCCATACTTAAGGCCAAGTGCTCCCCCCCCTCCTCTCTCTCTCTTTCTCTCTCTCCTTTGTCTCTACGTGCTAGCGCTCATGAGTGGAACATAAGAAGAGCATACACTTAAAAAAATGTTTAAGTGTCTGATTTTGTGTGCAAAAAATGAAAATAAATGAATTGGACATGAAGATAACTTAAAACTAAAAGTGAAAATTTTTTCATCTACAATTTGTTAAAAAAAAAACTCTAAAAAAAAATTTTAATGGTTTTGGTTGCTGAGTTACAGGAGTAAAAAACATGAAGGGTTATCTGAAATATCAGCAAACGGCGCTCATTTCACTTTTAATCATTTCAAGCGCAAAACTCTTTAAATGTCTAAAACCTAAACCTTTACAATAAAAACTTTCAGTGATTTGGTTTTTAATGCTAAATGTGATGTAGATTTTTGCGTATTGAAAATTCACAGATGCTTTTTTTACTTTCTTATCTTTCTCATTGATCTTCCCACATGTGATTTCCAATTGGTCAACATGTCCCATTAATTGGCAACTTGGCCAAGTGTAATAGAGTTAGTGAAAAAATAAATGACTATTTTATACCAAAGAAAAAAGATTTTGGCATCCTTCTACAAATTTTGTTTAAAATTTGACAAAGAATGTGCCAAAAAATACATACTAAATAAATTTCACTAGTTATAGATTAAAATTAATTAGTTATTTTGATAAAAGAAATGCATTTCACAAAATAGATTACAAATGATCTACCTTTGCAAACCAAATGCCAACAGGAAGCTTCAGCTTTATCTATTTAGGGGACTTTTTTGCAAATATTTGATAAATCTGATTGACACTGCCCTTATATTATATAAATATTTAACACTTTTGCTAACAATTCTTATTCTAAATAAGTATAATATTGATATATGCAACTAAATAAATAAAATTAGTTTTATAGGCATGTGTTTTTGTAAAAACAAGTTATGCCAGTTATGTGTCCATTTGATCATGTCCATTTGACATTTGTTCATTTCCAAATGAATGAATGCAAACTTTTTGATTTCACAACATTGTTCCTTAAACTTTAACAGAAAAATAAAAATTCTTTTTGTGAAATAATTTAGCTTCTTGTTAGAGTTATAATATTTAACAGAAAAAAATCCAGCTGTAAAGCGAGTCATGAAAGCAGTAAAGCGAGCCATGAAAGCTGTAAAGCGAGTCATGAAAGTTGAAAGCGAGTCAAGAAAGTGTGAAAGCGAGTCATGAAAGCTGTAAAGCAAGTCATAATAGTTGTAAAGCGAATCATGAAAGTTGAAAGAGAATCATGCAAGTTTGAAAAATGGGATGGAACTTTGAATGCAACACATATGCATGTGTTACATTCTAAGTTCAAAACCTATTTAAACACACCAACGGGAATTTCAGTTTAATGAAACAGCTAATGATTATATGAAATATTTTAAAAAGACAGCTAAATTGATTGAGAGATATTTACATCGATAACTCCGTTTTCTCGAAATTAAATAGTTAAACTTCTACTCAGTAAAATTCAAAAAAAAAATTCAGCATCATTTTTGTTAATAAACCTCTAAGGACTGTCAGTGTCGATGACAAAATAATCAATGTGCAGATAATACCATCATGTCAATATCTGGTAAGTTTTAAATTGATTTTTGTTGAATTCTCTTCTTAAATGTTAAACTGTTTTTCAAACTATTTTGTAAGTAATCTATTGCTTTTTCTATAAATTAATATCAATTATTAAGTTTAATCAAAAGAATTTTACAAGATTTTGAGAAGATTTGAAATTTAAAATACCTAAAAATGAATGATGGTTTCAATCTTAGTAAAAGAGAAAAGGCAAGAAACTTATCAATTACAAAGTCCTAAAAAACACCAAAGGCGAGTATAATCTTACTTTTTGTCATGAAAAAACCAATCCAAAGATAAAAAACCGATCCAAAGATAGAGCAAACTTATATGAAGTTTAAACAATGGAGAAAATATCTTTAAATACTGTTATAAACCGTATTAAAAAAGAAAAACATTTTATATTCATCTTTCAAAAAAAACCGTTGCTGACTCCAAGAAGTTCCAAAAAGTAATCTTTGGCACATGGAAAATTAGAAAACACGTGGTGTTTTAGTAGTTAACGCAATTTATAAGGAAAACAGGAAAGTCATAAATTTATGTTTGAGCTGAGACGTGAATTAGAAGTACTTCTAAAATTTAGAAGTTAGATGAGGCACACTTTACTACGAACTAATAAGTAAAAGGAGCATTTGATAATAGGCAGCAAATTAATGAGAACTTAAACATGGCGTTCGAAGTTGGAGACGAATAGAAAAGATTTAGAGTTTCAATTCGAATATTTATTTGGGACTTGGCTTGTTCGTGGTGTAAGAAATCTGTTAATTTGATTGAGAGTGATTTGATCCGTTTGTTTATTTAATTTCAAAAAAGATGGCAACTGTGATAGCGAAAAATTTGCGTGAAGGAAAGCAATGTGTGTAGCTTTTGAAAAGAGCGTGTGATTTGAGAAGATTTAGTGAGTGAAGATTTTAAAAATGCCAACTTATTAAGAGATATTAAATAATTAAGATCTAGTGCGCCAGCTGAGATGCGAGTAAATAATCCAGTCTTTCGAGTAAATAGTAAATATTCGAGTATTTCTATTTATTGCTGAAATGACATTAAAATTAGAGTTTTTGATGGGCTAAATTTGACCCAATCTTAACCCATAAAAAAGTGTTTACCGAATTTAGAACCTCCATTTTTATATGAGAATCTTACTGAACGGCTAAATACAGAAAACTATGACTTTGAATGCGGTGATGACGTAAAATCGTTAAAAGTAGAAACAACAATCTTAGGCTTCTTAGCAATACTGAATCTTTTAAGAAAAATCACCCACCATCCCCACCACCCCCACCACCCCCACGCCTCACCCCGAACTTCTAGAAAATTTGCTGGAGACCTTTAAAATTTAAATACACTTAAATTTTTTAACAAAAAGTTGTGAGCAAAAGAGTGTTGTCCCAAATATATTTCTAAATCAACGTTTTCAAAAACAAACAGCAATTGGAACGTGTGAATTAATAACTTCAAAAAACGATTTATTAAACCGAAATATGCACAATAGTTCTTTTCCAATTGCTGAAAGGACAAAAATAACTTTTCAACATCAGGCCTTCATGCGCAAAATAAAAAGCAGAACAAATAATTCAACAGAGCGCATATTGTTTGGAAAAAAATTAGAAACCATTTTTTTGTTCAATAAAAGTTAATTTAGATTCGCAAACTTATATTGAACCAAAAAAAATTTTTTGCTTGGACTTAATGTGAAAAAATATTGTCATTTCAATTTCGCGTCTAGGTAATTTAATGTAAACACCACGCTTCTATTTAGTGAATGAAATGAAAAAAAAAAAAATGAAATGAAAAAAAAAAAAATGAAATGAAAAAAAAAAAGAAAAAAGAAAAAATACCAACTGGCGCAACTCTCTTTGGGGTGTCTGATTATTATTTTTTTTTACAGGCTGCAAAAGCAAAATTTTTTAATAACTCAGAGAATGAATGCGGAAACTTACAAATACTCTTTGACAGTGGTAGCCTACGTTTATATGCATTGAAAAACAGTCAGCCAACTACATAACTCAAAGGGTTAAACTACTTTATGCTGTGCATTTTGAGTAAAACAATTAGATGATAGCTTGAATGTACGTTTTAGAGGCTGTATTCGTACTAGTGATTTGTCACCCAATAGAGATGTAAGAGATCTAGAACGTGTGAAAACTTCTCGCATCTTTCAAATTTAAGTTTGGCTGATTTTGATGATAGTTTAAAACCACTTTTCTATTGATTTGTTCAATTTTCTACAAGGGATGTCTTTAAGGGTATTTGAATTGAAACCTGCTAAAAAAGTGCGTATTGCGTGAGTAGTGAGATAAAAATAATTAAGATAAATATAAACTTTTTTAGGAGAGATAAAAATGACGATTATGGAAAGGAATACAATAAATGAATATAATATTTTTTAAAGAATATGAAATAAAATTATCAAGCAAGTTCCCGAAAATGAGATTAAAAAGAAACCAGGGGAAAAAAATGCTACGACGACCGGTTTTCAGAAAGAAACAACAAGAGTAAAGATGGCATTTGATGTCTCGCGTTAAAATGATGGATTTGATTCAACAATTTTCTTTACTTAGTGCTAAACCTTTAATTCAAAGTATTTGATATATTACTTCTCATCCGTTTTTTGATTACATAATGAATTGGCAGATATAAAACACACTTTTTAATATCGAAATTTCTGATTGATGAGTGGAACTTAAGAAGAGCATACACTTAAAAAATCATGGTCAAATAGTACAATATCATAGACGGGATATTTATAAAGAATTTGTAAAAATAAAAATCATGGTCAAATAGTACAATATCATAGACGGGATATTTATAAAGAATTTGTAAAAATAAAAATCATGGTCAAATAGTACAATATCATAGACGGGATATTTATAAAGAATTTGTAAAAAACATGGTAAAAACACGGAAAACCGCGGCATCATGATACCACATTCTTATAAACATAATGATTATTAACGATTTCTCTGATATGAAAATGTTCATTTAAGTCATGGCACTAAATGAACTATTTTTAGATTCTTCTGCATTGTACTTGGAGTGACGAGTGTCTCCTTACATAACGGAACGCTTTGGCGTCATGCTAAAAAATAAAAAAATGCGCGAGAGTGTATTTATTTAGAAATTCACAAAGGATCTTTTTTATTGATGACGTACATTTGGTTGTGAGTTCAAAAGAGAAAAGAGATTTATTTCTACCATTAAAGTTTTACTATAACTATGTCTTTCACAAATGTTGTTGTGAAAGTGTTTTTCATTTGCCATTCGAAAATATTTATTTGTTGGATTGGAAGAGAGGAAAAATTTAGAAACCATGACTGAAGATCCGCAGAGTGCTGATTAGAACGGAAGTTTGAAAAGACAAGAAGAGTCATGTAAAAGGTTTTGAGAACCCAGCAGATAATACAACTTGAATGTGTAGCTGTAGTGAATTGGGGGACAAGTGTTTATCTGTACCATATTTTCTTTATGGGGAGAGACAATAAAGAAAAGAATACTTAGTATTGGAAAACAATCGAATTGCAGTGTAAATCGAAGGTTTAAGATAATTTAAAGAAAATTTTTATTTGCGACAAGGATTTGTAACGAAGTGTTTTGATTAATGGAATAAGCTTAAATTTATTGAGTAGACTGGTAATAGAAGTAGCTTACACGAACAAATTTATGAAAAATCTGTTAAAAACGGTTTAAAACAAGTTAATTTGATAAATATTTTTTTGAACTTATAATTGACTTATAATTTATAATAACTTATAATAGAAATACGACATATTTGCCAAAAAAAGATTTTTTTTTAAACTAATATACCCAGCTATTGAGTTTTTTTCTATATTTTCAATTCAAACTCCTTAGATTAGATTTAGCTAGAATTTATTTTTAAAAATTCACTCTAGTTAAAATGGAGACTTTTTAACCTAAATAAAAGTCTATATTTACTTTTGAGATAATCTTTTAGCTTTATATGTTTTAAATATATTAAAAAAAAATAGCAATCTGATTTTTTTTGTTCAAATTAGAAGAATTTTCTTAAATAATATAGAATATATACATACTTTTCTGTTTTAAATATCAGCTAAAAAAATTTTTTTACCGTGTTCCAAGGAGACATTTTTTTCAGTTAATTAACAATTTTATTTTTAGAATATAAAGGGATTGCTGCGGTCTCTTGCGGTATAGGGAGTTATTGAAGAAATAAAAATGTCAATGAATCCATAAAAACCTTATTTTCCGCCATTTTTCAACAGTTGTTATTATATCAAAACAAATGAAAATGGCGGAAAACAAGGTTTTTATGGAGTCAATAACATTTTTTTTTCTTGAATTTGCGTTCTTTACTTGTATAACTTGTTTTAATGTATAAAATATAGTATCAAGGGGCATAGAATTGTCATCAAATGCTATTTAAAAGTTTGTTAAAATGTTTATTGTTAATTTTGAATAATGATTCAGGTGCGGATCCAGGAAATTTGTAACTGTGTGGCCAAATTTTATTTTCACGGTTTAAATTTCGATAAAAGATCGACATTTTAATATTTTTTCACAGCATTTACTGATTGAATAAAACGTCGGTAACGTATAATAAGGACCATTGTGGCCGTGGCAAGAATCTCTGTAGCCAAAATTCGTAAATTACGGCAGACAAATTAAAATTTTAGGGATATTCCTTGAGCGAAAAAACCCAAAACTGACAAGGCTGCCGTTAAATTTAAACTATATGGCCATTGCCACAATGGCTACCCCTTAGAACCGCCCCTGTGATTTATTATTCGATAAGTACTACATATTTGAAATAGGTTTACTCGACAACTTCAGTATTTCCTGTAATATACAAGTAACATTATTTACTTGAACATTATAGGAAACTTAATGTGATAATTGTCAAAGAAATAATAACATAAAATGTTAAACAGTGTAAAGTGAAAAATTATGTAAAGTAACTAAAAAATGATTCTGATTAATGATTTTATTAACTTGGCGATTCTTTTTTAAAAACAACAACAATAAAAAGATTAGATCTTATCCCGAATATACACGAATAAAATACGATTATTGAAGGATTTACTCAGCGAAATTAAATAAAATTGAAGGAATTATCGGGGAGAACATTAATAAAGTAAAGGCTATTTTAGCTAAATTTATTTCAAAAGTGAAGAAAAAACTAAATCCATGTGGTAGAAACTGATTCATTTATAGAAAAGGAACTTCAATAGCTTCAAGAAAATCTTATAACCAATACAAGTAGCCATTTTGGTTCTGGAAAACACCATAAACAACGGGTGGTCCTTGGAGAGCGAAGCATAAAAGAAAAAAATAAAAGAACTAGGTGCTGAACATCATGCTCTATTTTTCGTCTCCACAAGAAGTACATCTTTTAAAAAAAAAGTCAAATGTTTTACAGGAAATTCAAAAGAGCTAAAGACACTTTGAATAAAACCTTTCATTTAAATATGAGTGTAAAGCTTTTGCATTAGTAGTGAATACTGACCTCAACGACAAACAATATTAAATGACAGAAACTTAGCCCTTTGGACACATATTTTAGTGCAAAAAGTTAAATACTATCCTAAAAAATATTTTTTTTTGTCTGACCTCAGCTGCTACCATAAATATTGCTTAAGCTGTGTTCATATAAATGGTATGGCAGTATCAATATTAGCGGCTGAAATAAACGATGGTAATTGTGCATAGTACTTCCATATTACATAAACTAATTTTGCCAATTGTGCTATGTTCTGAGGATGTGTTGGAGAGTTTGAATTAATAAATAGCAAATTTTAGAAAACATAAGAATTATCTAGGTAAACCAGACGAAGTTATTAAAATGATTGCAAGATAATGAAATATAACAAATCTGAAAAAAAAATTATTTTTATGTATCAACATCTTTTGAAAACCATTGTTATGCAAATATCAAGTAGAGTAATGTACCGAGATGTTGTTTATTGGCTTGAAAATTTTAAATATAATTATTTTTACCCGTGCAGCCAAACCTTACGCGCGTGTGAATGCGTATGCACGCGATGTACGTGTCAAAGGTGCGCGTAAAAAATATTTTTGTTAACAAATTTGAATTCATTGACCCAAAAAACTATTATTTTCTCAAATATTATGTTTATTTACAGTTTTATTGAGTTTTTGCCGTTTTTTGATCATTCTGAGTCACTGTGCACCTGAAAACATAAATAAAAATTTAACTTTACTGAAGAAAGTTTTTTTTGAACTAAAAAAAAAAAATGAAAGTCATTCTACCTGCTTCTCTCTTGATAGGGAGGCTGGAGATAGATGAGGTTGAGAAGATTCTACGTAAGACAAGCATAATCTCTTAAGATACCATTTAATAAAGTTATAGGAACGTTGCTCGTCGCATTTGAAAAAATGCAAACTGTTTTTGTGGTAAATGGATTTTTTGCAAATAGTAGACCTCTAATCTGCATAAGCAATGACGATAGTAAATAAATACAAATTCCTTATCATCAAATGCATGGGCGAAATATTTTGATAGCAGTGCGTCGTCCGATTTATACTGCAGTTCTGACGGCTATAAGAAATGTGCATTATTGCCGACTGATGGAAATATTTCAGCACAGTCTACTTAAACAAATTTTGACAACAACATAAGCGTGATAATACAAAGAAAGGGAAACTTGAAAATGTTTAAGTTATCGGTAAAATTGTTTTGAACAACAAGGATATCGTTCCACGTAGTCAGTATGATCAGAAGTTTTCATCATTTTCTTTAATTATCTGAATAATTAAAGAAAATGATGAAAATGCACCTGGAGCAAATTAAAAGAATGTTTATTAGAAAAAAATCAATATTTTAATTGTTCTTGTTCTATGATTGTGTTCTTTTTCTCTTAAAGCACTGTACAGCAATATTAAATAAATTTACCCTCATAAAACGAAACAAAATAATTTTTATCAGCCGGTATGGTTCCTCGTTAAGCCTAGCTGTTTGTAGTGGAACCTAAATCCAGCTGTGTTTAGTTTATAAACAAATATTTTTAAGTTTATATATAAATTATATACTTTTAAATGTAAGTTTTACATTTTTTCTCAAATTGTTTGTATAACTTTGAACTTATCTTTATTTTTATGCTAAATTAAGTATTTTTATATCTTGTTTTCAAATCACAATACAGAGTTAACTCCGACGGTGAATTCTGGTAATTACTTCAAATTCTTTAGATTCTGTCCTTCTAATTCATGCATAGAGTACCAAATTCTAAGATTAGCTGTGTAGACCAATTTCAATCTCCTTTAAGTTATTAGGGAACATATCTAATGCCACTGCTATAGATATTTTGTACAAACACTTTTCACCTGTACACAATAAATTTACAACTCCATTCTCATAATAAATTGGCTCTACAACAGCTTAACGCTAATGGATTTCTTTAGCAAAAAGAAGGCTTATTGCTTTGATAATCAGTTGTAAACAGTTTTACTATCCAAAGCTATCGTTAAATACTTATCGTTAAATACTTATCGTTTGTATGTAAAGCATTGATAATCCAAATTAGTTTGACTTCCAGCTTCTTTTCTAAATATTGAACTAATTCCATCTTCTTAACCAAATACAATTTTGCATTCTTCGAAGATTTGGCTATACGAAATAAAAGTTCGGCAATTTAAGGGAATGAATAATTCAACCTGCAGTATGGTTGGTTAAATCTCAACCAATTGCAACTAATCGGCTCTTAAGCTCAATATCTGTTATCCAGTCAAATAGCTGAGCTTTATATTCAGTACGGGTTGAGTCTCCTCTCTCCTCTGTATTAATTACAAATAGAAATGTATGCTTTCAACCTCAGAACAAATACAACAGTGATCTTCTTAGATCTCCTTTTGGATTGTCGTACCACCTTTACCATTCATTACATCATTTACCATACACAACAGTTTAAGTGAGATCTTTGACTTAAAAAAATTGTTCTGCTGATTAAAGTCCCATCAAATGAAATGAAAATAGTTTTTCCAAAATCAAATTGATTAACTCCGTTGCATAATTTCAGATTAAAACCAATCCAAACCAAAAAAGCGTACTTAAATTAGTAATAAATTCATAGTGTAATTAGTCAAACCTATTTGTTTATATGTTAAACTGTCTGTTACTATAACGATAATGTAAGAAATCAGTACTTAATCAAATTCAAGCGGGAACGTATAAGTAGGGTAATAGTACTTTTCGTATGGTATGGTCGTGGGTATGGTCCAATCGTACCTCTGCGGTACGATTGGACCGTACCCACTCGTACCTCTGCGGTCATATTACCAGACAGGTTAAAACCTTATGAAACAAAGTAAACGCTATTAAATTAATGCGGAATCCACTAGGTTCGCTCTGATTTCTAAAACATTCAAAAGATGTTCAGTGTTCATGCAAGCTTAATTGTTAAATTTAAAAATGCATCACGTTACCTAGTCTTATCTACCCCAACTCTTTTTATAAACAAATCTTGCGCATCCCTATTTACAAACCAACCTTACCCAACCCTATTTACAAATAAAAATCTTATCCAACCCTATTTACAAACAAACTTTACGCAAGATCTTTTTGTAAAGAAAAACCAAGTTGAATTTCTTTTTTTAAACAAAAAATTCTTTATTTAGCTGCACGCGCACAGAGTAGGCGTAGATTTATTTATTGAAGCAAGAATTTCTAATGAGAAATTTAACTCTATATTGATTCACTTTGGCAATTATTTTTTACTTTGGAGAAGAGGGATAAGAGAATATGTTTTCGAACAGCAATTCATCAATTTATTTCAGGTATTCAGTCAAAATGAAATCAACGGAACTAACTCATTTACTGTTTTATATAAGCATATCTTTCACAGACATGAAATGCAAAAAATCAAAAAGTAATGATTAAAAAATAATTACATGTATTTGATAAAATAAATATTTTTTTTTGTTACTATTAAATACCTATTCCTTATAATAAAACGTTGTCAAAATAATTTACATTTACTGAAAGGAAAAAGAACAGCTCTAACAATTCGCTTCATTAAAAAACTGGCAAGAAGTAAAATTTTTAATTTAAAGATACTTTAAAGATAAGCACGAAATCTTTAATACAGATCATGAGTAAATAAAATTGCATTTAAAACCGCGAAAATGTTTTAAACTCCAAAACGCAAAAGAGTTTTTATTGCTACCTAATAAAACGATGTCTTGGAGGGAAAATAACTCTATGTCAATCAGTAAAAATACATAATAATACTTGTCGAACTATATACATACAAAAATTTGCTTCAAATATGTTTTTCATAATAAATATCTAGTCGTATGAGCAACTTTTAAAATAGTGGGGGAAAATCTTTAATATTAACGAAATAATAAATTGCTTTACAAAATATAAAATATCAGAGTAAATTCATTGGAAAAAAAAACCTTAAAATAACATTTGTGTTTCTTCTTTCCGTTTTCTATCAATACTTTTAAAAAAGGGTCACAAAAATAGTCCAAAGTTTCATTTTACATTGAAACTTTATATATGAGAATACTCAAACAGAAAACTAATATTGATTTGATTTTGAAAGGCAATTCATGGCAGCAAATACAGGTTTCACACCTGAATCCATTAAAATCCACATGAACAATTAAAAAAAAAGAAAGTAAATATTAGTCAAGGTGATTAAAATAATAAATTGAATGGCATTTAGACTGGTAAAGAAATGTATGAATGAGTGAATATAATGTATAAAATCATTATAACACTGATGTGAAATAAGCTCAAAAAGTGAATTGATTCATAATCATAAAATATAATTCAAAGTACTTAGAATAAACTTGTCTTTAACATACATACAATAATTCCTTTCACTGAGCACTTGCAACTTTTTAAAAGATGTTTTAAAAAACACAAGTAGTACATTTAATAAAATAGATCATATATGCATTTTAATATCAATTAAATTTAAAAAATCAGAGTCCAGAACTAAAAACAGTTCTTTGAAACACAATAAAATTCAAAAATGAGGGTGCATTACAACAAGAAGCATAAAAAAGCTTTTTTAAAGGATAAAACATTTGCTGAGAAAGCAAAGATAAATTTAAACTTTTAAAATCCACTCCAAGAATGGTTTCTTCAAAATGTGCAATTAAAAAACTCAATACTTAAAAAGAAAAACAATATTAAAAATCTTTAGTCAATCACCAAACAAATGACACCAGAAATTAAAAAACTATGCTGTAACCTGTAGTCGGTTGGTGCTGGCTGATGGAGTTACACTTTGCTGTCGATTATTGAAATGGTTTTGTTTCTTTGAAAACTGCATTGATTGAAGCTTTAAATAATGAGACTGCAAAGCCAATCTTCTGGTTTCAAATTTTTGCAACTCTTGCATAATTAAATAATTCTGAACAAGTTGAGCAGCTAATGGGTCATAACCACTCGCTAATAATAATGGCCATTGTAACTTTTGTAGATATTCCAGATTGAGGATTGGATTTACACCAGCAGGAGTAAATGCACGATTAGCCAGAAATGGTATTGTTGGCGAAGAGTTTTTCCGGGAAACAAATGTTTTTGCTGTTGGTGAAAGACACTTCTCAAGTTGACGATGTCCATTAGATAAATTAAATGGATTTACTAATGGTTGTGTATTAATCAAAGGGTTATTTCTCATAGGATAAACTTTATTCACAGCATGTTGGTTAGCAACAATTGGCTGTTTTTGAATGACTGTTGGAAGTTTGTCAAGCACCTTTGCAAGGTATTCTGAAGTAGAATTGACACAATCATCACCTTCTTTGTAAATAACTATAACAGCACCATGCTCACCTGGGTGAAAAAAATTAGATTTTTGTAAAAAAACAAAATTTTGTAAAAAACAGAACTTTTGTTAATCCTTAATAATAACAACAATAATAGAATAATAATAATAATAATAATAATAATAATAATAATAATAATAATAATAATAATAATAATAATAATAAAAATAATAATAATAATAATAACAACAACAACAACAACAACAACAACAACAATACTACTACTACTACTAATAATAATAATAGTAAACAAAAACAGCAAAAAGTTTTTATGCAATCAAAACCATTCAACTTTAGAACTATTTTTGAAATTTTCTGAATTATTTTAAATCATCTTGTTTGTCAACACACCCAATTGTATTTTAATGAATTAACTAACATCAACTTTATTTTAAATGTGTACTGAGAAAACAAACAGAATCAACAGTGTGAAAACAAAAATGATTCAGGAAGTCACGGTAGTTGCATCACAGGAAAAGCCAAATACTTCCTTACTAAGATTATTACTTCTTTTAACTAAGAAAACTAGAAATAGCCGTTTATTTTACTATTGAGAAAAAAAATTTTTTTTCATGATTTATTATGAATATAGATTTATATTAAGAACTCGAATATAAACAGTTGTTAGGTTTAAATTACCGATTCTGTAGGAGACTTCACTTGGATCTATCCACAAATCCAATTTCTTTGGAAGACTATCAGTTAAAACTGATGAATGGAAATTGGCTTCCATTGCTGCGTGGGTGAGGACAGCATCCATTTGGTTTTCAATTGATACACATCGATAGGCGCTTCCTTTTGAGGGCTTCTCTGGATACCAATGGCCCTCAAATTTTGTTGTTAAACCTTTAGTTAAATATTTTACAAATTGTTCTTGTTCAGATTTTGAACATTTATTAGTAAGAAAGGATACCACAAACTGTACTGCAACTTGCACTTCGATATCCATATTTAAGTTTTCCTTCAAACGCATGTGAACAAATCAGCGTTAGTTATTCTTCTGAAAATCAATCACAAGAACACGTTTTTAAAGTGCTTTAGTTTGTTGATGTGTTAAAACAAATATATTTTCGAAACTGAATAAAAGAAGTTAGTGCGCTTGTTTTAAACACCAATCAAATTACGCAATATCAAAAGTAAAACAAGGGAGCTCTTATTTGATTGGTTAATGCTTCGTTTTAATTGTTTTATTTTAAAATTCTTTGTTCGAAAAACATTCCGTCAGCAAGAGACATGTGTTTTTGTGTTCCGTTTCGATGAGCATCTAATTAGTTAGCTTATTAAACTGTTGATTAAAAGGTATTGAAAATTATTGAAAAGTGCAAACTAAATGTTCGGGGCCAGCGAACAAGGTTGTTTTCAGCGGGTCATTGGTAATACAGGGCAGAAACTTCATTTCATAGACAGTGATATCACATTCTTGCTTTAAAAGCAACGTTTGCGTTCATTTATGATGTTAGAGTTATGATTAATGCTGCTGCTACAAACAAATTAAATGTGAAGGAGAGGTTAATTAACAATTGGGCCGGTTTAATTAACATATTATAAACAAAGTGCAAGAATGCGCGTGGGTGGCTACGATTTGAAGCGTCCTTTATGATGTTGAGTTTCTTAATGTTTCGTGTTTATCCAATATATAAAAGGTTTTTTTCATTGCTGAGTTATGAGGACGGTTTTGTTATTTGTATTGAAAATTGTAAATACTTCATTACAACAAATCAGTTTTCTGAAGGGTGCATTTATCTATTAATCATTTTTCTTAGCTTTTCACTCTCCACTATAATTCTTCGTTCCTTATTCCAATAATATTTTTCTTAACTTTTTTTTTATTCTTGCAAGACTATTTTGTTTATCACTTTGAGGAGGAATATGTATTTTTAATATTGAAAATCAAAGCAATTAAAAAACCGGAAAAATTCATGTGAGCTGAGAACTTATAATTTGAAAGACTCTTCTCAACACCGTTATGCGCACACTTGCGTGTAATACTATCGTTCACTTGCGTGTAATACTATCATTCACTTGCGTAATACTATCATTCACAGCGTAAGTTTTTCAAAGAGTTGTATAATAAGCTTTCAACCAAATTATCGATTTAATTAGCGAGAGCACGCCCGATCAACCAAGCGTGGATTGTTAGCCGCATTGTGAGTGAAAGGTGGCAAGTGCAAAAAATCTTTTGATCAACACAAAATGTCATTTAACCTGCGGCGAATGAAGTGAAAGGAAAATTATTAATTACATTAGTTTTACTTTAAACTTAAATCTTTAAAAGATTTTAATTAGAGTTCCAAGTCTTTTTTTATTGCATATTCGAATTCTTTATCTCCATGAAAGTAATTTTAAAATTAGTCAACTGCTTGTTTACGTTTTCTTTCGCGAAACCCTTTGTTTATTAATTGTGATCTTACTGAAGAACTATCCGTAAAGTTACCCGTTTGGGGAAAACAGTTGTTAACGTTGAAGGTTTTTCATAATAGATAACTATTGAGCACGTTTCCTCGCAATTAAAACCAAGAGATACATGTAATCTGAAAAATATTTAACAACGGCTTAAAAACAAGATGGACTCACAAAAAAAAAAAATCAAATTGTTGGGTCTAGAAAAATTGTCTCTGACATTGTGTAGCAAACGTATCAGTAAATTGTGGTCGTGAAAAAAAGCAATCACAATTGACTCGATTTTTTAATACATTTTACTTATGCTAGACGCATAACTGAAAAAAAAAAAAAAAAAAAAAAAAGCAAGTTGAAGGTGCGGAAAAAGAAAGCAAAATTTATTAAAGCGACGATATTGTTTAATTACGTCATTCCGACCAAACTTTTAAAAAATAGGGTGGTAAAAGTTCCTCAGCTGTAGGTGTTGATTAAATTATAAGCGGCTTCAAATAAGTTTTTGGCGTCTCCGAAAAAAAAGAAAAAAGATGGAATCGAGGAATATAAAATCAATTCTGATATATAATGAGTATGAAAAGAATAAAAGCGGTAAATATTTATTTACAAAAAAAAAAACAACAAAAAAACAATTAAAAATGAAATATTTTTCGCATAGGCTGAAAATGCGCAAAACAAGTTAAATGTAGAATATCGGTAAACGCATGCCATCTGGAAAGACAAAAAAGGAGAAACAAGTCTAAAAATACATCAAAACTTACAATAATTTATTGTAAGTTTTGAGTTTCTATCTTTTAATTGTTAAGTTAATTTATTGAATAAATTAACTTAACAATTAAAAGATAGAAACTCAAAATATTGTAGTCAGATAAAAAGTCTTCAAAGTAAATGAGTTGGTTTTTAACCTGTGTATTTGAGCTTTCAGGTTGTTCACAACATGCAGTGTTCCGCCTGAAATTCTTTCAAAGTTTATAATTAAATACTACAAAATTGTTGAATATTTGTAACTTTTTTTTTTGTTGTTTTATTGCGGCTCCAGTTTGTTGATTCTTATGCTATATAATGTAAAAGATATTCGACTTTTAACAAGGAATCAATGTCTGTGTTTGTGTCTGTATTTGTTGAAAATTGGTATGCATGAAGAATGAACAAACAAATTGTACAATTGAAAAAAATGGCAGAAAATCATTCACGGAAAGTTTTTTCACAAAACAAAGAAAAATTCATTTAAAATCATTTTAAAAAATTCTTTTCTCTTGTTTCTTAAAGCTACAAAAGTTTTTTTCCCAATGTTTTTTTTTTACGAATATTTTTTAAATTACTTTTAGTCAGTGTACGAACTTTTTGCAGCAGTATGATTTACTGTGGCATTCAATTGGGCGTAAATACCTTAGTTTTGCATGTACAAAAAAGGTAATGTACGAAGAGTTTTACGTTTTTTGGTTATCAATTTAAAACACTGAAAGCCAAAGTTGCCTTACTCTCCCCAAATGGTTAGCCTCAGCCCCAAGATGGAACTTAAGCATACACAAGGATGGATGATTCAATTTACTTACTAGTGGGTATCTGGGGCAAGTCTATAAGATATTCAGAATAAAAAAAAAGCATCTCGAAAAGTGGTACAGGGTGACACAAAAAAACAGTCATCAACATTTGTATTCTAATTTTGTTTGATTTCTTTAATTTAAGCTTTTTATAGTATAATTGGTCATGTTTTAATCTATTTTTATTTATACTTGTAATGTCAAATCAACGTACAGAATATTTGGCTTTACACAGGCTCCAAATGCGTAACTGTGGGATTATGCAATCGCTAAGTATCGACCCGGCAACTGGCGCTCGGACCATCAAGTGCAGTAATAAGTTCGTTTTATGATATTAAATCAGTTTTGTTTTTACTTCGTGTTTGTTTATCTCATTTCAGTTTTAATTTCATTTTCATTTCCTTTCAGTTTCGAAAAACGATTTTGTTTTTATTTCGTTGCACATGTTGTAGCCTGATACACAGCCTAAAAGCAGTACAGTCACGTGACTAGTACACGTTAAAAAAACTAAGCAACTGAATGCAGTGTTACACTAAGTAGGGCAGAGGTAATAAGACATAACAAAAGTTTGTCTCAAAAAAAGTTTCAGCAAAGCAAAGATAAAATTCAATAAATCATAAATGACTAAACAAGTATTTCAAGTATAACTTTGTCACGTACTAGGATAAGACAGTGTTACGTAGTGATGCAGTTCATTATCATATTAGCAGCAACTTATTCAATTTTAAAAGTACTCTCATACACAAAGATTTAGACATGCGGTTGCGTCTAGATGATGTAAGGTAATCAATGAAAGAAAATTAAACTCTCTCAACTTATGCTTCGCTCGCTGTAGCAGCAAGCAGATCTTTAGCTGTAGGAAAAAACTCTGCATATGATGCCCTTCTATTCTTCCAGAAAGCAAATGAATCTTTGATATAAACGTATTTTATATATCGCTATCATATATGTTAATTTCTCCTTGCATATTAATGAGGGTTGTGCTAGAAGTAGTAGAGCTGCTTGCTGTCAGTGTCATATTAGAGCATCCCGCCATCGGAAATTGCGTAAATGCGTAAATTCCGATGTGAGAAATAGTTTACAAAGGTGACTCCAATGTGATTTAATCTTTTTATTTTCCGATATTTTCCGATGGTTTGTGGTGGCTTGCAAAATTTTGCTGTAATTTTGCGAAAACTTCGTAATTATAGATAAATACATCGGAAATACCACAATATTACGAGTTTACACTTTAAATACGATTTATTGTGAAATTACGCGAAAATATCGTACGATAATGTGTAAATCTCGAAATATATCGGAGAGTGCGTGAAATTCTCCCCATCGGCCTCGGACTACATTGCACCTCCGATGTGATACCATTCCTCACCATCGCATCACATCGGAGTCACCTTTATAAACTATTTCTCACATCGGAATTTACGCACTTACGCAATTTCCGATGGCGGGATGCTCTATGTCATATTCTGGAATTCTGTTACCTTAATTAAATAAATGTAGAAATATTTTCATCTGAGGTGAAACCATTTTCTTAGCAAGACCACCAACACTGCTGCTGCTGCTGCAAGTGCCAGCAATAGGACTGGTTGTAGAACAATTACTATCATCGGTTTCACCTGCTCACTGCTGTCATGATGATAATAAAACATATTGCTGCTTCTTTCAGAGCTGCTGGATCAGGTGTCAGGAAGATAGCTATAAAAACCAGAACTAATTTGTTATGTTTTACCAATAATAATATGTTAAATTGCACAATGCTTACAAATGTACATTCCTAATAATAGACAAACTACATAAATCGCGAGGTTAGAATTATTTTGTTCTATCTCCAAGTTTAAACGTTGGGAGAAAGTTTTTGATTTTTTTCTTAAAGTAAAAGTTATTTAAAATTTTAGCTTTAATTTTTTAAGAAATAAAAACTTATGTTTTAAATAATTTATGTTTAAACAAACTATTTGGAAAAAAAATTGTAAAATAGAGCGTATTTTAAAAGCGATCATTATTTAGTAAAATTAATAACTCAATTTCTCTCAACTTTTAAAATGGGAGATAGAACAAAATAATTCTAACCTCGCGAAATGATGAAAGTACTTTATACAAAGTATAAAAGTCATCAAGGTTTCCACTTTCAACCTTTCAATAAAAAAACTAATTAATTATTACCTGCCACTGATGGATCTAAAAACGATGCTGCTATGAGCTGTTAATGAATTAAACCCGGACATACCAGAACCTAAAATGTAATCAAAACGCTTTTTAAAATCTTCAAGAAGTAATTGTGAGACAGGCTTGGCTGAAAACTGTTGTATGTGAGTCCCCAAGTCCAAAAGAGCAGGCACAATAAAGGACAAAGACCTGCCATCGGTTTGCAAAATATCAATCTGCTGGGAAAATGGTTCTAGCAATAAATCTAATTCCAGAATTTGATCCCACTCAGAACTTCGAAGGATATCGTGCTTACAGAAAGCCAATATCTTTTCTTGCCGAATTTCCGGTAAGCGTTTTAGCATATAACATGTTCTGTTGCAACATGTTTGGCACTCGACTATCAAAGGTTTGCCTCACACTCGAATTAATTTTTGAGTAATCACTGAACTTTTCTTGACAATATTCACCAATTTTCTAACACTACTTAAAATAGTGGAATAATGGTTCTTGTACACTGGCTTAATTATTAATTAAATACTGTTTTCAAGACAAGGCCTATGTTTATAACGCATTTTAGCATGTGACAATCATTTTTACTAGAGTTATCTTCATTCTCTATTACACTGTCATCATTATATTCATCTGAGCTGTTTTGATTACAGATATCAGTGCTTGTTCTTACTGCAGGTTTTTGTGCAGCTTGTTCTTCAATTTTATTCTCTACCTTGTCCTTCTAACTCTTTACTCTGCAAAGCTTCATCTTAACTTATTGCTTCTTCTTGCATAATGCGCACAGTTTTGGTCATATTAGTCCATTATCTGTTAAAATTATCCAATAGATTCCAGTCATTAAAGATCTTTGTAATAAGTTGTAAAATGGTTTTTCCTGTATGGAGGCATTTCTATGAAGTCCAGAGTTGCATGTTATGTCTAGTCATTAGACGAGTCAAAAAAAGCTTGCCAAACTTTCAGCTTTTTTATCGCCCAAAATGCACATACTTTTACATTTCTATGACATATAAGTTTATAAATCATGAATGCCGCTTTCTCTTTTCCTTCCACTAAGAATGGGAGCAATTCTCATTTGTTATAAAAAAATAAATGTTAAAGATGATTAGCAAGTAAACAAAGCCCCGCTTGACAGTTAGCACTGTGCTTTTAGCTTCATATGTCATTGAAGTGTTTTGTTTGGGTTCAGCTAGAATTACCGCAAAGTAAGTTTGACAATAATACCTTGGATCTCTTGCTTATTTGTAAGTATTACATACGGTATAAAGACAATCTTTAACTCTCGTTCCTAATAAAAAAGAAACTATTTAGTTTTTGTTTTGTTTTTCTACATTAACTTTAAGTTCTTGTCTTTTATTTAACCACGCAATTCAGAACTGGCAGAGAACTCTTTTCACAGATGAAAAGGTCTTTACAGTGGAACAAGCGCTCAAGAATCAAAACGTCAGAATTTAGTCAAAAGAAACTACTGAAACGTCCGCAGTAGTTGAGCATTGATAAAATTGGCAGTCCATCATGGCTTGAGGTGAAATTTATGCAAGTGGTAAAACACCTCTTGTTTTTATCAATAAAGACATGATACTCAAACATGAATTCTATCGTCGTGACTTTTTCGAATCCGTATTACTTCCATGGTCGCAAGAGCATTTTGGCAATTCAATTTGGGCTTTTCAACAGGATTCCGCCCCAGCTCAAATGGCAAAAGTGACATAAAAATAGTGCAACGACTATTTTTCTGATTTTAGCTTCCTGAAGTTAGACAGAGTTAATGCGTTATTTGAAGCGAGAATGGGACAAAATTTCGACTATGGTGCTTCTTCGAATTTTTACCAATATTTCTTAACTGTTAGCTCTCTCCCACCCAACATAAAACGTCTTTAAGACAACTTTAAGACGTCTAGACAACTTAAAGATAACTTAAAGACATCTTAAAGACGTCTTATGCTGGATAGGCTGTGGCAAAGCTGTAGGGGGTCACTTTAAAACCAGCGGTACATAATATTGATAGTCCCATAACCAAATTCTTTAACAAAAACTATATTATCTAGATCATATTGTCATTTTTTAGTTGTTGATTTTCTGATTTTCAGTAAAATAAAGTTTATATTAAAAATCACGTGACTTTGATTAAATCTAAAAATACTTTAATTTATTATACCAATCCCTGAATTATAAATAAAACCCTGTTAGCATTTCAATTGTATGGCGATCCTCCGTTTTTCTAGTAAATTCTCCTATATTAAAGTTACAGATTATGGGGAAAATCTTTCCCTTAAAACCTCATCAAATGTAAATTATTACCGTCAACTGGGTATATTTGGGACAGCAGAGGTAACTTGGAATGAAAACGTTAACTTTGATTTTATAAGTTTGACAGCCTAGGCATTGAAGTTGGTTAATTGGTGTTATTTGATTTGATAAGTAAATTTAAGTAATTATTAAATGCCAGTGCTGTAAAGCTTACTAAAATGCATAAATAAATAACTGAACTTTATAACGAATTATTTACTTATGGGATGAAAGTTGTCCCGAAATAAGCGATTTCAACTGTCCCATATTCCACACTTCTACGCAGCGAAGGCGGATTGCGCCAAGAACACGATGTATTATAGCTCAAATGAATGCGACAATAAAGCCAAACAATTAATTATTATAGAATATAAATAGAATACATATAGCATGCATATAAAACACATACATACAGAATGCATATAGAATACACATAAAATTAACCTCGTTCCAAAGACTAATTGGTAGATAGATGCTTCTTTCGATCCAAGGAAACAGAGTTTTTGTTCAGAAATATACATTAACATTGGCTGACTTCCTTTATGGATGATTACCAGTAATTGACTAATCGTTTCCCCTTTTGTTCAAGATAATTATCAACAAACATCAGTTTATGAGTTTGTTAACTTTCAAAACTTTTTTAACAGGAATTGCATATGAAAAAATACTTAAAGAATTTAATCACAAAAAGTTTAGGAACATAAAATGAGGTCATTTTTAGTAAAACACAAAGTTGCCTTAATTAACGTCATGAAAATATACAAATTGTAACAAGCAAGCTGCTTCGTTTACTTCGTTTAGGTAACCATGGTTAGGTAACCAGGTTAACTTCGTTTAGGTAACCATGCCCTTACTACTCAGCTCACAACATGGAAAAAAAACTCAATAAATGCTCTTCATGATCTCTATGGTTCATTAAGTTTGGGGGCGAATAAAATCTTTGTTAAAGAGTTTTAGTTATAGGATTAAATTCCCTTTGATCATTTTAAACCCAAACATGAAATAATTTAAATCTCAAATTAAACTTATGAAATTTCATTCTTTCATTGCAGAACTTCATTTCCTTCTTGAAAAAGTACACAACTTCTTCCTAAAAAATGAAAAAAACTATTTTTCTTCTCAAAGTGAAAGTGAAATACGCTTCAAACTATTTATTTAGTATTGGATTGACCAAACAAAAAAGGTAAACGTAAAACGTAGGAAAACCAAAAATCAAATTTCTGTAAAAGATAAACCTGTTTAATGAAATCAAGTATGGACGAACAAGTTATGTTAAATTGATGAAAGGAATTGAATGCGACTTTTTTTGACTTGAAATTAAATCTTCTAGGTCTCTTTTACCAGAGTTCTTAAAATTGCAGGAGTCAACACCAGCAAAAAAGTATTTCAATATTCATGCAACTTCTCAGAAAAAGTATTAAATTTGTATCTAAAGCAAATATGTATCTGAATAATATAATACTAATATCCAAATAATATAATATCCTAATATCTTAATATCCTAAAATAAATTCACACATGCTAATATCATAAGCATGTGTGATTCCTTACTTTGATGATTTATTTCTCTGTTTTACTCTATCTTCTAACTCTAATGAAAGCATCAATATATAAAAATAAAACTTCACAAAAGCTATTGATGTGCGTTTGCAAGGTTACTTGATGATTAGACTAATGGAATCCGTTTATTATTGACAATTGGTATAAATAAACAAAACTTTTTACAAAAAATTCAAAAACATAAAATATCATCATCAATTTTCTTTATATTTTACCGCATATGGCACGCCAACCTACCTATTAAAATGCTAACAAAAATTAAATCAAATTAAAGAATGCTCATTGAGTATGGACAAAAATATTTTTAGTAACAATTGTAGTACCAGTCATAATGTTCAAAATTTAAAAATTGTTTCTGACTGAGTCTTAACCACAACCAAAATATTATCACACAACCGCTAAATATAGGGCAGGAGTTTATTCAATTTTTGATGTTACTTGATACAAGCCCCTGCTTGAACTTAAGAAGAAATCCTATTGGTTTAAGTCAGGACGGTGGCCGCATATTTTTTTGAGTGTGTTTTCTAAGCCAGTCTTGAACCAAATTTGCTGGTTGAGAAGATACCCTCTCTTTTATTAAGACAAAGTTTTCACCATTAGTTAAGCTGTGTTCAGGAAACAGACACGAAGTTGAAGGAATTTTTCTAGCTACTCTTTAGTACCCACCTCTGGATCATACGAAGCAACACAGGCAAAGGCCATAGCCTGATTAAGGTGTTTTGTCTAACTAATTGTTTTAGTTCTCAGAGTAGAGTTATACCTGTTTGTTCTGCCATCGTGTTGGTCAACGATTAAATACTTTTCATCTGAGAAGATGATTATAGTAGATGTATCCCTCAGTGTAGTAAAGTAAACTGATAGTTAAATTAGCGCGCATCATGCGGTACTTTCTGAGCGTAAAAACTTAAAAGACAAATTACCAAAATCAAGTTCGTTAGATCGATAAGCAATTTAAAGATACAGCAACAACCCAATTTGTTAACGATTGGGGCTACCATCAAGTAGTGCAAGAGATGAACGTGGTGTCAATTTTAGAAGAGTTGAAAAGAACCATCATCATCAAATCACCTTATTGCGACATTATCACTACTGGCCCGAAGTACCCAATATTAGTCCAAACTTATTTTTAAGTCCAAGATCAAATTTAACAGAATGATGTAATCATAAATATTGACTTAACTTTTTTTTGTTTTGGTTCAAGAAACGGATGCACTCAATTGAGTGGCCCCTTTTATAAAAGTTAAAAAAATTTTGCAAAAAATCCAAAAACTAGTGCTTTTTTCTGAACGCACTAATTTTTGTAGTTAGTAATTTTCTATCTTAAAGATGTTATTCCCTCGATTTAAAATATTACCTCAAATGTCTTTAAATAACATATATATATATATATATATATATATATATATATATATATATATATATATATATATATATATATATATATATATATATATATATATGTATATATATATATGATATTTTTAGTTTTTTATACATATATGATGAATATTATATACTTTGTTTTTTCAAATTTGTTGTACTTTTTCAAAATCAGGTCACATTTTGGTTCCTTTTAAGGTAAAATTTGCTAAGCTCACGAACCTTAGGGAGATAACGAAGTTTAAGTACTTTAACGAGGGAGTGCAAGACATTTTTTTGGGAAATGTAAATGAGTTTATATTTTGACTTTATATTAATCCTTTTAAAATCCTAAATGTCACTTGATGATTTTCGAAACAACTTTGGTAGTTTACAAAGACCTGAATGACGCTTAGATTTATACACAAACAGCTGTAAAGTTGAAGTAGTGTAGTTGATTTAATGGGAAGCTTTAACTTATTCTTCGTAAAAATCAAACATTTAATCTGAGCACACCATACAGAAGTTTCAAGAAAGAGCGCCTATCAAAGTTTCAAGAAAGAGCGCCTAAGCAAAGTTTAAACTTTGATTATTCTTCACCGGTTGTCTTTGTTCTAACTTTTTGCTACAAATCAATTAGGTAGGAAGGAATTTAGTAGCAAATTGCAATTTAGACAGAAAAATAAAAGGATAGATTGAAAGAAAGGTAAAAGGAAGTTAAATTTAGTCAAGAGTTCTTATAATAATCTTTTTAATGCATTTTTTTGAAACCATTAAGCGTGAAATATAAAAATTGGAATTCTATGATTAACTTAGCCTGGAGGCAGTAAGAGAATTTCAGTTTGCAATCATTTATGAACTCCATTCTTTCACTTTAGTAACTGGACAATTTTCTACATCGAATCAAAAAGGAGAAAATAAATACCGAATAGCCGTCACACAAAAACAGAGATATGAATTCGTTACAAGGGAGATCCAAGACCAGGCAACTTAAATATGAGATCACAAAATCTTCGTTCGAGATTGCCATTCAACTTGGTTCAAGCTTACCATTCAATTCGGTTGAGCATTCAGCTTTTTAAGATTGTATCACCCATGTTCAAGCCAAGTTAGTGTATAAGCTTGCCACATTGTCTTTAAATACTAGAAGCGGTTTGTGTACTAGAGTTTATTAAAAGCACAGAATGCTGAAAAACTTTCTTGTAGCAGAACTTCCGCACGTTTGTGTGGTTTTACCGCATAAACTTGGACATTTCAATATTACATTTCGTCAGTGTTCAAATATATTAATGACTTTTGAGAAAGCTTAGTTTTATATCAAAACGAAATGCCAATACGTTTTCTTAACTCTGCATTCCAAAAATGAAACTTTTGAAAAATGTGTTTCGAAACGTAAGAGAATTTAACAAGAATAAAAGGAAAGTAACAAAAAATGTTTTTAAAATTTTAATTTCGAAATTAATGGAACTAAATTGAGCACTTGATGATTTCAAACCTTTAAAACTAATGCAATAGGAAAATATTTTTATCAGAATTAAATTTCTGTAGTTCACTTCAAGTTGAAACTTATACTTTGCACATTTAACTTGTGAAATTCGGTGTTTTGTCACAATGACATTTAAATATCTAATCTTTTGTATTCTATAAATATTTATAATTTGATTGAGTTGCCACTGACCCGTATATCTACCCGAGTTTTGCCTCATTGGAATATATAAACAGTGATCACAGAGACATTTAAGTTAACCCTGCGGAATTCCGTAGGCTGCAGTGTACTGCAGTTATTTCTCCTAATGGAGAATAGTTTTTTCCATGCGCAATTTAAACAAAAGCAAACCTCGTATACAAATTGATCTAAACGAGTATATTATCATGTTCGATTTTTTAAAAAGGGATTATATTTTAATGACGAACCAGTATTCAAAAACTTGACAATATTTTATGCAAGATGTTAACTTTTTCCTTTTTTAAAAAAAAATAAAGTTTTTATAATTGTCATATCCATGTATTAATTCAAAAGAAATACTTTAATATCCGTTTTTTTTTTTTCTAAAAAAGGATGTAATCTCAATTAATTGCAGAGCATCCGATGCCCTAAAAATGATTTACAGTATGTTCCTATTTGATTCCTATCACACTGATCATTTTGCTTTTTGCTGTGATGTAGTTACAATAAATATTAAACAACCGAATTATTTTTTACAATCAAATTCAAGTTGTAAGGAGCAATTGCACTATTTTTAGAACAAAGGAGATTTTATTTATTGGTTCTGGATTGCCCGTTCTTAGCCAGGTTAATAAATGGATTTTTCTCGCCTGGGGTTTCACACTACGTTACTATGAATTAAAGAAATGAAAATTGTCATCCATTATCACGCATATTTATTATCTTCTGAATTCGGTGCCGAATTTTTGTCACTTCATAAAAAATCTTCCTAAATTATTTTCTAGACAAGGAGTTCCAGAAGCTTGATTTTCATTAGCTTCCCATTAAAAAAAAAACAAACAAATAAAAAGATGATAGGTAATAAACAGAGATGAAATTAAGATTTACATTTAATTTAAATCCAATCTTAAAAATACAAAAATTCTTAAAATCGAATTGAGATTTTATAAACATAATTAAATTTTCCGTAAACTTAGAAAAATACAAAACAAAAAACGTTTACAGTTCATGACGTTTAAGCAGCGTTATTTTTTTCTAACCACGTTTTTGCGTAGTTTGTTTGGGGCATTAGACGGTACGCTAAAATTCAAAGATGCATAAGGTTGAGAAAAAGCCTTAGAGTTATTTAAAGAAGGTTTCGGGCTGTTTAAGTCCGAATAATAGTTTTCCGTTTTATTGCTTTCTACAGACGTGCAACCTTGAAGTTGCTGTGTATTTAACGGTGTATATATATTTGAAAGTTTACTTGTCGAGGAATCTCTACTTAAAAACGCATAAGAATCTTTGATAAAAGGTCTCTTAGCTTCGTATTTCGGAGATTTTCTTGAGCCTCCTTCTACTAAAGGTTCATACAACTCATGCGTTAAGCCACCACAAATCGATGCATAATTGGAAGATAAGTTTGGTAGATTCAAAGCGCTGACTTCAAGTTCTTTGTAATCTGGTTCAATGTCCTCATTCTTTTTTGCTATGTTGCTATCGTGGTCTAAAAATGGTTAAAAAGTAAAAGACTTGAAAAATGCCATTTAAAATATATAATTGTCAGTGGATTTCTTTACAGAAAAAATACATAAAAGCTTATACTAAAAGTGTGTACCCGAAAATCCATTTTCAACTGTAAACAAGTTTGAAGGCTCTAAATGCATGTAAGAATCATTCGGTTCATTTGATTCAGCTATTAGAAAATTATGTAATAAAGAAAATAACATCCAGCAAACAACAGTTTAAGGTTTTTGAGAAACGGTGGGTTGATTGCTTACTTGAAGAGTTGAATGCATTTTCCATTTCAATTTCCTTATAGTCAGGCTCATCACTCCAATATGGATTTTCATGCGACTCGCACTTCAATTTCAAATTTGAAGTATTTGGCACCACATAACGTTGATTTGACGTACCTTAAATATTGACAGGAAAGTGTTTTTATGGATATACTGAAGACGATGAAGTTGGTAAAGAATAGGCATTCATACCTTGTTCTTTTAGTGTACCAGTCGGACGATATTCAGGAAGCGCGTAATTGTTTCCATCATCTTCAGAGGAACTATCAAGTTTCTTTTCTGCTAAATTTTGTTTAAAAAAAAATTGTTCTGCAAAAGAAATCAAAAGTGAACAAGAAATCAAATTGGAAATTTCTATTGTTTTTCATTTATCTCCAGAAGTTTAATGCTGAATTTTGAAGTTTGAAAGAGAAGCACAGTGATCTTAGAAATGCATTGGGACTGCTTAAATAACCAACAATAATAATTCATACCACGTGTTACTAATTCTTCAGATACTTGCACGCTAGTTGCTTTTTTTTGGGAGCAACGTTTTCTATGACATGCAATAAAACAACCATTTTACCATCATCGGAAGCTTTCAAAGAACTATACAGCAGCAAGTAAACAACAAAATTTACCCCAAACATTTTCCTTTGAAATTTTCATTAGACATAATTACAAAAGAAAACAATATAAAGAGTTACCGATGCATTTGTTTAAATCAATTTTTTTTTATCAAAATGTGTATATTCTTTGTTAAAAAATCTTAAATAGAGACCCTGTTATGTAAATTCTTGAATATTTAGTTTGCTCTGTTTTTGAAAGCAGCAGATAACTAAATTGAAGTGTTTAACTCCGTTTGCATTTCGAGGCAATTAATGATTTCTAATTTAATGAACAACAAAATTAAATGATTTAGTAATTAATAGTTTTATGACAACTAAGTTTCTAAAAATACTTTTGACAAAAAAAAAATAACTGTATTATTGAACAAGTACATTTAAAATCTTATTGATTTAAATTTTAGATGGAACAAACAAATATAAAATCTTACTAATGAAAAATTTAAATCGAATAAATAAAATAGAAAACAAGAAATAATAAAATCTTAATTGTAATTAAAAGAAGTTTAGTAAACAATAAAAAAATAAATTTTCATAACTACCTGATTAATAAGCCAATCAGCAAAAGAATAACTGAAACAACACTTACAGCAGACAGCGTAATTATCAATGTAACTACAAACAAAAATCAGCTATCAAAATGATATAAAAACACCAGTGAATTAACATCAGAGAAATAGGGGATGACATATTTATTATCTAAAAACAAGTGTTAAAATGATTCTGATATATTGAGTCAATTTATCAGTATACAACTGTCTTTACAGGATTATTTCTTTTAACTTCAAAAAAAATAGAGAAAGAGAAATAAAAAACATACCATTATTTATTTTGTCTTTTTTGACAATTACTGTTGACTGACTAGAAGCAGAAATAGATGAAAAAACAAAAGAAGGTATAAGAGATGGAGAAAAAGAGGAGGTCATTAAAAATGAAAAAGATGAGGTTGGATCAAAAGGTAAATACTTTGATGAAAAAGTCTCAGTTGAAAGTGTTCTATAAAAAAAAGAAGTTGCAGGTGATACAAAAGGGGAATGAGATATCGATGACTCTATATTTAATGGCGTAAGGCTTTTAACTATAGATACAGGTGACTTAAAATGTGAAGATATTGAAACTATGCTGTAGGAAGATATTGATGTAAAGACATCACTAACCACAGAAGAATTTTCTAATTCTAAAGTAAAAAAAATAATAAGTATGCAAAAAGATTAAAAAACAAAAAAAATTTATATATATAAAAATAAAAGATAAAGTTAATTATTAGTATATAATGAAGTTTCCTCAATTGCTTTTTAATTCTTCATGATTTCTCTGCAAAATAACTTTTTTTCTACACATAAATTTTGTTTTATTTTTAATTATCATAGATGACTAAAGTTACCATATAAAAAAACTGCATTGAAAGCATCTTTTAACTCAAATCCATCAAAGAAATAAAATACTTGATAAATCCCAGAGTCAGATAGATTTGGTTGATTGATGATGAGTTTATTATCAGTTGTAATACTGTACTTTAAATTTCTAGAAATTTGTTTTCCATTAGAATACCAGTCAACCTTTTTCAGACCATCAGTAGATGTTAATATGCTTCCATCTAATGTGATTGAACCGGCATCTTTAAAAGATACATTCACAAAATCGGGGGTGCTACTTTTAATTCTTGGTTTTTCTATATTAAAAAACATGTTAAACTAGATTAATTATCAAGCTATCAACTAATTGATCTTTATCATAAATATACAAATATATGTAGTTTATACATGGCATACTTTTGTTAAGTTTTAAAACTTCACCTAGAGGAGATATTGCTGCAATTTGAAATGAAAGAAAGCAATATTTTTGCATTTAGATTTTTAATGTATGGAAACTAATGTAAGCGAAAGTTTTTATAAAATATTTTTATAAAAATATTTTATAAAAATTTTTCATTAACATGCCTCACTTCCTTGGATATCTTTGTGTTATTTTTATAAAATAGCACAAAGATATCCAAGGAAGTGAGGCATGTTAAAGAAAAAAGCTAAAAACAAATAAATAGAGCATATCCAGGAAATGTGTAAGAAAGGATTTTTTAACTTTAGTACCACCAAAAGAATTTGATACAAATAGTTTGTAATCAACTTAGAGATTTTTTTACTGTTTATATACTCAAATATGTCTGCAATCACATTTTAAATGTGTCTTTTATCAGGTTAAAAAATAACTTACAGAAAGCAGAGATTCAGTTATCAGATGATCAAGATTGATTATCTGAAACTTTCTCTTAATTTTTAAATTTTATTAATTTTTCATAAAAAAAATTAAATAACAAAATTATATAAAGAATGATTTACATTTCATGAAGTTAATTAAATACATGTGTAATGAGTACATAAATTACCATGTTGTTAGACTGCAGAATGGAAAATGTGCTAACTTTTCAAATTTCAATTAGATATCTTATCTTACTTAATTTCATTTTATTTAAGAATATTCAGAATTGCTGTGCCTATTACCAAGATACAGCTACTGTAATTTGGCAAAACATGTTCATGGGATGTTTCTTAATCCTGCGACATAATGAAAGTGGATCTTTGCCACTTCTCTGGCTACTAGAGAGAGAGAAAAAAAAGGAATATACGGCAGTAGCAAACAATTTTTTTTACTGGTACAGTGATGATTAATAGATATTTTTAAAATTTGAAAATTTATAAAATTAGATAAAATATAATTTTAAAATGTTTAGCCTACTTAAATGCAAAAATTCAATGCACAATACTTTATGAACAAAAATTGTTTGTAATACAGTGAAACCTTAAAGTGACTCAGTTAAACCACACTTTTAAAGATGTTGCATTAGCTTCCCCAAATTAAGGTCCAGAATATGCCACTGAAGTTGATAATTTATCACTATAAATAATATTTAGGTCTCAAAAACCTCATAAAAAGACGCATCAATCAAATGGACTGAAGACTGAAGAAAAGTTAATCAAATCTGCTAATTAAATGGTAAGAGAAAACTATAAAATCCATGTAGTGAAATTACCTTACACTATGGCAAATAGTTGACTATTAGCAAAGTGTAATTACTTGGACCATCAAGTAGTGACAATGAGTGTACTTTGATGAAGCTCTCAGATAAATTTAGAACAAAAAGAAATAAGGTTAGGTAGATTCAAAGGAACTGCAATTCTACAAACATCCAGCCATTCATTCTAAAAACTGAAAACTTATTGTGTAGTAAGAAGTTGTGGACAATAGTTTTTGCTACTTGTTTCAAATTTATGATTTTTTTTTTTTAAAGATTATTTTATCATTATTCCATCTTGTTCCATCATGCTGACAGTGATTTTAAAGTTCCAGTTCTTTTAGTTCTTATTAGTGCTGAAGATATAGCAGAACCTGAAATTTTCTCCTTAGTGAAGAAGCTGAAATAGAATGATCCACAAAATGTACTTAAAATTTTCCCCAAGAAAGCTTTTTTATCATTTTATTTGAACACATTTAAAAGTATGCAACTAAAGTTTTATGCTCCTAAGAAAGATCTCTGAGGGGAATGTGAAGGATACAGCAAAGCAACAGAAGGAAAAAAAATTAAAACTGTAAATAACTTACATACAAAAGAAAGGAAACTATAATAGAAATTAAAAGAAAGTTAAAGGGATCTTGTAAAGATATGGATAAAATAGTCAAATCAAAAGATTATGCTTCATAAAAGATGGTTAGCTTGCTTCAATTTCACTAATAACAATGATAAATGATGCTGTGGTAAATGCTATTATTTGCCAAACAAGGAGCAAATGAAATTGATTCTTTTGTGTGTTGTATTGCAAGGACAGCACCATTTAGAGGACAAGTGTGTTTCCTTCTTCAAAATAAAAGTTAAATTTTGCCTGCTATGATCAAATACATTTTTAAGATATTAACATGATTTAAAGAAGTCAAAGTTCATTTACTTTAAATGCAAAATGAAGGTAATATGATACATAGTAAAATGGAAAGGGCAATTATGACATTCAAGTATATTTACTTTTCATTCCTAAATTCAATAATCCTTAATCTGACAAAAGTAGAAAAAAAAACAAAAAAAAAACAGTGTACAATACATTCAATCTACAAAAAATAAAAGCTTTCAGTAAAGGCCTTAAAATTCAACAGTCTTGAGAAATATTTTCACTGAAAGCATAAATTTATCAACAAACAGACATCCTAATAATACAAGATAAAGTATTTGTATTTTTGGTAAATTTGAAACTTCAAATTTAAAAAGTATCAGCTTTACCTTTCACTCTAACCTTCACTCAACTTAAAACTTTGCATAAATAACTTGTAAAGTAAATAAATGCATTTTTTTGCATAAATAACTTTGCATAAATAACTTGTAGAGTGAATAAGAATATATAAATATGAAACTATTACTTAATTTTATATGTAACTTATTGAGTTAAATGAGGATTTTTTCTTTACACTTTATTGTGCACCACCTTAATCTATAGCAAATGTTAAAGATTAAAAACCTTTAAAAGCTAAAAGCAATCATCAGTTTGAGATTTAGATTTAACACTTTTAAACATGATGCTGAATAGATTCTAAAATACATATTTGGCATGTATTTTATACTCTGTGTAAATGAAAGCAAACAAAAAATCTTTACATATGTAGAAAAAGAAAAAAAAAATACAAAAAAAAAACAGCATTAGCAAAACAAAACTATTGCCACAGAATAACAATTTACCAGTTACTAAAACAAGTGTTTTAGCTTCATATTTGTTTCCTTTAGTTAGTACTACACAGATGTAATTACCAGTGTCAGAAAGATTACTTTTAGCAATAATCAAAGTCTTCTTGCGACTTAAAACATTTGAACTGTTTGTGGAATTACAATACCACCTGAAGCCTGGGGGAAAACTAAATAGTATAAAAGTAACAAAATTTGATAAGAACCAGTCAGAACATTCATATTTCTGTTAAAATTTTGTAAATGTTAGCAATAGATAAGAATCAAACATTAAATTAAAATTAAAATCAAAATATTAATTTTAATTTTAACTTAATTTTCATTTCAGTTAATCAATAAATCAATACATATATATATATATATATATATATATATATATATATATATATATATATATATATATATATATATATATATATATATATATATATATATACAATACACTATCACAAAAGATATAAATCATAACGGTTAGTTAAAATTTCATTTTTAAAAGGCTTCTGTGCAAGAGTTTAGAAACAACTGAATTTTGAAAAAAATTTATTTCAAGAATCATTAAAATATCAATTTTTCAATAAGACAGTTAGTGTTAGGTGGCATATCCATTTACCTTCAAAACAGCATCACAGCAATGAGGTATTGAATCAACTGAACTAATGAGAACATCCTGAGGAATGCTATACCAATATTCTTTAATCAAAGCAAACAAATAGTCTTTGTTGGTTGGTTTTCTACCAACTAATTAGCGGTTGATGTACTCCTAAAGGTGTGCAATAGGATTGAGATCTAGACACTGTGTAGCCATTCAAGAACTTTAATTTTTTGTAATTTAAAATAATCCTTGTCATAACTAAAACATCCCTAAATCATAATATTTCCTCTGCTATGCTTAACAGTAAGTAATTGATATTTTGGATTGAGTCTGTCTCCTACTTGATGTCTGACATACCTAATTCTGTCACTACTAAATAGAATAAACTTTGATTTGTCAGAGATAAGGACTTTTACCAGTGATTAACAGTCCAACTAACATTTATATGCATTAACATTATTATTAATTATTCTTTATTATCATTAATATTATAACATTAATATGCAAATTTTACTCTGGATTTCAAATTTCTTGCAGATATCAGTGGTTTCTTAACTGAACGGTGACCTTACATTTTATTTTAACATAATCAACATTTAGTTGTATTGATACTATAGTTTGTGCCATGAAATTGATGGATAATTGTATTAAGTTCAACTGCAATCTTGCGAGTCTTGTCAATAAACTTTTTCAGTTGTAATTTTAGGTCTGTACTTCACTACTTTTAAAACATCTCAAACTAATTGAATTATAAAATTTAACAAATATTTTGGCCTTTAGGTATGTTTTTTTTTTTACAAAAACTTGATGTAACTTCAGAGTATGATACATTTTTAAACTTTTGCACAGATGTTTTTTCAAAAAAAAAAATTAAATTTTAATTAACCGTCATAACTTATAACTTTTGTGATTTGTATTATGAATTGAATTAAAATAAAGAAAATTTGGTAAAATTTCAGCTGATTTGAGAAAATTTATAAAATGTAATGCTTTTAAAACTAAAAAAAATCTGACGTGCTAATTTGGATAGTATATTCAAATATATGTACTATTTTAGACCAATATCAACATAAAATTTTATAATATATATACATATTAGGGTGCTCCTTATAAATCAAAGATTCAAATAATCATCTGGCACCAGTACAGCCTGTTCCTTTAATGGAAATAAAAATGTGTGTTGACCCAAAAATTTAAAGTTTGGAAAAAGTTGTTAAAATGTTAAAATTATATAACAAAATGTCAATTTAAAAATGCTATTATATTACTAATGAGTAATAGAGTGCATTATTTGCATAGTTAAATTGTACAAGCATTGAATAATATTAGAAAACAAATACTAAATATTCTTTTAAAAAATGCAAGTTGTAAAAAAGATGTGCTTTACATTTGTCACAAGTCAATGAAAATGAAGACCTGTTTTGCAAATTGTAGTTGCAAATTTATAATTTGCAACTACTATTTGCAAAACAGGTCTTCAAAGTTCTATTTATATTTACAACAAAGGCTAGCATATTTACTCAAGCAATCAAAAATGACATCAACATATTAGAACAATTATTTAAAGAAGAGTAAAGTTTGCAGAAGCAAAATAATCAGAAAACCTCCAGGCTTAGGTTCAAAGATGGATTCATAGAGAGACTAAATTTATTTGATATCAATCAGGTTTTATAAGCTCTCTTGAAAAATGTTAATCGATTTGAGTTAGTAAAGACCACCCTAATACATGAAACTTGTATTAGTAAGGCTTTTTATCATCTTAAATATTTCTCATATTAAAAGATAAATTATTTAGAAAGTAAATTTTGCTACAAGCAAACTTTTATAAATTTTTTAAGAAGATCTTTATTTGGCCATGAGGCTTAATATGATAATCAAACCTTCCTTAGTTTTCTTTAAAGCAAAATTATCTTGAATCCTTTAGATTAGAAAATTTAGAAATTAGAGTGAAGGAATTTAGGTTAGAAAAGGAAGAAAAAACTACTGAACAAAACTTAGTATTATCAGTAATCAGCTGGCACATCCACTATAATGGATTTTAATTTCAAGAGATTAAATGAATCATTTCCTGTAAGTTATTTAAACTTAATTCCAGAGAAGTATTTAGCAAAAAGATAGAATACTTTAACTGCTAAGATTTTAGACAAACAATTGAAAAAGAATTTGGCATTTTCAACTTTAGAACATAGAGATAAAAAGAGAAGTGCAACATTCTGCTTGTATTCTGTAGAATATTAATTGCAAAAAAATATAAATTTTTTGTACTAGAAGTGACTAAAATATTATAAAAAAAAGACTTTGTAATAACATTTTCTAAGCATGTTCATTATTATTAAATTAGCTCCTAGCCTACAAGTTACATAACTTATCACCTAAATAAGTACTCATTTATGGGTTTTGATTGCTTGTATGAAATGGCTGTCTAAAAAACAAAGACACTTATTCAAAATTTGAGTTTTAACATGGACACTAGTTTAAGAGAATATTCTGATTTTAATTCTTTAAGAGATGAATCTTTTAGATGAATCCTACAAGTTGATTAACACAAACATTTTTCTTTAATTTGTTACATCAACTATTGCTTACACCTAACTTTTTAAAAAATAAAATAAAATTCATAGTTAACTATTAATTTTTTAAGGCAAAATGTTTAAAACAAAGTAAAAAGGATTTTTGCCCAGCAACTCATTTAACAGTTATTATAATAATAAAAATCATTAATGACAATAATAACAGAAGCAACATTCTGAATAATGAAATACAATATAAAATCAACTCACTTGCACCTCCTTAGTACTGCTAAACATTCAATTGATATGGGTTCACCAGCATATACACTGATTCTCTTTGGAAATTCCATAAACACAACACTTGAATTTTCACAACTACTGTTAGATAATTCTCCTAAGACAGTTTGAAGTTTTTCAAGTCTTTGTTTTAGATTTTTAAATTTCATCTTATTTAAACCATTGTTAAAAGTCATAACATTTTTAAGACCCATTAAAGTTAAAGCTGAAAAGTTTCAAAAAGTTGATTGAACATACAACATGATTATCATAGAGAACATTTTTGGAAAGTAAGTGCCTAAAAACAAGGATCACTTTGTAAATCAGAAAGATAAACTTCATGAACTTTGATTGTAACGTTTGTAGAAATTTAGTGAATTACGGAGATTCAGTCATTTTTATAAAACTCAGTGCTAAATTTGTAAAGTAGGTATAATTATACAAGTTAGAAGGATAAGTCAAATTAGTTTAGAAATATTTAAGCTGTAATACTTGCCAAAAGTAAAAAACTTCAGAAGTAATCTTTGAACAGCATTATAAGTTTTTTTATTTTTGTATTTAAACTACTTAAGATATATAACTCAGCCCAATACAGTAGATTAGTGTAAACTTATACAAGTAATTAGAGAGTTTCATTTACACTGCAGCTAAATGAAAGTAAGGTTAAAAAAGTGTTTTTAGCAGCAATAAACAACTATCTTTGCATTCATTTCAAAGACATAATAGCATAATTTAAATATTGTCTGTTTTGATAAATACTGGACTATTCCATATTGAATAATTAAAGTTGGATTTTGGTGAATGCTGAAATTATTCTCAACTTAACTCAATAGCAAATCTACAACTGTGAAGCTTTTAAGTTTTAGGGGAAACATTTTACACTCAGTAAAATTGTTTGAATTCACTTTTAAAAAAATTACTTAAAGACATTTTTCAAATAAAAATACAAAGGAAACCCTGCAGTTCTGTAAACAGGAAGGTTCAAAGTAAAACTCAAAATCAAGCATTCTACAAATACATTTTTTACAAGAAATCATGCAAGTTCATTAGACCATCAAAAACATGAGTACTTAAGTGCCTTTTAAAAAGTTTATTTTTGACTATTATTTAAAGTACCTGCTATTTTAACTTGAATGTTACAGTCAATGACAGAGTCACCATTATTCTGTTGAATTGTGAATCTGTACTCTGTATCATCTTCTGCCTCTTTTGATGCACCTAATATTAGCAAGCTACCATTTTTTGTATGTTTATCTTTAACAACAACATCCCATTCATCAGTTCTAGTTTTCTTTTCCCAAAACACATTTGCAACAGGAGGAATGCTCTCAATAATTTTCGCTGATGGTAAAAACAAAGACTCTCCCTCTGAAATTATCTTCTGCACATCTTTCACACACAATAATCTAAGTACTGGTTTAAAAAAAAATAACTAAAAAGATTAGCTTTAATTTAAGGTACTAATTATAAAAATAACAAAACATATAAAATAATACTAAAGAGGAAACAATAACAGTTGAATAGAAAAACTTTTTCTTATGCAAATAACATAGCAACTAATCTTAACAATTAGTTGCTATGTTATTTTGTGTCAATTACAGTAAACATTGAAAGCCACTATGAGCAAAAAGCTAACATTTTAGTGAAACTTGTGCCAATCAATGTTTGATAAAAGTAACCAAAATTTGAACTTTTTTAATGAATCCTAATATATGATCTTTAAAAGGATAATAATATTTAACTCCAAACAGAAGACTTAGTTTTGGGCATATTATCTCATAGCATAAAAACTTACTTCAATAACTATGCAATCTGTAATGAGATTGTTATTAACCAGTTTTTGTTGCTATACATTAAGACTTCAAAAAGGAATTTGATTTCATTTGTTGTCATTATGCATAAATGTCATTAAAAAACAGCATAGCTAATAACAAAAAACTTGTAATCGAAAAAACAAGAAAAATAAAAGACTTTTTTTTAATTGTGCTTTTTAAAAGACATTATTTCTCTAATTAAACTCTACAGAAAACTTGAAAAAACAGGCATTGAGACCCCAAAAAAGTCTCACAATATTAATTTCTCTCCTACTTAAATTAAAAAAACTCCTTCAAAATAACTGAAAAAAACTGTTATTTAGATATTTGTAAAATTTTAAAGGACACTATGAACACTTAGGATTGGCTAGGAAATTTTTCAATATAAAAGAAGACAAAGTATTTTTTCAACTAAAAGGATCATTTAAGTGAAAATATTTATCTAAATCATAAATCAGTAATTAAAGATTCCATGCTTTTGTATTTGGGAGGTCATTTAATCAATTAGGGAGCATTTATATTTGCTATGAAAGTTGTTTATTGACTTTGATGCTGATTGTTTACTAATCTATTGATGACTTATAAGATTCAATTTTTAATAAAAGTAAAATACAAAATAACACCCTGTCAAAAAAAGGCTAATGAAAACAATGCCAGGTAATAAAGAGGAAAAAGAAGGTTACTTTTAACCTTATTTTTTCTTTTTACTATCATGGCACATCCAAAACGAGGCAACCAAAGATAATCTTTAAAAATCTAAAATAAACTATATACTTGGTTTCTTTACTTGAGCAGTACGACTTGTAATTGTTCCAAACCAGTTTGAGACAAGACACCTGTATGCTCCATATTTACTCACTTGAATCCTTGTCAAATTATTGTATTCTGATACAACATTCGATTCAAACATCCATTGATATGACACCATTTCTGAGTGTGAGTTCACAGAACAAGTTAGAAAAGCTGTCAAGTTTTCTTTAAACCATGTGTCTTGAGGCTCCTCAGAAAATGTTGGCAGATCGGCTTAAATAATACATCATTATTAGGTGAGTTAAATGTACAGTACTTTTAGTAGATAAGCAAGCAAGTAACTTACGAGGTTTGATGCTACCATCTGCATAGAAGAGAAGCAGAGAAAGAAGCAATATCTTCATTACTGAAAGGATTTATTTAAACTTAGATTTAAATGCTGAAAGAAACATTGATTTGTACTATTTAAGAAAATTTTATCAGAGAAGTTGAAGTTGTTACTTTGAATAAAATTGTATTTGCTACTTTTATTTTTGAATTACCTCAAGTAAAATTTTACCGGCCATGGGGAATTAATCGGATGCAGTTCTATGTTAGATTGAAGTCAAAAAACCAATCAAAGTGCCTACATCATTTTATAAAATAACTGAATATAACGACACATCTAAAAGAAATGAAATCAGCATCAGATCAAAGAAGTTATTATTTACTTAGGATATCATGTTTCAACAATATTGCATATTTGATTGCATTTTGATCATGATCTATAAATAGGTACGAATTAACGCAATAATTTTTAAACAAACATTTACATATTTACGCGATTTATGAAGCTCTAAGCAGTTATATCAGATACAAATGCATTTATTATATATATCATTTATTATATCATTTATTATAACGTGGCTATTGGCTTCACTTATTGCCAACTCTATTACGCTGATTTCCCACTTTTAACGCGAAATCAGGGTAGTGGAAAACAATTCGAAATATAGGCACCGTCGCACAGTGACTCAAAAAGATCAAAAAACGGTAAAAATTAAATAAAATTTGACATAAATCGTAAATCAATAATTTTATATATCAAAATAATAATTTTTGGGTCAAAGATTTCAAATTTGTTAATAAATTTTTTTTTTACACGTAGCTTCAACGCGTATAACGCGCGTACACGCGCATTTAAGGTGATTATACGCGTACAAAGAATTTTTTTTTTAAGTTTTAGAATCTTCAAGACAAACACATTATCTTGATATATTACTCTACTTGACATTTTTATAAAAATGGTCTTTAAAGGAGATTGATACATAGAGAAAAAAATTTTATTTTATTACATTTATTTTATTATTTACATTACAATTAATTTAATAACTTCATCTGGTAACGGTTTTCTAAATATTATCTAAAAGATACGTTTGATACTTTTGGATCTGATCTCACTGAAGGTAGTGCATCTGATTCATCATTGTGTTTAACCTTGATATTTTTGCTGTGTGCTTAAGTCTAGAACTTCTTATTTGTTTATTTTTAACTCTCCAGTGCATCTTTCGAATATACCCCGAATGTCAAAGGTAATTTATGTGATATAGAAGAACTATGCAGCAGCACTCACTATGCGTTTAGCTGTTTCAGTACAGTATAAATCTAATTCTTTGATATTAATAGGATATCCACAAGATATGGTTATGAGAATATAATGCAATCTTTCAATTATATCACAATCAACTTTAGTAATTTCAAAAAAAACTTTACTAGTTTTAAATGATCTTCTGGGAGTATTGCCGTCATTACTATTTCCCGAACCAGTTTTAGGCATGTCAACATAAAAGCTTATAACTGTTCTCTGAAGAGTACCTGAATCTCTTTTTTTTTAAGTCTACAGATAATTTTTCCTCAATTTTTTTTGGCTTATACTTTTTAATTTCAACTTTATAACTCAAATGAAGAATAAGTTGCAAGCATTTTATCCAGCAATGCAAAGCTGAAATTCCAAGCTCCAAGGCAGACTCATTCTCAGTTTTTGCTTTTAATAAATCAATATTGTTCATTTCGTTGGGTTTAGGATTGCAAACGTTGCAGGATTGAGTGGATTTTGTTTCTGTAAATGCGTTAACTACTTTATTATCAAACATTGTAAGATCAACTCTATAGCTGATATTAAAGGTCACCTTTCTTCCTGCAATATCAAAAACTTTGCAAAACGTCTTTAGGGTATTTATTTGATTTTTTAGATCTGATTCTTCTTCTCTGGATAAAATTGGAATCTCTTTTTTATATTGTAGATGAAGAGGTCTACAAAAGCGACAACTTGAAGGATTTGCATTTTTCCAAATTTTGCCATCTCCTACTTTGAACAATAATGGCACAAAAGCCTTACTGAAAAGATTTTCTTCACTCTTAAGTTCTATACTTGTGTTGCTTATCTCGTATTTCTGTTTATAAATACTTTGGCTTGATGCTCCGTCAAAACCAATCTTTCCATATAAAACTCCAAATATTTTGCTACCTTGACCACAAATAGGCATATCAATCATTTCAGTTATTCTACTTACAGTGTGATCTAACATGCTTTGAAGAGTACACTTTGCAGAAATTTTAGAAAAATGTATATTCTCAGGATAGCATTTCAATTTTTCCACGAAAATATTGTGCGAGGTAGGATAAATATAATGATCATAAACTGGCTTTAACAACTGTCACATTGTTGCATCCTGTTATAGCACTATATTACTAAGTTAACTTTATATTACAGGAAATACTAAAGTTGTTCAGTTAAGCTTTTTCAAACATGTTGTGTTTATCAAATAATAAATACTTTCAAAAATGGCGGAAAACAAGGTTTTTAAGTGTTTATCAACATTTTTATTTCTTTAATAACTTCCAATACCGCAGGAGACCGCAGTAATCCCTTTATAATTTAAAAGTAGAAATGTTAATTAACTAGAAAAAATGTATATATTTTTGGAACTCGGTGGAACTTTTTTTTAGCTGATATATAAACAAAAAAAATACAATTACTTGCTACCTTTTTTTTAGAAAAGTCTTTAAATTTAAACAAAAGAATCAGACTTTTTTTTTTCTTTTTAGTAAATTTAAAATATATAGAGCCAAAAGATTATCTTAAAATAAATATACACTTTTATTTAAATTAAAAATACTCTATTTTAGCTAAATAAAAATCTCACATTTTTCAGATTTCTTTGAAAATAATATCAAATTTTTTTACTTCTTTTAACTATAAAATACAAAATAAAAGTTTTATGAAACAATTATTTATACTTTTGAAATAAAAAATTATTGCAATTTAATATTATTTAAAAAAGGGCACTTAACTTATAGAAAAGTTGTGAGGGGTTTATTACCATTTTTTTGCTGTTTTGAGTCACTGTGCGTTGTTTTTGTTCGTAAAATCCGCTAAAAATTCTATCTGTCCTATTTTGCGGTCATAACACAAAGATCTTTAAATATTTTACAAATCAAAATTTTTCAAAACTGTTCTTCTTCTTCTTCTTCTTCTTCTTCTTCTTCTTCTTATTATTATTATTATTATTATTATAGTTGTTGTTATTATTATTATTATTATTATTACTATTATTATTATTATTATTATTATTATTATTATTATTATTATTATTATTATTATTATTATTATTATTATTATTATTATTATTATTATTATTATTATTATTATTATTATTATTATTATTATTATTATTATTATTATTATTATCATTATTATTATTATTGTTGTTGTTGTTGTTGTTATTGTTGTTGTTGTTGTTGTTGTTGTTGTTGTTGTTGTTGTTGTTGTTGTTGTTGTTGTTGTTGTTGTTGTTGTTGTTGTTGTTGTTGTTGTTGTTATTATCATTATTAATCAGTCCTATTTGAAAATCTTAACCTACAAATATTCGTTCAACAAACCAAGTCTGCTATTCTTCACTTATATCTATTATGGTAAGCCATTACTTTATTATTTTGATTTAAAAGTGAAGAATTTTTCAAACTAAATTTTTGCGGAACCTTTTTTTTTTTTTTGCGGATTGAATGCCTTTGCAAATAAATCCTCTATTTAAATATCAATAGAAACAAAAACTAGTTTGAAAAATTGTTTGCTTTCATTTCAACGTTTAAGACAAATAACCTTTAAATAACTAGTTCTTTTATTAAAAACTTTATACATACTTCAAAAGTATCATTTTTTATTAAGGCAAATGCTAAGGAAATATCGAGGCAAATGTTTCAAAAATAGTCCGTAAACCGAAAATGTAATTGAATCCGTGTTTTCGGATTTTTAATCCGAAAAATAATCTGTATTAATAATCCGATACGTTTTTGCGGATTTTAAATTCGATAAATAATCCGAAATATTAGTCCGATCCGATCTTCAAAGCTTAGTCCGAAAAACAATCCAATTCGTTTCATTTGTATATTATTTCATTTGTTTTCTCTTTTCAGATGCCTAACCTATCTAATATTTGGGAATTCTTCAACAAAGTGGAGGAAAACAAGGCAAAATGTAAGGCCAGTGGCAAAACATACCACTAAAACATACTCAAAAAACTATAACTTTAGTTGATACTGCCAAAGCCTTAAAACACTCCACAAAGAAGTTATACCAGAGATGCCCCACAAGATGGAATTCTGTCCTCCATCAAATGGAGTTCTTGATGGATCTTTTTCCGGCAGTACATTATTTAAAGAATCCGAACCCCACTGTTTCTGGAGGTGTTAAGTTGACAGATCTTTGATCAACAGAAGATGAAGTGGAATCTATTCAATCTGCCATCCGGATTCTGAACAGCTTCTCAAAACTCTCCGAGAAATGCTGAAACCAAAAGAATGTGCTGTTATTAATTGTCTATACAACATTAGAGGAAGACTAGCAAGGGAGATGATCAAGCCATCATAACTTACTCACTACTTCAATGAATATCTAGACAAAAGATTCGAAGGAGAACTAATGAATATTGAATTCTCCATTGCTCATTTTTCGGAACCTAGCTGCAGGGGTATGTGCCTGTTGATGAAGGGTCTGAAGAGTTTGAAGTAGTTAAAACTGCTGTAAAGAAAGCTATGGAAGAACTATCATCTAAAGAAAATTTAGATAGCCAAAGCACTCCTTCCTCTTCAATGTTGGATGATGAGGATGATGACAACTTTGATTTTATGAACAGCTGAAGACGAAAGTATTTAGCGCAGCTTGCATTAATTTTGGAGGTGAAACAAGCACCAAGAAAACCACTTCAGCTGAAATTGAGGGGTATTTGAATGCGAAACCAGTTCCAGCAAATACAAATAAACTGGAATTCTGGAAACAAAACCAATATATTTACCTAATAATATAAAAGCTCGCCAGAAATACCCTCGGTATACCTGCAGCATCACCAACATCTAAAAGAGTTGTCTCAACAGCAGGAAACATATACAACTCTAGAAGAAACTATCTTTTAATTACAAAGGTTGAAATGCTAGTATATATAAAAGAAAACACTAAACTCCTTAGTAAAATTCAAGGCATTGTGTGGTCAGGAAATGAATTTGGAAAATAATAAACTTTAAGTGTGATTTTGACATCTTTTTTTATTTCTTAACATGCAAATTATTTCATATTATTGTATATTTGAATATTACAAATAAAGAAAAATGAATCTTATTTCAAAATCATTCGGGAAAAATAATATCAGTTCGGATTCCAATTCTAAAAAAAATTTTCGAGCTGCAATCCGAACGGAAAGTTACGGACCAAAATTAAAATCGGAAAAAATTTTAACGAATTATTTTCCGAAAAATATTTCCGGATTAAATCAATCAATTATTTGCAAAGATAATTCGGAACACAATCCGAAAATCCGATATATAGTAACGGATCGGCGGCCTCTTGTAATTAGCACAAAAAATCCATTTGTTAAGGAGATCTCAAAGTGATTGCTTCGAATTTCAATTAACTGGAGAAGGATAAGTTTTTATATGAAAAAGTGTTTTAAAATAAAAAAGTTTATTATACATAATAGCATAAAATATAATATTAATATTAACAATAAATAATAACATTTATGCAAGTCTTAAGTAAAAAAAAGTTATCTAAACAACGTATTACAAATAACAAACAGTTTTTATTTGGTTTTTTTAGTTTTTATTTAGCTTATGCTAAATCAGTGATATTTTCATTAACGTGAAGTAAAATTAGAAGTAAAAATAATTGATTTCGTTAATGTGAATAAAAACTAAAATTAAGAATTATCTGAAGAACAAAAACTGAAATAGAATTGAATATCAGCATCAAAAAACGAAAAAAGGAATAGAATTAGGAATTATTACAGAATGAAAATTATTGAATATTAATAATAATAATTTAAAACAATATACATATATTTTTTATGACAATTTATTTACAAATTTTACATACCTGCTTTAAAATTGGCGCAAATGTTTGACGATAACGATGATTTAGGAATGATTACAGAATGTCATTACTACTATAAAAGGAGAGTTCTGGGACAAAACCACTTTCATCTCCATATTGTATTTTTTGTATAATCGCGGGGTTGAAAATTTTCTGAGCCAAAAATGATTTTTTGTATAATCGCGGGTTGAAAAATTTTTTTCTGTGATGAAAATTTCTGACGAGGGTGAGGGGTGGCGATGACGATGACGATGACGGGAAAACGTTTTTTCATGACGTGATAAAACACGCGTAATGAAAAAAAACTTTAATTTTTGTAAAGGTGTTTAAATCTTGCGCGAAAAATTTCTTTTTTTCTTTGTTCTTGTTTTTATTCTTGTTCTTGTTCGAGAATTGATTTGTACCTTTCAATTTCGCGCCATCCTACTCCTTTGCTCCTTATATATTCAATGGGGTCAAGTGTTTTTATGCTTCTAATTTTTCCGTCCTCATTTCGCAAGATTCTAGTTTTTTTGTTCATTTTATTATGCCAAGAAAATTATTTAACTCAAAAAAAATTTTTTTTACAAAGGATTCTTGAGAATGGGGAGTTTTGTCCGAGAAGCAATTAAGATAGGATGGGTACATATTTTCCGTCTCTTTTGAAGTATAATCCATCTTTGAGTGAGCTTCCTGTGACCCAAGGTGTTAAAAACAGTCCGTCTCCTTTGTATGTGGCAATTTTCATCCCTTTTCCATTGCTTTTGAGGTAAGCAATACCATTTCCAACAATTTTTTCGATCAAAGTGGGTGCAAGAGCTCCCAATAAAGGTAAAAGAAAAGGAAGAAACCCTCCTTCTGATTTTATTCCATTTCCTAAAATTTTGTTGATCATATTGGATCCAAGAGAAGAGGCAACCCCGCCCAAAGCGGCCTTACCAAAAACTGGGACGGCTTTAGCTGCAACCCTTCCCAATAAAGGTAAAAGAGCACCAAGAAATCCTCCTTCTACTTTTGCGTTGTGTTCCAATTGAGTTTTGCTCATTTTTATGGTGACTCCAACTCCTCGATTGAGAGCGTCCACAATTTTTCGATGTTGGCTTTCTGTTAAAAGTAAAACGTCGTGTCCGTGTAGATTATCTTTTGAAATACGGATGCTCGCGGGTTTTCCTTCAATGATTGATTTTTTTATTTTATCGATCTGTCCCTGAGACACATTTAATTTGACATGAATGTAATTGCTCATTTTTAAAATGCCGGAAAAAATATTTATTTCACTTCTCGAATGTGATAACGGATCGTGATTTCCTCGCCGCGAAAGTCGATTAGATTACCGTTTTGATCGACAACGCGTGTGACCATTGTGGAAATTTCTGGTACTTTGACAGGGAGGTAAACCAAAAGGGTGGGTCTTTCGATGATTTTAAAGCCAGGACCAACAGAGGGGTAAAAGGAGTAGATGCAATTTAATTGCAAGCCGTTGATGTATGCCGACCCGATAACGTTGTTGACGATTCTGATCGTGTTGACGTTGGTAATTCTGACAATGTCGTCGGACTCGTATTCGGAATTGGAGTCTAATTGTCTTTTTGTGAAGCCCAAAAGGGAGGCGATGCTGTTTTCCACGTTCAGGTCCATCATATAGTTCAATCCAAGTTTGATGGTTGATTTTAAAGTGTTTGAATTGGATCCAATCTTGATGTTTTCTGGTGAGTAGCTGATTTTATTTGCGGTAACGTAGCTTGCGCTTTGAGACGCATAATTTTTGATTGTGTTTGAGACGGTTCTTTGCAAATAATTGTTGATGTCGATAATGTCGTAGCTTCCTTCTGGAATGACGACGTTTTCCCAATTGGCACCGTTGGTCATGCTGTACCGGAAAGAATTGTTTTTGCTGGTGATGTTTGGAAAGCTATTGTACGTCTCAAGACCGAGAAAAGCCATCTCATATTTTTTTCCTTTTTCAAAAACGATTTTGTCTAAAAATTCTGTTATTATTATGTTTGATGTTCCATCCATATCGATGATTATGCCTGACATTTTTTTAATGGGTGAAAAAATTTTTTAAATGGCTTCTTTTGGAAAATAAAAATTGTTAAATCCGCTTCGATATTTTCCATCGTATTTTTTTGACGACAAATCGATAACGGCAAATCCGTGAGGTTCAGACCAGCAATGTCTGCAAAATTTTTTGAACTCTTCTTTTTTCATGTCGCTCGAAACGTGGTCTCGATAGATGTGGTCAATATTTTTTGAGTCTTGAGGAAACAGGCAAATAAAATTGGTATTTTCTCGGATGGTTTGACGGGGTAGCATAAAATAATTTTGAGCGAGGTAAAAGCAGTCGACGTTGGAGTGTCTTCCTCGGATGTAATATTTTTCGCACTTGTTTTGTTTGGTCAATTGCAAATCGTCAAAGATCATTAAATTGTTTTTTGTTGAATCGAGATCTTCGGGTTCAGGCACATCGTCAGCCGTTTCAAAAAATTGACACTCTATGTCCTCGGTTTCGGAATAATTTTTTGAAAGGTCGTTGAAGACGCATTCAGGGTTTAGGTTTAATTTTTCCATTTCGTTTTGTACCTTGAACAAGTTGAGGATAATCTTTTTTGGCAAATTTTTCTCGAACGAGCTTTTCAGTATTTTGTACTCGGGTTGGAAAAGAGATTTGCCAACAACCTGTAAGTGGTTATAATCCAACCATCCAGGTTTGAGCAGTAAATTGAGAAGCAAGGTTGTTTTTCCGCAACCGGACTTTCCAACAATGATTCCTCGAATGCTTCTTGGTAAAAGCTCGTAGTTGTTCCTTTTGTTTTTTCCAATATTCGGTTACGCCCATTTTTTTTTAATATAAAAATAGTTATTTAAAATAAAAAAAATGTACTGCGTCAAATGTAAAAGGAAAACAGAAACGATCCATTTGAGAAACGAAATCTCAAAAAACAACAGAAACATGATCAAAGGGACTTGCGACTCTTGCGGAACGACAAAATGCACGTTTGCTTCTTCGACGGCAAAAGGGGGAGACTTGGTTGAAACGATCAACAATTTTTCAAAAAAAATAAAGCTTCCGTGGGCAAAATTTTCAGGAGAAATGCATATTCCAGGAATGAATTTTGCAGGGCCTGGCACAAACCTGGACAAAAGGCTCACATCCACCGACATGTACCAAGAGTGGAGCAAACCGGTGGACCGAGTGGACAATGCAGCGTACCACCACAATTTGGCCTATAAATATTTAAACGATGTTCAAAGCAGAAATTTGGCAGATCAAATGATGCTTGAAGAAATGAATTCCATTCCAAACCCCACTCAAAAAGAAATAAACGAAAGAAAGCTTATCGCACCCATCATCAAAGCCAAAGCCAAATTCGGATTGGGTGTCTCTGCAAAAAAAAAAAAATTTTTTTTCAAGTTTAAAATGGACGGATCAGCTTGCAGAGGAGCTTCACAAACCGGTCATTCGCCATTTTAAAAAAAGAAAAGTGTTCGTGAACGGCATTGATGAAATATGGGCTGTCGATTTGGTTGACATGCAATCGTTTTCAAAGTTCAACAAGGGCATAAAATATTTGCTCATGGTGATCGACGTGTTTTCAAAGTATGGGTGGATTGTTCCGTTGAAAAGCAAAACGGGTCTTGAAGTGGCTGAAGCGTTGAAAAAGATTTTTGGTGAAAGAAAATGTGTAAAAATGTGGGTGGACAAAGGAAAAGAGTTTTACAACAAGCACGTGAAAGCGCTGGGTGTCCAATTATATTCCACTGAAAACGAGGAGAAAAGCTGTGTCGTCGAGCGATGGAACAGAACGATGAAAGAAAAAATGTTTAAATATTTTTCAGCCAACAGCACCAATAAATACATTGACGTTTTGGACGAAATGGTAAAAAATTACAACAGCACAAAGCACTCGTCCATAAAAATGACTCCAATTGAAGCCAGCGAGGAAAAAAATAAAAATATGGTCTGGATGAACCTGAATGGAAAGATGCAAAAAGAAAGACCAGAGCCAAAATTTTTAATGGGTGACAAAGTGAGGATCACAAAAAAGAAGACCAATTTTGAAAAAGGGTACACGCCGAGATGGACCGAGGAGGTTTTTACCGTATCAAAAGTTCAGCGAACGGATCCACCCACGTACAAGGTTACCGACGTCAACGGTGAAGACATTCAAGGCACTTTTTACGAGCAGGAGATGCAAAAGACGGATCAGAGCATATTCAGAATTGAAAAAATAATTCGCAGAACAAAAAGCAAATCATTGGTCAAATGGAAAGGATATCCAGACTCGTTCAACTCATTAGTGGACAATATAGAATTGATCCGTTTGAAAAAATGATATAAAAAAATTTTCTTTTCTTTTTAAAAAGATGAATTTTGTTACGATTGAAAACTTTGACGACTGCAAGCTATCGGTTGGAGAGATTTATTCCGCAACCAAACCAATTCAGTACCAAAAGATTCCGCTTTTTTATGATTACCCCTCTGGAAAAGGTCCTTTTATTCTAAGAACCCCTGTTTTGTTTTCTCTGGGTGTGTTTGAGAACTGCAGTTTTGGAACAAACGAGCTGGAGGGATACTCCATTCCTTTCTCGGTTTTAACGAAAAAAACGGAATGAGCGAAAAAGAAAAGTTTATCGAGGTGACTGAAAAAATATTAAAATTTCTTCGCGAAAAAGTCAAGGAAATGATTCCCACTTTGAAAAAAGGAGGATGAACGAAAAAAATAACGACAGAGGATCTGTCCATTTTTAAAAACAAATCCGATAATCCACATGCAGCGCCCATTTTTTTCGGAAAATTGTTTACAAAGAAAAGCGAAAAAAACATTGAGGTTTCTTCTTTGTTTTTCAAAAAGGAGAACAAAAAGCTGGTAAAAACAGATGCATTGACATATGTTCGTCAAAGGTGTTTTGCCGTTGCGTCTTTGAAAATTGAAGGTGTTTTTGTCGGAGCGCAGATCGAGTCCCTTCAGGTTAGGATTCCCGAAGTGGTCATTGCAAAAAATGCACCTTCAGTTCAAAGCATCATGGGTGACGATTTGGATTTGGGGGAAATGGAATCTGACGAAGAAATGTGAAAAACATGAAGAAAAAAAAAAGAAAATAAAATGAGTTAAAAAAATTTTCTTTTCATATAAAAAAGATGACGATTGAAAACGAATGTACGTTATTGCGCGAGGCATCGGAAATTGCTAGACTTGACGCTGCCAAATTTTTGTTGCAAAACGGAGTTGATGTAAATGCGCCAAACGATGAACAATGGACGATGTTGCACACAGCCTCTTATCACGGTGATGTAAAAGTAGTTGAATTTTTGTTGCAAAACGGAGCTGACGTTAACGCGAAAGATTAAGAAAAATGGACGCCGTTGCTATTGGCATCTCAAAACGGTCGTTTTAAACTTGTTCAATTGCTCTTGCAAAACGGAGCTGACATTAACACGAAAGATGAAGAAAAATGGACGCCGTTGCATTTGGCATCTTATTTTGATCATGACAAAGTGGTTCAATTGTTGTTGCAAAATGGAGCCGACGCCAACGCTTAAGATGACGAAGAAATGTGAAAAACACGAAAAAAAAAAAAGAAAATAAAATGAGTTAAAACATTTTCTTTTCATATAAAAAATGCATGCCCCTCACAAGTTTTTTAAAAACGTTTCCTCGGCAGAAAAACACGTCGATTCGAGTTTGGAGATCTCGAAAATGTATTTGGGACACATGGATGAGAGGATAATAGAGTTGGAGCGATTCAAAGAGTCGGATCAAACCAAAAATTTAGAAAATTTGGTAGAAAGAATCAAAGAGCTCGAAAATTTGGTGGAGACAATCAAAAACCTGCAAAAAAAGACATTGCAAAATATTATTGTGAGAAAAAAAAAAATTGGATCACCCAAACTGTTTTAACATAAATGCGCAACACGAGATTTTTTGCCCAAAAAGACAATTTTAAAATTTGTTGCTCTTTCTCAAACGGCAATATCGTTGTCTGTTGGATTGAGTTTTGACAAAGGAATTGCAGTCGTCACTTTGTTGCATTCGATAAGCGAAAAACTAAACTTTTACAAAAACGATGCCATTTTTTCTGAGCCTGTGGAAGACATCGTTTTGGATATAACCAGCAACAGTGTTAATGACGTCATAGTCAAAAAAGGCGAAATGCTTTGCAAAATAAATCACATCAATTCGAATTAAAAAAATCTGTCTTTGTTAAAAAGATGGAGATAATAAAAAAAACCTGAAAAAATTTATCCAGTTCTTCCAACAGCACCACCCGATGGAGACACCGTTTTCCGGCTTCAAAAAATAAGCGAGATCCAAAAAGAAATGGAGGATGAAAAAGTGAAAAGAATGGCTTTGAGCAAAAAGTACCATCGAGTGGCAAAAATTATTCGTTTTGCAGACGATGGGTTGCAAACGGTGTGCATTGGTTTGGGGATTACAGGTATTGCACTTTTGTCTACCGTCGTTGCCACCCCAGTTTCTATTGCGTGCGAGGGGATTGCGGTTGGAATGGGTGCTTTGTCCATTTTTGGAAACCATCAAAACAAAAAAATGATGATAAAGGCTGAAAAGCACGAAAAAATAAAGGTTCTTTCCGAGTCAAAATTGAACACGATTAGCGATCACATTTCAAAATCACTCAAGGACGGGTTTGTGAGCAATTCCGAATACGAACTAATCCTCAGCGAGCTTGAAAAATTTAAAACCATGACAGAAGAAATACGAACAAAAGCAAAAAGCAGCATTGACAAATTGACCAAAGAGTCACTGAGGCAAAAAGGAAGAGAAGAAGCCATTCAAGCATTTAACAACTTTTTTAAAAAAGGTCAATAAACAAAAAAACACAAACGAGTTTTCGTTTTTGTTTAAGTTTTTTTTCTACGTATTTTAAAAAATGGAGTTCCTTAAAATACATGACCCAAAAAAGAGGGATGAGATCGTAAAAAATTATATGGCCAACAGGGAGAAGCTTTACAATGAGAGCCTCAACGCGAACTTTTCAGATGCAAATTATCAGACTGATTTGAACAAGTTTTTTAAGCCGCTGATCGAGAGCAACGAAAAAGTAAAAAACGAGATAAAGAGCATCGCATACAAAGAGGTTGGAAACAATCAACTGGCTTTGACATACCCAGAAAGCGAGACGTCTTTTGAAAGTTTAAAAAGTGCCGAAAGTTCAAAGCCTTACAAAAAAATTTATGCTGGAGAAATCGCATCTTATTATTTGTCGCAATATGCGATGGAAAGAAAAATGTGTGACAGAGTGTTTGGAATCCCGGAAAAAAAGATTTTAAAATGTTCATTGGAAACAAAGAAATTAGCATCGATGAAAACGACATCATTATTGATGGAGAAAAGTACAATGGGACAATAGGTCTTTGGGAGCTGATTTCAAGATCCATGCCTGATATGGCAAAGGTAACAGATGAGGACATGAAAAATTATGAAAAAATAATGGTCGAAACGCATGCAATGGAGAGAGAAGGGAGACCAACCGTACCAAAAGCTTCGAGAAGCGAAAAGTGGATGAATATTGTTTCAAAAATTTGGGAAAGAAATTACACAAAAACGAGGGGAACAAAAGGTCGCGGAGTGATCATTCTTCCGAGCGATCCGAATGCGCTTGTGCAAAGACTTAGTTTGAGCGTCGCCGCTGGTCATGCTGGAAATATTGCATCGAGAAACGAAGCTGTGGCCATTTGTGACGAGCTTTTGAGGCAGGAGGAAATCAACAAAGAGGAATACCGATCGATTCAAAAATACATCGAGTCGTGAAACACGATGGCGAATTAAAAAAAATATTTTCTCATTTTTAAAATGCTCATTGTGAACAACAGAATATATATAAAAAAGAACGTTGTAGGAGGAGGAGGGATCGTGGACACGTTTAAAAATTTTTTGAGGAGAATGATAGCTTCAAACGCATCAAAGTCATCTCTTCATTTATTGAGGAAAGCAGCAGCAAGCGAAATTGGAAGAAAAGCGATCACCGCCGCCAGATCTGCCGGTAAAGAATTGGCCTCTTCAGCCATATCAACCGCCAGAGACGTTGCCATCGATAAAGGAAAAAAAGCGATTGAAAAAGTTTACGCCAAGACGGGAACGGTCAATCCAAACCAATTGACCAGCACGATTTTGAACGAAGCGGCAAAGCAATATGAATCTATTAATCCGATGGAAGAGCTGCATAAAAAAATGTTTGGTTCGTCCAATCAAGCAAAAAAGAAAATGACAAAAAAGAACGCTTCCAGAATCCAAGATCTGGTCAAAATGGGGAGCGGGCTTTTGATTGCGTGATTTTTTTTTGACGAATCAAAAATGACATAAAAATTTTTTTTCTCATTTTAAAAAATGATAAACAGCGACAGATTAATAATTGACGAAATGCCTGTCTACGACAAAGGCATTGAAAAAGTTGATTTTTTCGAGTACCTTCCAACAAATCTCGATTTAAATTCTTCAGGATCAATCGTTTTTGAGATTGATTGCCAGTCTGTGCAGACAGTTCCGTCTGATGCTTACATCCTCGTCGAAGGAGTTCTGAAAAAAGCGGACGGAACCCTTTACGCGGCAGCAGACAACATTGCTCTGGTGAACAACGCCATGATGTATTTGTTCAGTGACGCCACTTACGAATTATCAGGACAGCAAGTGGAAAGAATCATGTAACCAGGTCAGGGAACAACCATGCTTGGATTGGTGAAATATCCTTTCGGTTTTCAGATTACCGATGGTTTGAAGCAAATGTGGTACAAAGACACTACAGCAGCAACTGGAAACGCAGGGTTCAATGTCAGACGAGACCACTTGTTTGCAGACACCACATCCATTGGAGCATTTTCTTTTAGGGTACCTTTAAGGCACATTTTCGCTTTTTGCGAAACTTACGAAAAAGCCGTTTACGGATTTAGACACACGATCACCTTTACAAAAAAGAGTATGATGACGCCATTTACAGAGCGGGGACTGTTGGTACAGGAATGATCGACCTTAAAAAATTCCGACTTTTCATGCCTAGAATTGAAACGAATATTTTGAAAAAAACGAGTTATTGAATTTTATGGCGGCGAAAAGTATCGTTAAAGTACCTTACAAAGCAAACAAAGTCGAAAGGCAAGCCATTCCAGCTGGTTTCACAGAATTCACCTGGACCCTTGGAAGGATCACGGACAAAAGCGTTCCGCAATTTATTTTGTTCGGTCTTCAGACAAACAAAGGTTCCAGTCAAACAGCAAATCCAGCCGTATTTGATCATTGTGATATCAGCAATTTTTTCGCTACAGTCAATGGGATTAAATATCCAAACTACAATTATGACTTGAATTTTGGAGAAAAGAAAGTGGTTATGGCTTATGCAGATGCGTTCTCTTTTGACGAAAAATATTACGGCACAAACGAGCTTGTTTGCCAATCCGGTTTGTCTCTGCTTGAATATATAAAATTGTATCCGTTGTTCGTGATCGACATCACAAAGCAAAAGGAAAGAGTTGTTTCCAAAACGGCTGAATTGGTTTTGAACCTAAAATTCTGAACAGCAGTGCCAGACAGCACCGTTATTTTCGCAGTGATCATTTCCGACAGAGCTTAATTTTGTTTCAGACGGAACAAACATGAACGTTGTAATTAGGCGTCGTGAGATTCTTGACAAAAAACTGATTTAAAAAATTTTTTTCTTTTTAAAAACAAAACATGAGACTAACAAAAAATTATCTGAAAAATTTGCTGAGAGAAAATGGTGTCACAAAAACCTCAAACAATTTGTTGACCTTGATGATGATTGCGGTTGAGAACAATCTCGTAAGCAAAGATTCGCTTTTGGAAGGTGCAAAAGAATGCAAGTTGGTGGGTCGACCGAAAAAAGAGATAAAAACGCAAACGGAAAAGATGAAAAAACCGATTGACCCAAAATACGAGAGGCTTGGTTCAATTCGAAAAAAACCTGTCTGTGAAAACGACCAACATCGAAACCGGGGAGGTTGTTGAATACGGATCCCTTTACAAAGCGATGAAAAAGACGGGGCATGGCTGGAGATATTTGGAGCGTCGAGATGGAAAAGTGGAAAATGGAATAAGGATTGACATTTTAGGTTCAGAAAAACTCGAAAACAGAAAAAAAACTCCAAGCCCGAAAAAATCAAAAAAAATCCAAGCCCGAAAAAAAATTTTTCAATTCTCGGAAAAAAAGAAAAAAAAAATTTTTTCTTGGCATAATAAAAATGGAAAACAAAATGCGAAAAATCAGTAAGCCCGAAAAAATCGGAAAAACCAAAAAAAATGATTTCGAGTTAAATAATTTTCTTGGCAATAAAAAAATGGAAAGCAAAACTGTCAAAGAATTGAGAGAGATCGCCAAAGCCCAAAAATTGAAAAATTATTCAAAGATGCGAAAGGCTGATCTCGTTGAAGCAATAAAAAACGCGAGACCGGTTCCTGCTCCGCGTCCTGATCCTCGTTCGATCGCCCCTAGTCAAACTGCTCAAAAGCCTGTCATCGCTCAAAAGCCTGTCATCGCTCCGAAACCATCAACAATTCCACCAAGACCTATCACGTGGAAACCAGCTCTTCGTCAAAAACCAACCCATTTGCAAAATCCTACCGTTGCGACTGTTCCAGAGCCGTCGCGTTATATCGTTGACGCTCCTGTTCCAGATTCTACTCCTGTGATGACTCCTGTAATGACTCCTGGAATTTTTTCAAGGTTTACGACGGCTTTGAAAAATGCGGTTGTCAACAGTTTCAACAGCTTGCTTGAGTTCGTTGATCCGTACGTTCCAGAGCCGGTAAAAAAAAGATTGAAAAATAATAAAAGAGAGCTAAAAAAAAGAATCGTGTCGCTTCGATCGCTCGTGTTCGGAAAACCTCAAATTGATTTTCATTTGACCGATCACGCGCTGAGGCATGTTGCGAAACAATTTTCGCATCAAGTCGAAGGAAACCAAAAGGATGCTTCTGCCTTTTTAGATTTGGCGAAAGACGGTGCGATAAAAATTCTTCAAGAGAATAAAAACAAAAAAGCGAGCCTTGTTTTGACTATCGTTATGGAGAGCGTTAGCCTTACTACAGGAGAGGAGGTGCATCGAACCGTACCTTTTATGTCAAAGGCTGGGATTATTTTTGAGTCGACGGACTTGGTAGATTTTTAAGAAAAAGCAAAAGATGAGATCCTGGAAAACATGGAAAAATACAACAAAATGGGCTCGAATTGCACATCTTGAAAATGGACATCAATTTAATTGACTACAGACCCATCGGTGTCCGCCATCTTGAAAATGGACATCAATTTAATTGACTACAGACCCATCGGTGGCCGGTCGTATATCCCTCTCGACGACTTTTTGGCAAGCAAAAAAGCAATCATCAACATGGAGAACGAAGACAATGAATGCTTCAAGTGGTGCGTCACCAGGGCGTTGAACATGAAAGAAAAACACGGAGAAAGGATTAACAAAGACTTGATTGAAAAATCAAAAAAAATAGATTGGGAGGGGATTGATTTTCTGACCAAACTCGATCAAATCAAAAAATTTGAAAAAAATAATCCAGAAATAAGCGTCAACGTTTTCGGGTACGAAAAAAAATCCATACACCCTTTACAAATATCGAAATGCTTGAACAGAAAGCATGAAATAGATTTGCTGCTTGTTTCAGACGGAAAAACAAACCATTATTGTCTGATCAAAAATCTGAGTCGATTCATTTCATCCCAAGCATCCAACAGAAACGGAAAAAAATATTTTTGCAGAAATTGCTTGCAGGGGATGAAAAGCGAGGAGGATCTTTCAAAACATTCGACCTATTGCAGAGAGTACAGCGCAGCACGAATGGATCTTCCTCCAAAAAATTCGTTCATGAAATTTGAGCACATAGAAAGGTCGATGAGGGTTCCATTCATTGTTTACGCGGATTTTGAAAGTTTTATCAAACCGATGGACTCGTGCGAACAAAACCCAGACCAGTCGTACACCAAAAAGTTTCAAAGGCACGTTCCGAGCTCCTTTGCCTTTCACATAAAATGTTTTGACGAAATTATTTATAACAGTGGACCCACAATATCCGTGTCGGAAAACGAGGATGACGACATTGGCGAATTTTTTGTCTGCGAGTTGGAAAAAGAAATAAAAAAAGTATATGGAAGGATCGAAAGAAAAAATATGGTTCTTACAAAGGAGGATGAAAATAGTTTCAAATCCGCGACGGTTTGTCACATTTGCGAAAAAAAAATTCTCGATACAGAAAAGGTTCGTGATCACTGTCATTTTACTGGAAAATATCGAGGAGCGGCTCACAACGAATGCAACCTAAAATAAAAAACGCCAAAATTCATTCCTGTCGTTTTTCAAAATCTGTAAGGATACGACTGTCATTTGTTTATCAAAAAATTAGGTGGAGAAATAACCTGCATCCCATGCAACGAGGAAAAATACATCAGCTTCTCGAAAAAAATCACGGTAGGAGAGTACATTGGGAAGGACGGAAAATCCAAAGAAAAAAAAATTGAATTGAGGTTCATCGACAGCTTTAAATTCCTTTCCTTCGGTTTGGATGCTTTGTCAAAAAATCTACAGCCAGAAGAGTTCAAAAACCTCGCAAAATATTTTAAAGGAGAAAAATTCGATTTGCTTCGAAAAAAAGGCGTGTACCCTTACGATTGGGTGGATGGATTCGATAAGTTTCATGAAACGCAATTACCCCCAAAAGAAGCGTTTTTCTCAAAACTCAGACACGAGGAAATAAGCGATGAAAATTAAGCGCATGCGCAAACGGTTTGGAACGTGTTTCAATGCAAAACGTTCAGAGATTATCACGATTTGTAGAACGTGTCAGACGTTTTGATTCTGGCAGACGTCTTTGAAAATTTCAGGGACGTTTGCATTAAAAATTACAAGCTCGACCCAGCCTGGTATTACACGTCTCCCAGGTTGGCTTGGGACGCTTGTTTGAAACTGACAAAAATAAAATTGGAATTGTTGAGCGACCCCGACATGCTTCGAATGATCCAAAAAGGAGCCCGTGGAGGTATAAGCATGATCTCCAACCGGCATGGAAAATCAAACAACAAATACATGGGCGACTCGTACGATCCAAGCCAACCATCAAAATTCATTCAATACTTGGACGCCAACAATTTGTACGGATGGGCTATGTGCAAACCTCTTCCCACTCACGGTTTCGAATGGATGTTAGAAGACGAACTGTCTGATTGGAGATCGGTTCCTTGCATTTTGGAGGTTGATTTGGATTATCCTGAAAGCCTTCACGATGAACACAACGATTATCCGTTGGCCCCCGAGAGAATGAAAATCGGAAAAGTGGATAAGCTCGTTCCAAATTTAAACGACAAAACCAATTATGTCCTTCACTGCGAAAACCTGAAATTGTACGAACGGGAATGAAAATTTCAAAGGTACACAGAGGTATAAAATTTGAGCAACGTGATTGGATGAAACCGTACATTGACCTCAACACCGAATTGAGAACAAAAGCCACAAGCGAATTTGAGAAGGAATTTTTCAAGCTGATGAACAGTTCGGTGTTTGGAAAAACAATGGAGAACATTGAAAAAAGAGTTGACGTGAGACTGGTAACAGAAAAGAAAAAGGCAATAAAATTATCGGCAAAACCAAACTACGACCGGCACACGATTTTCGACGAAAACTTGATTGCCGTTCACATGAAAAGGACAAAAATTTTTACAACAAACCAATTTATTTGGGTATGTCCATTTTGGATTTGAGCAAAACCTTAATGTTTGAATTCCGCTACGATTACATTAGAAAAATATATCCTGGTGACGCAAAGCTTCTAATGACAGACACGGACTCGCTGGTTTATGAAATAAAAACGGACGATTTTTACAAAAACATCTCCGACGATGTGGAAAAAAAATTCGACACAAGCGATTTTAGCAAAAGCCATCCAGCCATTCAAAGCGCCGGGTTCAAAGTTGGTTTAAACAAAAAGGTCATTGGGATATTCAAAGACGAAACCGGAGGAAAACAGATTGAAGAGTTTGTCGGTCTCCGGTCAAAATTGTACTCTTACAAAATACATCAAGAAAAACAAGAAAAAAAATGCAAAAAATGCAAAGGTGTGGCAACAAAGGTCGTCGAAAAATACATTACCCACGACGATTACAAAGAATGCCTCGAAACCAAAAAAGAAAAAGTAAACAAAATGAACGTCATCCGATCCCATTTGCACGACGTTTACACGGAAGAAATCAACAAAATCTCTCTCAGCTCCGACGACGACAAAAGAATCATTTTGGAAGATGGAATACACACGTTGGCTTATGGTCACTACAAACTAAAAGAAAAGGAACAAAAGGTAAGTGCCATAAATGAGGAGGCAAAACAAAAAAGGAAAAAAATGAACAAAATAAAAAAATGAACAAAATAAAAAAATAAACAAAATAAAAAAATGAACAAAATGATCAATGTGGAAGGAGTTATTTTACCGAACAAGGCCTTAACCAATCTTCAACTGATGGAAGCAGCAAAAAAACTTAAAATAAAAAATTTTCGTGGGGTTTTTGTCAGAGACATATTGCCAAAAAAACCAAGAAAAAAAGAATGCGGGATTATCAACACGGGGGATTCGAGCACTGGAGGGTTTCATTGGGTGTGCTGGTACAAAGACGGAGACGCAAAGTTCAGCTTTGTCTCTTACGCTCAACCCCCTCTCGTCGAGCTCGTCGATTATTTAAAAAGTCCTGTCTTTTACAACAGCGAAAGGGTTCAATTTGGAAACACGTCTTATTGCGGTCACTTGTGTCTTTACGTCTTGAAAAAATGTGAAGATTGAAACAGCTTTCAAGACGTTGTCAACACCCTTTGGTGATTGCAGATTCGCTCTCGAATTAAAAAAATTTTTTACCCTTTTAAAAAATGATTGACAAATTCAACAGAAACGAATTCAGCGTTTATTTAGACAATCTTACATCAGACTCAGCAAGCAACGTTTATATCAAAACGGATGGATCCAGCACCATCACTTAGACATTGATTTTAACTCTCAAAAAATCATCAACCTGGCAGAACCAACCAACTCGCACGACGCCGCCACAAAAAATTACGTTGACACGCATTCGACAGGAGGAGGAACTGGAACGGTGATTGGAGCTGCGGACTTGGATTTGAATTTTCACAAAGCGATCAATTTGAACGAACCGACAAATCTTCACGACGCCGCCACAAAAAATTACGTCGATGTCAGTTCGAGCATGCTCATCAAAACGGATGGATCCAGCACGATCACAGGAAGCTTAGATTTAAATTCCCACAAATTGATCAACGTCTCTGATCCAACCACTTTAAAAGACGCAGCGACAAAAAGCTACGTCGACACTCAAGTGGCATACAACAATATCAGTTACACAGACATCAATATGACGTCACACAAATTGACCAATTTGGCCGAGCCCACTTCATCCTCAGATTCAGCCACAAAAAATTACGTGGACACGCACGCTTCAGGCGGTGGAACTACTGTGGGAACCGCTGACTTGGATTTAAATTCGCATAAATTGATCAACATGCTCAACCCTTCAAACGCGCAAGACGCTGCGACGGCTTGTTTTAGGGCTTGTTCCCAATTCAGGATTTTCGTCCTTGGGATTAAAATCGCAAACGGTGGCAGGATCGACCACCGCACCCGTCTTCAGCTACACAGACGGTCCTGGAATTCTGAGAAGGTTATGGCTGGCTTTTTATGGCACAGTCGGAGGAGGATTAGCCGTTCCTGGACAAGTCTTTTTTCGTATATTGGCCGACGGAGAAATTAGAGTGGGTAATTATTCAATGGTCACCGACGTTGTTGGTGTGGACAACACTGCCCTTGCTTGCGACTTGCTCTTTTCACCTCTCGGAGGACCTTTTTACGCCAACTCTTTGCAAGGATGCAACGTTTACAGCTCCACTTCGTTGGAAGGATATTTCACCGTCGACTTGCCGTTTACATCAAGCTTGACCATCCAATTGGTCAATAATAATGCTTCAGCCATCACTTACTGAATTCAACCTTTCATTTCCACATTCACCTCCATCCCTCCTCTCCTTTCCTCCGTTAAATTGTCCTGCAGGACGTTCAGATATTTAAACACCACATATGGAAATGAATATGTTTTGTTGAACACCAATGGAAATGGAAATGGCGTTTTTCTGAAATACATCAGGATGCACATCATCGGAGCATCTGGAAACTGGTGGGAGTCTCGAGTCAGAATGTACGACGGAAATTTACCTCCAGGCAACGGCACTGTCCTCAGCCCATGGACGCCTTACAATGCAAACAATTACAACACTTTTCCTGGTTACGACGCCGACAGCAAATGCTTCTTTTCCTCATCTGGACTTGAAGATTTTTACTTGTCCTCGTGGAACGGATCAAACATATCCTCTTTAAACAACAAATCGACCGGATTGCTGTATCAATCCAATGCTTCCATCGGTTCCACCACCACTATTTCCTTTTACAGAAATTTTGCAGAAGCAGACTCTATGCCCAGCGTCGCAATCGGCAGAAGGCTCGTCGTCACGCTCAACTCCGGCGACGCACAAGTCGGTCAATCCGGAAGCTTTTACCTTCTTCTCGGACAAGCATATTATTACGCCTAATTATCAAGATTTAAACACCTTTACAAAAATTAAAGTATTTTTTCATTACGCGTGTTTTATCGCGTCATGAAAAAAAGTTTTCCCGTCATCGTCATCGTCATCGTCATCGCCACCCCTCACCCTCGTCAGAAATTTTCATCACAGAAAAAAATTTTTCAACCCGCGATTATACAAAAAATCATTTTTGGCTCAGAAAATTTTCAACCCCGCGATTATACAAAAAATTCAAAACGGAGATGAAAAATCGTTTTGTCCCAGAACTCTCCTTTTATAGTAGTGTCATTGGACCAAAAAACTAGTCACGTGCTTATCATCACATGTATGTATGAAAATTCTTCATTTACAATGAAAAAACTGACAAATCCACATGTTTAGTACAGGGCAAGAATAATGAGGCTGCATGTGGCGCAACTCATCCCTTAAAAAATTCTAGTAACTTAGTAGCGCATATTTAGAGAATACATTGAATACCGAATCACCGCGTGGCCAACGGAATCAATTGAGTATCATGTTCATTAGGATAGTGTGATTGAAATGGTTGTTAATACTAGCTACCCAATTGAATTGCTTGATCAGCCGACTTTTCGAAAGATGGTAAAAACGTTTGACCCCAAACTTAAGTTGCCAAGTAATAATTAACACAACTAAATTTTTAAATTTATTCATTGCTAAAAAGTTTTTAAATGTTTACCTTAAATATAGTATCATTAATGTAATACTGTAGTAACTAACAACATGAATTGATGTGCATTAAATTTTAACTGATTTAAATCTTATATTGCAGGGTCTGCAACACTGAATAAGCGGATAAACGAACGTTTTTTTCACAGCTGAAAGACTTGATAAATCGTACACGCAAAGTAACAATTTTTCTTGATGGTCGGACGAAGAAGGGTCTTCAAAATATTTCTTCACTTATGGAACCCCTCGCAGTACAAACAGATATACTTCAGACCAACGCCTAATCTCTTTCACAGGTTCTACCATCTATACTCAACTTGGAATGCCATCTAAAAGAGTATCCTACTAACAAGCCTTTGACAGCGAATCTTCTTGGAGATTTTCGTCAACGGTTTCAATCGATTCTGCAGCACGACTCAGGTTCGTTGAATCCTCTTCTGTCTGCTGCATGTTTGTTAGATCCAACCGTTGCTGTCTTTATTTCAAACCGGAAATGAGTAATTTGCTGCATTCAGCAAAGGTGAATATAACAAGTGTTTGTGGAATAGACCAGAATTACAAGCTGCTACAGAGTCAAATGGATCTGAATGTGAATCTGCTGCCATAAAGCGCGTTAAGTTCTTGTCAAAATCCTTTCAAAATTATAACCAAGGCAATATTGCTGTTGCAAGTCAGCTGTTAAGGTATTTGGCAGACATAAGCGGTGAATGAAGCGCTGCCTAGTAACAACTTGCTTTTTTGGAAACAAAATAAAAGCAAGTGTAGCAAGAATGCAATTTTGGCTGAAGATTTATTGTCCGCCCCTGCATCACAGGCGTTTTTAGAAAGCATTTTTTCATTTTGGAATTTTAACTGTAGGTCGGCGCAATGGAATGAAAAAAACATTAGAGAAGAGAATTTTTATGAAACTGAACAAAAACTTGTAGTCATAATTAAACTAGATATTTTCTTTCAATTAAAAAAAAAAATCTTATAATAACTCAATTGAATTATTGAATGACTATTTTATGACTATTTGTATGCTTATTTTGATTGGTTAACCTTAAGTTTGGAAATGGTTGAAATATTTTTCTTGAAACTTATTTATTACATTATTCGTGAAATTGAAATAATGATAAGGGAGACCGGGGCTAGTTAGCAGCAGGGGTAAGTTGACAAATTGCGTTTATCTGCAGAGTCTTTTATCAAAAAGTCTTAGAAATCTCAGGGAACCGTCCTAATTGACCATTTGTTTTTCACTGTAGTTTTGCGGGGACTCGCGCTTAACCCTAAAAGGACGGGAAAAAAAAGTTACGTTAAGGACGGCTGGGGTATTAAACTACCCCAACTGAAAATATAGGTTTTTATACAAAATATATTGAACTTTTTAAATTAAAATACGTGCTTTTAACAGAAATATCAAATTTCTCAATTTTTTTTTAAATAAAAGTGATACTTAATACAATTTATTTAAACAAAAACAAAATATATCTTCTAAATAAGGCAACTATTGCAAACAATTTTGCTATGAGCCTTGCAAACAGAATGACTACATGATGCAAATTGCAGACGGGTTTTTCTGTCATGAACACGAGGACACGTATAGCATCTTTTTATGTGCTGCTCTTGAATTGGTTGACCTTAATTTAGTAGTTTATTTTGTGCAATTACTTGGCGAAGATTATTATTTGCAACTATTGGTGGAAGATCATTTGCATCAAATTTTTTAATAAGACATTTTGATAATTCTTTTAAAAATTCTCTTCTTCTATGAGAAACCCCATTTTTATAATTTGGGTGAATTGACAAGAATAAAATCAAAGCATTGTATGCTGCAATATCCAAAATATTACAAAACATTATCAAAGGCCATCAGTTACTCTTTCGGCGACTCGAGTAGCACCTGACAACCTGGTCTAATGTGTCAACTCCACCTTTATATTTGTTGTAATCTAGAATAATATGTGGTTTTTCATTATGGTCCATAACAATCTCATTACTGTGATGGAAGGTTGATAATAATATTACTGCTTTGTTTTTCTTAGGTACATAAGAAACTATAGTAGAGTCATTTTGAAAACCAAAAATGCTTGAGTAAACTGGTCGATGTAAGGCTAGCAAGAACTTTTTTGGTATTTCTCCTTTATTTTTTTTAATGGTGCCAGTATATGTCATTTTACGTCCTAGGAATGCCCGTGCAAGATGAATGTTTGTAAAAAAATTATCAGCTGTTATGTGTCTACCACTTCCATTTAAGTAATCTGTTAGTTCAAGAACTACTAGTGTACCTTGTCCAACGTCACGTACTCCATTTACTCTACCAATATATGGTTGCAAATTTATGCAGTAAGAGGTTTCAGCATCACATAATATCCATATCTTCATTCCATACTTTCCTGGCTTAGTGGGTCTAAACATCTTAAATGGACAACGTCCTCTAAATGTAACTAGTTGCTCATCGACAGTAAGATATGCACTTGGATTGTAGTTGCTCTAACATTTAGTAATAAACATTTCCATTATATTTCTTAAAGGTGCAAATTTGTTTTATTTCCGTCTTTGATTTCTTGTTTCTCTCTCATCAAATCAAATCCATCATCGCAAGTTAACAAATCAATCTCTTTGCATTGAAGCTGAAAATATTGGTATGCCATCTAATCTACTCCTAAGTTCTTTTATGCTTTGAATTTTAGAATGGAACACTCCAGCTAGGAGGAGAACTCCAATAAACTAATAAAGCTCATTTACCAGCGTGTCAACCCATCCTTCTAGTTTTATTCTACGAGCTTAAGCATTAGTGCAATTGACAATAATTCTAATCATTTCTGGGGTTATATAGAGTTTAAAGGCAGTATCCACACTTTCGCCGCAAACCTGAGCTGCAAACCTTGTTGGGCCAAATGGTTGTCGAATAATATTGTGTGCACGTGGCTGAGCAGCATCTACACGTGGAAGTTTACTCCAAATTTCCTCACCATTCTTTGAGATCATGTTTTGATCTAAAATGTGATTTTCCTGGACAATTTCACTTTCATCAGATATGATAGCATCTGATTCATCGTTAGCTGTAATATTATCTTCTTCATCATCTGTAAGGTTTTCATCAGCTGACTCATCACTTGAAGATAACTCATTTAAACTAAAGATATTATTAGCCTAAAGTGCAGCATTTCTTCTTGGGCGACTCATTATATTATGTTTATTCTAAAAAAAAGTTTAAGTGTTTATCAAACCAAATATGTGAAAAATATGTAACAAACATTTTAGGCATTATTGTTTTGTATCAATAATATAAATATTTTTGACATGACAGTGATTGTATATATATAATGAATATATGGTATAATTTACTCATAAAAAAGATAAGTAATACCCTATACCTATTAAAAGATAACTAAAACACAAGCAAGTGTTAAACTAAACATAATTTATATAACTATTTATTGATTCACTAACTAAATAATGAGAAAACTTGCATGGGGTATAAAAATACCCCAACCGTCTTTAACGTAACTAAATTTTCAAGAAACAATATTATTGTCAATTGATTAGAAAAACAAAAACATTTTACACTAACAACTTCCTTAAATTATAATAAAAGATGTTCTGAAGTGGCAGTTTAAATAGACAAAATTTGTTGATGTGGCAGTTAAAAATAAACTCCTGGGGTAGTAAAATATATAGTAAAGATATTGTGATTTATGTGCTTTTTGAGCAAAAAGCTAACTTTTAGAACATCATTTTCTTCATACTTAGCGAAAAAAATAGTGGGTCCAAGGAGGTTTAATACTAAGCTAGGGATTCTCGAAAGGTTTCGGGAAAAATCAATCGAGAAAATTGTTACGTTACGATACGAGAGGTTTCGATCAGTTATGAGAGCGATTTTGAAAAATCACCTAAATTCTCGTAATATTTCGGTTACGTTACGGGAAATTCCCGGTTGTTACGAGAATCATTACGAGAATGAAACCCGAAACCCATTTTTCCCAAATTTTCATTGTCTCATTACGAGAATCATTTGTGTTTTGGGATATTTCGGGATATTTCGAGTTATTTCGAGTTCCCGAAATGATTTGCAAAAAATTTGATTAACCAGTTAATCCGTTGAAGTACGCATTTTTAGGACAATTGACGAGCGCGACAGCTGAATTTTGTTTTATTTTTTTAAAAAACACAATTAAAGGTTGAAAATATCAATTTAAAGTCTTTTATTATATTATTTATCAAGACTATGGTTAAGACTATTGTAATACACCTTTTCACAGTTCCGAGATAAAATTTATGCGCGCGCAGAAATGGAAGTAAAAATGTAAACAAACCAGGGTTGCCAGATGGGTAATTCCATGTCAAAACAACAAGTCGAGATAACCCACCATCTCAGAAATACTTGATTTTTGGCACAAATGCATTTAATACCGTCGTTAGGAATAATCAAAAATAATTTGGAGCCAATTTCATTATTTTGAGAGTTATGGGTCTTTGAAGTTTGAGATTTTTTACATTTTTTTTATTCTCCGCGCTCTTAGCAACGTCTATAGCAACACTTAAATGTTAAAGTATGCACAGTTACATTAACTATATGTTTACAAAATTTAATAGGCATAGAAACTTTTGAAGAAAGAAGTCAAAAATCATTACTTAAAGTTATTAGATCTTATATTTGAATAAAAACTTTAAGATGAAAACCGGGTTTTTATCAATAATTTTTCAGTAAACATGTATAGTTTAAGATTAATTGCAGAAAAGGTATTGATCTATTCATTTTAAATCTTTACAATAATAGTTTATATATAAATACCTGTAAGAGTCAAAAATTATTTCACTGTTTTTTAATGCACATATCTATTTTATTATTGTTTTATTTTTGCAATTTTATTTTTGCATTTTTATTTACCGTTTTGGTTATAATCTCCATAGAGAGATTATAACTAAAACAAATTCTCACAAAAAAATTATAATTTCTCACATAAGTATTATTATATATAATACTCAAATGTTAGAACCATTTGCTCCATTTAATTAGTTAGACAAGAAACCAGAAATTCATTTTTATTTTGAAAATAAATAAGTGTAACAGCTATGATTACACTTATTTATTTTAAAATAAAGTTTTGATTATAATATTCATGTTAGAAATTATTATTTATTTAATGTTGGTTTTAGAAAAATAAAATATTGAAATTAAATATTTTGATAATGGCTGGAACATCACAATGCTCTCTTGGATTGATTTTAAAATCAAATTGTCACAAGTTAACATATACAAACCACATTGGAATAATATTTTTTAAAGATTTAGCTCCAGATGAGCAAAATTTAGTTGCGCTGAGGTCTGGTGTTTCTCCTGATTTGATTATTGACTTATGTTTTCATCATCAAAAGTTCTATCTTGAGAAGTTCCCTGTGTTTCAGAATAAATGCTGTGATCCACTGTTAGTTCACAAAAGACCGTGCAAAGGTTAGTAAAGCTTGTCATAAAGTTTTTTATAAATGTTACTTTGTCATAATTTTAAGGTCTTTATGTTTGTTAATACCCATTCTGTGTGCATTTGTATCTACCATCAAAACATGAAGTTAATTCTCCTACCCGTTAAAATTGATTACCATGAACTATATAAATTTATTGTTTGTGATATGCAAAACAAAGAATGCATGTTACATCGATGTACACAATGTCCAAAAAATACATCTAAATTAGAAGAAAAGCTATTCGAACTAATAGGACAGTTTGAGGAAGAAGATACTATCGAATTTAACCAATGGGTTACTACTGATAGATCAGATTTAGTTATACAGCTTGTAAGCATACCAGATTATGTAAATATGGTGATGGAAAAACTAGTCAAGCTAACAGCACATTCATATATTTCTAAATGCCAATCTAAATATTTAAAAAATCTTAAAGAAGAACTGCCATCAAATAGTGCAATAGTTCTAGGAGATTTTGCAGAAAACTATAGTTTTGTTGTGCAGGATGAAGTACAAGGTTTTCATTGGAATAATCTTCAGTGCACACTTCATCCAGTAGTTGTGTACTATAAAGAAAATCAAGTGTTGCAATCCACTTCATATTGCATTATATCAGATGATAACAATCATGATGTACCAATGGTTTACGAGATACAAAAATCAATTATCAATAATCTAAAGCAAAAGATACCCAGCATTGTAAATGTGATCTACTTTTCTGATGGCTGTTCATCTCAATATAAAAACTGCAAAAATATTTTTAATCTATGTCAGCATAAATCAGACTTTGGAATAGATGCAAAATGGGTTTTCTTTGCAACCAGCCATGGAAAGCAACCTTGTGATGGTATAGGAGGAACAGTTAAACGGCTTGTAGCTAATGCTAGTTTGCAGAGAGTTTCTACAAATCAAATATTAAACTCACGTGATATGTTTACATATTGCACTAACAACATCAAAGGTATAAACTTTATTTATATTTCAAGTGAAAGTTTGATAGAAACAAGATTATTACAATCTGAACGATTTAAAAATGTAAAAACAATACCAGGAACAAGAGACTTTCATGAATTTATTCCTGTATGTCAAAATGAAGTTAAGATGAAATACTGCAGTGATGACACTATCCCTATCTTGACTTACAAGTTTAAAAATTGTGAGATGCAAAGTGATGTGCAAAGTTGATGTGGGATTTAAATTTATGCACCAACATGGCCCTTGAATCTTAAAAAACATTTGCTTGCTTCCTTTTATCAATTATTTCTTAGAATTGACAGTTTGCATATGTCTATGATATGTATATGACAATATTTTTTCATTTGTTAACAAATATTACCTAATTTTGTTTTATTTTACAGTCCAAAGAAAAACAAAGGAATATGTGAAGAAGTTCACTGATTTGAATATAAATTTGTCAATTCATAAAAACATGGAATTCAAAGAATTAATGTGTTTTGATATTTAAAATTGAGTTTATTTACGGACATGAATACTATTCATAGACATGTATGTCATGAATATTGCATTTTTATACCTAAGTGAAAATACCTCTTATTTTTGACTAGCTCTGAGTGAAAATGCCTGTTTTTAATATTTAAGTATTTTTAATTGAGTTTATTACATATGCATATTGTAGTTTTACACATAAGTAAGAACTCTTACTTTCTGGTTGTGCCTAAACATAAATACCTATCAATTTTCTGTCTCATTCTCAATATTCTTTCAATCAAAAATAAAAATTAAATTTTTTAGATTAGTGAGTCGAAAAACAACTCAATTTTTTTTTTTTTTTTAGGTATTTATATATACTTTAAGAATATGAAGTTTGGAAATATATAGATCATAACCTTTTCTGTAATTCCTCTTATAGTAAGCCTGTTTACTTTTAAATTTTATTAAAAATGCCAGTTTACTCTTTTTGATTTATTAATAAATATAAAAAATTATTATTTCTTAGTATAATTTTATGGTTTAGCATCTAATAATATGTGGAAAATTTCAAATTATGAAATAATATAGTTAAGGTAACAACGTATGTATTGACATTTTCTTGTTACTAAGGACGTTGCTAGGGGCGCATGATAAGTAAAAATGTTACAAAGTTTTGAATTTTAAACGAGCATAACTTTTAAAATATTCCGATTTGTTTAAAACAACTTTGTGGAATTCTTTTTAGCCTAGTTAAGTATCTTTGTTGAAAGAATTAAGTCATTTAGAGATAGTGGGTTATTTTTTTGAAATTTTGTTGTTGTTTTGACACGGAATTACCCAGATATTTTGCGATACCCGGTAGCCAGAAATATAAAATAAGGTATCCAGAAATGGCCAAAAGTGGCCAAAAAGTAGCCAAATTCTCCTTGATCGCATTGGTTTAATTTTCAAAAAGTAAATCTTACTGGCTAAAATAAGACAATCGGATAAAATTTGTCCAATGATTCTTTAGATCATATCAACATACCGTAAAAACTGTCGTAGTTATATAAATGAAATAAATAAAAAAGTTAAGTTTATTAGCTAAGTAAATAAAAACTTTTTTTATGTATTCTTAAATTATAAACTCTTTAATAGAAAACAATTATTATTATTATTATATATTTTTTATCAAATTATCTAAAATCTATAACAATAGTTTTTATTTAATTTGATTAAAAAAGGCTTTACATTTAAAACATATAAATTATACTCTCCCTCCTCTCTCTCTCTCTCTCTCTCTCTCTCTCTCTCTCTCTCTCTCTCTCTCTCTCTCTCTCTCTCTCTCTCTCTCTCTCTATAGAGAGAGAGAGAGAGAGACTGTGGCTTAGGAAGGTCAAGAAAATTAAGGGGGCTAAAACAAAAATTAAATGGGCATAAACAGCCAGAATTAAAATTAGAATAAAAAAATGATATTTTGACGACTTGGGGGGCTTTCGCCCTCCTGTTCATACCCCAGTATATAGCTTTTGCCAAATACTAATACTGACATAATCATCCATTTAATTAAAAAAAAATACTATTTTAAACTTGATTCTAATGTTATTGTCGTTTCTAACGTAATAATTCCTTTATTAAAATATTGATAAAACGTTGATAAAAAATTATTTCTTTTCATGGAATAATGCCATGTAAGTTTTTATATTGCTTCTTTTTTATATTAACTTGGGGTAAACACATTTATTGAGAGAAATAAAACCATTAGCAAATTTTTTTTTTAAATTTTTCATTACACAATTGTTATATATCATCTTCAAAGTCATCAACATTTTCTGAAAATGAAGAGTCTTCAATTTCAGATTTGTACACTACATCTGAACTAAAATTAGTCAGCATTTTTTTTGAGATAGTGAAATCTTTGCAGCACTTTCCTGAAAAAATTAGTTCTGATCTTATTCTTATAACAGCATCTAACATATTTAGTGAAATTCTATTTCTGGCTTTTGTTTTAGTGGCAGATACAAGAGAGAATATCCTCTCAACTACAGCATTGCTGACAGGTGTTATCAAACAAGTTAAGGCATAGTTTGCAAGGTTTTTAAAAGTATTATGCTGGAGTACACCTAGCCAAAACTGCTCAGTATCAGTTGGAAAGCCACCTACTTTAAATGGTTCTTCTTCTTTCCAATCTACAAATGGAATTTTTCGATACTGTTCTTCTATTAAACCCAAGTCATCAATTACTAGATGTAAAAAGGGCAGTTCAGAAACGTTGGGTCTTGATTCTTTACTTAAAATTATATCTGGATTCAAGTTCGATAAATTTTTATGTCTCCATTGATGATGGTAGTCTAGATGTTACTTGACTATAAGCTTCATCTAATACACACAGGCATCTTTCTTTTACATTTTTTATTTTGATACAAGAGTCAATGCTATGATTGGACTTTTGTAAAAAAGAATCACATTCTTTTATAAATTTAGCACCAAAGTCAACATTATATATATTCTTTTTGTTACTGCTAAAATCATAAATTCTGTGCTTAAGGCTCATTTAAAACAAATTCATTTGTTTGTAAAGGTCACAGGGATCAGCTTTTGTTTGCTGAAATAAACTATTCATTCTTTCAAATTCCTGAACAACAGGTGTTATAAAGTGAAAAAATAGAAAATTTTCAGTGTCTGACATCAATTCTTTCAAAAGTCTTGCTTTGAATCTGGACCTAAAATTTGAAGGTGATAGTTCAGCACAAATAAAATAGGCTTTAAGCTCTTCCCAATTCATTAAAATGTTAAACATCACTTTTCCATGAGAAAGCCACCTTGTAAATGAAGGTTTTTCAAATGGAAGAGGGGCATATCGAGCTGTCTCAGATTTGGTAGCAGCATTCATTACATTAAATAAGTCCATGTAATTTTCACGTCTCAATGCACTATTATGAAACCAATGGGGTATTTCTGACAATAAAAAAGCAATATTAGAAGGCAATTTAGACACTGCATTTTCAATGCACAATGCTAATGAATGACATATGCACTTAAGTTGGATACAGTTAGGTGAAACATTTTGAATTCTCGTCCAAACAGAATTATTACATCCTATCATGTTTGATGCACCATCTGTGGCGAATCCTATACAATTAGAAAGACTCTGACCGCACTTTTTAATTTCTTCATCAAGCAAGTGAAATATATTTTCCCCTGTAGTTTCATGGACTAGAATTAATTCCAAAAACTTCATCACAATTTCATTTTTTAAAACACTAAAAAAACGAACTAAAATGCACAAATGTTTATTTGCTGAAATGTCAGTAGATTCATCTATTATTATGGCATATTTTTTGTTTTTAAAGTCTTTAACAACATCATCTTTCAATGAAGGAGAAATAACATTTATCAATCCCATACATTTAGTTCTATGGATTTTTACATGTTCTAGTAAACTTCCACGTCCATAAACAACAAAAACTTCATTCAAGTGGTCAACAGTGTGCACAGCACAGTGGCATGTCATAGTTAAAGCCAAATGAAGTTCTGCTTTTTTAATATCTTCTGATAAATTTATATCGGTAACACTCTCAATTAATGGAGTACTTTGGTTGTGTTTCAAAGAGTTGTTATGTGTGACAAGATTGGTCATTTTAGGCTTAATGATGCAGTGATACCATTTGCAATATGCTCTATGGGTACCATCTTCAACCATTTGAACCCATGAAAACTTTTTCTCCCATATCTTTTTATATCGGCGATTAACATCATAAGAAGTCTTCCACTTTTCTGAAGACATAGCTGATTAAAATTTAGATACTAAAAATAAATAAAATCAAACTGTTGTTCTTGTTTTTTTTTTACTAGAATTGTTATTACTTCTTTATTTACTTTTACTATTACTTCGTTATTACTTTGTTATAACTTCTAATTTAGAAGTTATAAAAAAACATTGAACATATTCAACTATTTATATTATAATTTTTATACCTTATACCTGCATTAATAAAAATAACATTTTAAAATTTTAAAAAATAACATTATTTTACACTTAATAATTAAGTTATCATAATCAGCCTACTATAATAATCATTTTAAGAAATAAAATAATGGAATAAAAAAACCAAACATAGCTAAATTGCCGATAAGCCGATTATTTTTTGCGGTGGCCAGATTCACGGATTTGGCCACTAAATGGCCAATCTGGCAACCCTGAAACAAACGTTATTTTAGCAGCGATTTCATTGCAGATTTACCAAGTGATAGTACTGAACCAATGATATATATATTTTGTTAAATGTCTAAAGTGATAAAAGCAAAGTAAAAGTCAAAATAAAAATTATTTTAACAGTTAAGGTTTATCATGGAAAAAAATGAAAATACTGAACCTATGGCATATACAAAGTTTAAGAGATCAAAAACATGCGCTGTCATTAATTGCAAAAATAACGAATACAATCTAGAAATGTGGAAAGATAATTTATGTGAGATACACAATGTTAAAAGAAGCTCTAACTTATGCAACTGCAAACTACCATATGAGTAAGTATTTACTTTCCATTATGTGTGTGTATATGTGTGTGCACATACATACATACATACATACATACATACATACATACATACATACATACATACATACATACATACATACATACATACATACATACATACATACATATAACAATTTAAATAATATTTTATTATCAATTATAACATAAAATATTTTATTTATATATGTGAAAATTTTTTTATTTTAGATTGCATGCATTTCCAACAGCAAAAAAACAACCAGAGCTCAGAGAAAAATGGAGAAAATTAATTAATCGTGTAAGTCCTACATCATAACGTCCTGGAAAATTATTTACAATAAAATCGAAAATGAGAGTATGTTCTGATCATTTTCCTGATAGGACACCATCATTTATAAATCGATATCCTTCATTAAATCTGGGTTATGATGCAACTCAAAGACTTAAATTATTAAATGCAATTACTTCTCGACAAAAATTAAACAATCAGTCACAAAAAACAACCTTACCACAAGAATCACAAATTCCACTAACAATAAATAATACTAAAACAGTTCCTGATGTTGCTGATGATATCAACTTTAACTTTATTCAGTCTTCAAGTATTTCAACCATTTCAAATAATGATCCATCAGATTATGTTGAATTTAATGTTAAATGTTGTTCTGTAGTAGAGCATCAAGAATTAAAAAATGAAATTGACAACTTAAAAAAAGAACTTCAGCATGAAATTGAAAAAAATAAAAATTTATATGAAAAATTAATCACAGCCACATCAGTAATTACTATGAAACCAGATAAAATTTTATATAAATATAATATAAACAAATCATGTTATTGCAAGTTACCGGTATACAAACATTTATTAAAAAGTGATAGATCTTGTGACTTTTATACTGGTCTTATGTCTGTCTGTGTTTCATGAATTACATAGTGCAATATCACCATTAATTAAAAGGAGATGGCGGGGTGCTAAAAAAACATCTACTGGTGTTTTTCGAAATTTTAGAAAAAGACCTAAAGTATTTGGACCAAAACGAAAGTTATGCAGCAAAGATGAGTTTTTAATGTTGCTAATGAAGCTAAGACTTGGATTACTAACAACTGATCTTGCTGACAGATTTAATATATCTTTAGGATTAGCAAGTGCAATATTTTCTACATGGGTGAAAGCTTCTAGTTCGCTTTTAAAGCACATGGTTTTTGTTCCAAATAAAGATGTTATAGTTCAGACAATGCCAAACAGATTTAAGAAATTAAATTATTCAGACTTGCACTCAATTTTAGATGGAACAGAGTTTTTCATTGAAACACCAAAAAATTTAGACTTACAGAAACTAACATGGAGTGAATATAAACATCACAATACTGTAAAAATATTAGTATCTGTAGCTCCAAATTCATCAATAGTTTTTGTTTCTAAAGCTTACGGAGGTTCAATTTCAGATAAAGAAATTACAAATCGCAGCAACTATTTAGATTACATTCCAAAATATTCACGTATAATGTATGATAAAGGTTTCAATATTAACACTGAATGTTCTGAACATTTGATCTACTACACTGTTCCACCTGGTCGGAAAGGTGCAGCTCAAATGACCCCTAATGAAATAAAGAAAACAAAGGAAATCGCTAACTTAAGGATCTTGGTTGAACAAGTTATAAGAAGACTGAAGACATTTCGAATTTTGGCAGAGTTTCCAATTACATTGTTGAAACTATTTGATGATGTTATTATTGTTTGCTCAGCTTTGAGTAACTTAAGAAAACCAATATGTTTAGACTGACTTTTATTTGATAGCATCATAACAAAACTGTTTTTACTTTGATAGGTTATATAATATGTATATGTATGTATATATATATATATATATATATATATATATATATATATATATATATATATATATATATATATATATATATATATTTATATATATATGTATATATTTATATATGAGTTCTTTCAAACCTTTTTTGTGCTGCAAAACTTTTTTGAACCTTTTATTCAAATATAAATTCTCATTTTTGACAGTTTCTTTCTTACCATTATTTAAAAAAGAATTGTCAAAAGTCATCTAAATAATATCCATAACATACAACAGTTTTAGTTCTGGACTGGCTGAAGGTTTTTTACAAATCTAAGAGTCAATGTTTTGAGGTACTTCTTTTGCACATGTAATAATTAAACTGGATTAGACAGGCTCTAGATCTTTTTTTTTTTTTTTTAGTGGCGAAGTATTTATTATAGGGTTTTTTAAAATTTCTTCTGTTTGTATTGATGTGACCATTATATTTTGCTTACCAAATAATAGATATTTAGCAAGATGCTTGTACCAAAATTCTTTTAAATTCTTTAAGATATTTTGATAAAATTCATTGCTAAATAATATATTTTCTATATAGTGTCCATGATCTGTATATACAAAATACCAACAATTTTTTAGAGAAGTAATACCAAGTTGACCTTGTATTTGAAAATAATGGGGATGATTTAACTTTAACTTTACTTCCCCGTTATTTAAAGTTTCAAGCTGTTTTAGGTTGGATTTACTTGGTGCACTGTCACGAATTGAATAAGGGCATTTTATTTCAACTAAAGCTTTTCCACAACACAAGCATTCTATAAATAAATCAGGAGAAGCTGATATGTATGGATGCTCTTTATCTATTATTGTTCCACTCTCAAATGATTTAACCTTTTTATGGCCCATGTTTTTTAAAGCTGTTATAACAGCCACTTTTGCATGGATCTCCATACCAATTCCATGACGTGTTGAAAATGTGTCTATTTTCTCTTCACTTAATATTGATTCAACAAGTTTTAAAGAACATTTATTTGGATTTTGTTTTAGAGTTTCCATTTTGGTATAAATCTTGCTAAATTTTGAAGCAGTTATTCTACCTGCTCTTTGTATAAACCAATCATTTGACTTTGATTGGTCTTTTGTTTCCTGTTCTATATTTTTTATTTCAAGTTCATTTAATGTTAATGTGTTTGTAAAGTTACTAATGTTTTCTGATTGAGATAGATTGTTATTGATTTCAAATTTTTTTGCTTTTTCTTTTACACCTTCCGGTAAAACAGTTGTATGCTTAGTTAGTGGTTCAGACTTCCGTTGTCCTTCCATCAATTCAACAAAACAGCTTTGACTTGCAACTGATTTTAGTTTTTCATATAGAAGACTACGTACTTTAATTCCATTATCCAAAAGTTTTTTTTTTGGGGGGGTCGCAAATTCATAAGAGCAATAACCAGCATTTCCTGCTGCTAATCTTAATTCGTTTTTTTTTTTTTTTATAGTGAAAACTATTAAAAGTCATTTCAGCTATAGGTTTGTGGATCAATTTTGTTTTGCAACCTGTAGGAACATTCCATTTAGCCAAAACACTGGTTGACGATAGTTTTGTAGCTCCAGTCCGAACTGCTGCTTCTACTCTGAAAAGTAAACCAATAACATGATTACAACAACCTAACATTCCTGCAGTGCATGTGCAGTATGCAGAATACACATGTCCACCAGGCTTATCAGAATCTTTTTCAATTGCAACCCATACATAATATGCTGTATTATTTGTTCTTTGTGATGGTGTGACTCTGGATTTGATAAAACATATTTTTGAAAATTGACTGATTTCATGATAGTAAATCTCTTTCACCCATTCACATTTAAAATATTTATAAGCCTTGCCTTCTTTATACTCAGATTGAAGTCTATTTATGAGGTCTGATGATGCATTATTTTTAGAAAGGAATCGATCAATATCATTGAAATATACTGTTGGCCAATGTTTCAAACCCATCCCCTTATGTTCAGATAACCAACCTTGTTTTAAAGTAAAAGGGTCGGGTAAAACGTTACTAGCTATATTCAGTTTTTCTATATATTCTTTCATTTGAAGTTGATTTTGAAGTTCAGATTCTTTAATGACTGGAATCTTTTCTTCATTTGCTGAGAGAGCCATAAACAATATAATTTTACAAAAGGTAAGATTTAAATCAAACAATACCGAAAACTTGATAGATCTCAGTATCACTTGGTAAATCTGCTGTGAAATCGCTGCTAAAATAATGTTTGTTTACATTTTTACTTCCATTTCTGCGCGCGCATAAATATTATCTCGGAACTGTGAAAAGGTGTATTGTAATTGTAAAAATTAAATACAACTACACATTACAATACAATAATATTGTATTGAAATATTACAGAAACAATATCAAAATTATATTTTGGTACTGTATTGCTGTGATGAAAAACAATTAAAATAAGTATTGTATTGTTTTTTTTTTTTCTAACAATACAATAAAATTCGAAAACTATTGTATTGTTTTGATGAAGGCAATTACAATAACTATTGTAGTGTATTACTTTACATTTAAGTAGAAAAGCTAACGTATTTTAACGTATTTATATTCATCTCTGAAGAACTTACTATTATTTTTGCTATTTTTTATTTACAGATTTGCAATATATTGCAAATTTTATTTTTTACATATTAAGACTTCGCATCACCTTTCTTGTTATGTATTTCTAAGTTCTAAATGGCCGCAAAATATTGCCTGTCTGATGATAGCCTTACTATTACGAAAAATAACATTCATAAGTTATTTTATTCAGTCCTTTTATTTTTTCCTCTTGATTTTAATGCTGCAAAGGAACTTAAAATATATATGAAAATTAACTTTAGTGACAAACAGTTAAATATAATAATTTTTCTTAAATAAGGGCCTGTTTATATGGAAAGCGGGCTGGCTCGGCAAACGAGCCAGCCCGTTTGCCAAGATATTGACGTCATCAATAAACTGTTTCAATGGTCGAGCGGTCTGAGGCATGTGTCCCGTTATTAGAAAGTCGTGAGTTCGATCCCGAACAATCTATGAGGTTTCGCGATTTGACTATTTTTTTAACTTCATCACTTCTTCAAACTACGTCACATTGCAAAAGCAAACCATCCTCAAAGCAAATTATGACCATTTAAACATTTTTTATTAAAATTTTTTTCATTTTCTCAATATGTATCGAAATGTATCGAAATGCATCGAAATGTTTCGGTAAAAAATGGTTTCGAGATAGATTTTTATTTTTCCCGAAAATCAATCGGTACTCTCGTAACTTCCGGGACCCGATCGAAATAAATTTCCCGAAAGTTTAAAAACCTTACTCTCGTAACTCAAAAACATCTCGAGAAGAGTTCCGTTACGAGTCTCGTTTCGTAACGTATCGAAACAAAAATAGTTTCGAGAATTCCATGCTTATTTAATACACAGGAGACGGCATGGTATATACTAGGTATGTGTGCAAAATTTTTAAACTATTCAGCTATTTAATTGTTTTACATCATTGTAAAGAGCTTTCAATCAGTATAACGATGGTGAAAATTTCATAAAAAACTAATGATTCTACTAAAAGTTATGCCCATTTAAGTGACAAAAATTCATTATAAGGAATGCTAAAGAAAACTGCAACCAACTTAAAAAATTAGCGTTCGGCTTACGGTGATTTTATAATAGAACTTCATTGTTTAGTTTTTAACGCATTACTTTGCCTCGATTATTTTTTTTATTCAACTAATAACAGAATATGTTTTTTTTTGTGTTTTTGTGTGTAAATTATGTTTTGAATACTTTAAAAAAATCACCAATATTTTAAATAAAGTTTCGTTTTTTTAAAAAAACAATTTTTTAATGAATAAAAAAGTCAAATATACAAAATGTTCATAATCTTGAATCCCCCCCCAACCTCTCCAACAGAAGAATATTTGGTACCTTTACTGCGTGCAAAAATAGAATATGAGCGTGTCATTATTTTTTAATAAAGTATGGCAGGTGCATAGAAAATAGATATATAAAATTGATTCAAAAGTTCGAAAAAAAACCCATCATCCCTTCAATGTCAATTCACTTTCAGAACAGGAATGAAGTTTTCAATAGCAATGAAATCACTAAAAACGTTAGTAACTGCAAAAAAAACACAAATTGCAATAAACTTACAACACTCTACTTTTAAAATATTATCTAAGTCAATATAAAATTCTAAAAAAAAGACGAGAAAAATCCATCCTTACGACACCTACCTCGAGCACGCGGTGAAAAAATGGTCACTGATTTTAACTTTAAAATCGGTGCCGTAAATCGCATATACGCACATACCTATAGGGTAAAGTGACCAAATCCGAGCCAGTGACCAAATTTCAGCCACATTTTAAACTTAATATTTCTGTCTTGGTTTCTGCTTTATGTTTGTAAATCCGAATTTTTTGAGACTGGTATGAACTCAGCCAATAAAAAACCAACATTATTTTAGTTGGCGGGTGTTTATAATAGAAGTATTATAATAACAAATACTTATCTCAAAAAAAGTACTAGTTTAGATTTAAAAGATTATGTAAGCATCCAGTTTGAAGCTCATAAACATTAAATATTTATTACTTAACGAAATGGTAATTATTTTAAACTATAAATATATTTCTTAAAAAGACAATTTTAGTTTTATAATTATGCTGAGTCATTTCTATAGATTGTATTTCTGAATTAAATGCACCTGGTAGAAAGACCTAAATCCGGCCAGGTTTTATACCTTATTCCGGCCAAGACCGAAATTAGGTTCACGAGTGTCTAAAAGTTACTCATACTTGTAAGATATTTATATTATTAGATTTTGTTCTTTTAATATAACTACTTTATGTTATATTTATATCCTAAAAGTTATCAATCTTAAATATATGGACTTATTTAGTTAAATATTTATGTAATATTTTTCAAATATGAGGACGAAGACTTAAAAATAAACAAAAGTCTAAATAATTGAATATATATTGTTTCATGTAGATTATTGCTGATAAATTAAATTATATGAGAAAATAATCTTTAATTGAAAGTTTTGATAATTTATAATATAAAGTTTTCATTTTAGAATGGCTGATAATAAAAAAAAATTTCATAATAAGAAACAATGTCTTCCAACTCGAGGTAAATATTTGAAATATAAAGAGGAAGTGTTACTTGAAGCTATAAACAGTGTTATTACTTCACCTAAAATGTCCGTTAGAGCTGCTGCTGAATTTTTTAAAGTACCCCGAGCAACTTTGCAGAGCAGGATAAAAGGAAAAATTGAGATTGGTGCAAAAGCAGGAAGAAAAAGTTTAATACCACTTGATCTTGAAAAAAAGTTACTTGATTTTGCAGACAACAGAGCTAGGATGGGCATTGGTTTTGGTAAAGAGCAATTCATGGTATATGCTGGCAAGCTTGCCAGAAAATATGGATATTCTTTTAAGAATGGAAAACCATCTAATAAATGGTGGAGACTACTAAACAACTGACATTACAAAAAAGTAACTCTTCGACAACCAGAATCAACAGCATCAGTTCGTCATCAATGTATGAATCCGATAAAGGTGGCAAATTATTTTACTGCACTTAAAGAAGTCATTAAAGACTGTCAGCCTGAAGTAATATGGAACATGGATGAGACAGGGCTGCAGCTAGACTTTAAGGCACACAAAATTGTTGCCGCAAAAGGTACTAAATATTTACATATGAGAACCAGTGGAAATCGAGAAATTATTACTTTAATTGTTTGTGTGAATGCAGCAGGAAGAGCCTTACCACCTCATGTGATACCAAAAGGGAAAACAGTAAAACCCCTTTAAAGTTTTCAAGTTCTAGATGCCCCTGAAGGAACCAACTGGAGTCCAAGTGAATCTGGTTGGACTAAATAAGGGATTGCAAAACTATGGTTTGAGCTTATATTTTTAAAAAACATTGGACCACAATGTCCACAAGTTTTAATTTTGGATGGCCATGATTCCCACAATTTCGTGGAGTTAATAGATATGGCCATACAAAACCAAATTGAAATTGTTGAATTACCTGCTCATATACAAGCAATTGGCTTCAACCTTGCGATCGAACTGTATTTAAGCCATTCAAAGTTTCATATAATAAAGCAGCCCAGGATATGATGTCTAATCACCCAGGGGTTATAATAAACCAGGCCAATTTCACAGGACTTTTAACCAAGGCCTGGAATAAAAGTATGACAAAAGCCAATATTGAATCTGGCTTTAAATCATGTGGAATCTTTCCATATAATCCTTCAGTTATTCCAGCTGAAGCTTACTTGCCAAACTATGTGTATTCTGAAGACAGGTTAGTGACTAATCTCTTTGATTAAATTAAAACAATTGATAATACAACAACAGTTGAGCAGATTAATCAAACAACAGACAGCACAAAAATACTTTTACCGGATATTGAGTTGGAACAACATATAATTACCAACCCAAGATTTGCTATAGCAAATGATCATGACTATTTAGCTGAACCAATAACCGTAGTAGAAATTCCAGAACATAGAAGTGGTGGTTTAGTGGAACTAAGTATGAAAACTGTAAAACTAAAAGCTGCAAGTAATAAAGCTGCATTTACTAGTAAGTTTGAAGACAGCTTTAGGATGATGTCTGACTCTGAAATTGAACAGCCTATTGATCAGTATGAAATTGATTTTACAGTTTCAACTCCTTTAACTTCTGATTTTGTAAAAACTCGTTCTTTTGCCCCAAATTTCCCTTTTAAAAATTCATCTTATCCAGGAGATGGAGATAATGATATTTTGCCATATTTAGATGCAAATTTTACAAAAAGCAAAAAAGCTAAGTATGCAGACAAGTTTTTTGTGCTTACTTCTAAGGAAGCATATGAGTCACAATTAAAGCAGGTACAAAAAAAAGCTCAAAATGAAACGGAAAAAGAAATGCGTAAATTGAAAAGACTACAAAACTTAAAAATAAAGGAAGCAAAGATATTGTCAAAAGATAATCCTAGAAAAAAACCTTCGCTATAAAAATGAACCAATAAAAGTATAAAAAAACAATGTGTAATTTGATTATGTTGTTATGAATTTTTGTTCTTATTGCTTAAAAAAGTCTTTTATATAGTTCACTGAATTCTTTTTTTTTTTTAACATAAATATTATATTCTATGCAAATCTTTTAAAACAGTAGGTCAGATTATTACATTGACTTAAATTATCCTGATTTACACATAATAGGTTCTTATTTAAAATATTAAACCTAGTTTTATGTTTGGTTTTTATTTGCATTTAAAAAAAAATTTCCTTTTATTTGTTACCAACATGTAAACGTTTTTTTTTTTCTTGCCCTTGGACAAGGTGGTGCAACTCATCTCCTGAAAACATATTTTTTTACAAGTTAAGGCATCCTTACTAAGTTTAGGCAAGTTTATTTATTGATTAATGCTTAGTATTAAGTTAAGCAATCATTTTCTAATTGATGTTTAAGAACATGTTCATTTTAAATTTAACCTAAATAAACTTTAAGTAAATCCAATTTTGCTTAAACTGTTTTACTTATTGTTTATCTGTCAACCGGCTAATTTGTGGATTTAAAAAAGTTATTGATACAATATTTAGTAATACAATTAATTTTTAAATATTTTAAATGCCAACCCATAAAAGTATTGGTAAAAAGCTTGTCTTTGATATTGGCTGTAATTAGGTTCATTCCGCATAGGCCTGACTGAAATCTGGTCATAGTGGCTGTATTTTGGTCTAATTTATATACTTTTTGTTATCGTTGTTTTTTCAAACAATTTTCATTTACAATAAATGCTGTAATTATATCCTAAATGCTGAAAGATTTATCTTTCTAGAAATGCATAGTTTTCATATAGACCTTCTTGTTAATGTCTGTAGAAACTATTTTGTAAAGATGCGGCTGGAATTTGGTCACTTTACCCTATATACGTTTATATGAAACGCGCTGAAGCCAGTTTTGAAAGTTAGCCGCCATCTTGGTTGACCCAACACATTTTTATATTTTACGCAGAACTATGGAGAAAACACAGATGAAACGAAATCAAAGCATTGCAACAAGTCAATAAATAATTCGCCAGTTATACTTTCGAGGTTATAGTATGTCACAATTAATTGTTTGCTAACTGATTATCTGGTTCAGTTTATTCCAAAATATATGGAATACTGAAACAGACATTCAGATAGTCGTATGTCAACACAAAATTAGTAGACACCATGTTTTACTCAGTATGAACGTTTCTTGTGGAAATAAAAACAAGCGCTTGTGAGTTGATACACTGACTGGAAAATTGCATGGTACCTTACATTTGACAAGGATAATGAATCATTGCTGTTGTGTTCTACATTGATTCTGAACAACTTTTCACACAAAATGCTAATGTCATGATCATCTTTTGAGGGAAATATCAATAATGCAGCTTTTGTTTTCAAGTTAATGCATATTGTTCTTGTTTTCTACTTGTATTTAGCGCTGAAATGCATGTTTCATAGTGTACAAACTCCCCAGAATTTCCTCTAAATACAACAAATCCTGCAATATAAGCCGAAATACTTTGTGAACATATAGACAAACAGCTAGCATCAGGAACTAAAAAATAATCATGATCAGTAACCAAGTTTTCTAGTAGTTCAATAATCCTATTTCTGCTAGAAGAATTATTCAAAACACTAACAGAAGGAACATCAATGTTTTCAATGTTTTGGTACTTACTAGAAGCAGTCAAAATAGGTACAATTTGCAATGGCAAACAGTTTCCACGAAGAATATCTTGAATATCATTATGCACCAGCAATTTTTTATATGTTCCAATAAACTGTTTTGCTGAAGGGTATTTATTACAACCCAATAAACCTCTTATTTTTCTAAAAAAAAATTACTGTACCTATGAAAAGTAATGCCACCAGCACAATCTCTTGAAGTACACCCATAGGCAGAACAAGATAACAGTGCCTGGTTTGCAAGTACTTTTTAGCATACCAGTACCTGGTATACTGAAAAGTATATGCAAACCAGCTTACAAGTTTGAAATTTACCACAAAAAAAGTTTAGTGTTAAATTTCATATTTGTTAAAAGCTATTTCCTTTTAGATTTTCTTTTGAATAACTTAGGGTAGTAAAAGGCATGCATTTAAAAATGCTGTCAATTCTGGAAGGGGGATTTCAGAAAAATCACTTAATAGTTTTTTATTGAAATAAATATATTATATATCAGTTTTTTTTTTTGCAATAAATATACTATATATGATTTTTTTATTTATAACTTTGTCATTATTATAGATCAATAGTACAAATTTGTTGTTTGTTTGATATCTTTATGGCTGTTTTTATAACCTCGCCAATATCAAAATATGATTTTATAAACTTTCATTTTTATACTTTGCAGAAAACTTTCTCTCTGTATCAACCATTTATATAACATTAAAATGTAATGCCACCAGTATAATCTCTTGAAGTAACACCCATAGATGGCATATCAATTTAAATCTGTTTATCAATATTTATCATTTTATTATTATTCAGTATAAATCATGTAAAGCAAAATAAAAAGTTAAAACTTAATGATATATATATATATATATAGGCGCTACTCCACTTTCTCCCCCCCCCCCCCTAATTTTATGATTGATTCTGATAGAGAATTTTATGCTGATTAAGAATCGTATAAAAACATGGGTCTCAAAATCAATGGAAAGTGCTCTAATCTGAAGTTGAAAGTACAAAAATATACCACAAATCGCTAATATTCGCCATCTTGAAAAGTGATTTTTTTTTTTAAAGCTATCCTTTCAAAGTATCAACAGCCCAATGATATATTATATATACTAGATGTCTAACTTCGATCCGAAATGTGAAGCCGTGGGAGCCATTTCTAATTCGGGCAAAAACGTTCATTTCAACTTTTATCTCGCACGTCGGATATTTTTTTTGCCCTTATTACAAATGGCGGATTCAATTTGTAAACAAAAAAAGCGGCTTCACTTTTTGTCCAATAAAATCCCGCAAGTTAGACATCTAGTATGTATAATATATCATTGCAACAGCCAGGTTTTTATTTTTTATGTTAAAGATTTCGAATAATAGAACAAAGAACCGGTGCGTTAAGTTCATAATCAGGTGTATTGACCGCATTTTTTTTTCTACGAGCAGGTAATGGAATTCAATGGCATTTACTCTTATCGCGTCAATTTGCTTTAACTGGATTCTTGAAAAATTCTTTCATTGATTATATTCTACAATTAACTTTAAAACAAGCTAAAAATTTTTTAATTAAAAAAATAATTCTTTAAAACTATTGACTTTCTTTTATTACTTCGTACTTAATACTTTCTCCCAACGTTAAAGCTTGGAGATAGAACAAAATGATTCTTACGTCACGAAAATCAGAATCAAAATTGTCATAAAATATGCGAAGGAATATAGATATATATATATATACATAATTTCTATATACAAATCTTTAGAATCTATTCTTCAAGAAAACATAAATAAATACTTGTTATAAAAAGAGGAAAGACTAAACTTGCAATTTCCACCTGGACACTTTTAAAAAAAATTTTTTTTTTTTTAAAAATTAACCTTGAAGTTTTGAAACGCTAAGAACTAAAAATTTATGTAAAAAATTTAAAAAGTGTCCACATTCCATTAGATTCCTCATCCATTTTTTAATATATACGGAAAGTTTTATAAAAATTGGATGTGTTTTGGTACTAAGGAATCCTAACCTCCAAAAGCTTCGTTTTAAAAAAACGTTCCCGCTTCAAGCTTTTTTCTTAAAAGTGGTCTTAAGATATGGATAAAATTTAAATGAAGCCATATAATCCATAGTACTTTCTATATATGGCTAGAAAGAGGTTGAGTAACACTAATTGATTCAAAAAACCTCAAGGTGTATGCTTAAGCATACAAAAAGATATAAGAGAGTAAAGTTCATAAAAATTTCGTGTTTTTTGTCAAACGTCAAATGTTTTTCGTTGAGCCGTGGAATCGCTATCTATATTAAACCAGAAACAATTCCTTATAGTAAAAACCAGGCTGGCAATGTTTTGCGGTTAAAAACAATATCAACCGTAAAGTTAGTGAATTCAAGATGGCGAATATTAGCGATTTGTGGTATATTTTTGTACTTTCAACTTCAGATTAGAGCACTTTCCGTTGATTTTGAGACCCATGTTTTTATACGATTCTTAATCAGCATAAAATTCTCTATCAGAATCAATTATAAAATTAGGGGGGGGGGGGAGAAAGTGGAGTAGCGCCATATATATATATATCTGTGTGTGTGTGTGTGTGTGCGTGTGTGTGTGTGTGTGTGTGTGTGTGTGTGTGTGTGTGTGTGTGTGTGTGTGTGTTATGATAGTGTCGTGTATATACATGCATTTATATACATACATTTAAGTTAAAGCTTATTATTTTATATACATTTAAATACATACTTGTTTCAACTCACAAACATATGGTTTTCTTTTCACAAGAATCTTTCATGCTATCTGAAATACAGTCTCTGTTGGTAGCATGTTGAAATGCAGCTATCTGAATGTCTTTTTCAGTATTCCGAATGTTATTGAAATGAACTGAAGAAGACTATCAGTTAGCAAATAATTCTTTACATGATAGTATAAGTTACCAAGCATAAACTGACCAATTATTCAATCATTTGGTTGCAATCATTGCAATATTTTGATTTGGTTTAACAAAGTTTTAAACAAAATCCTAAGTTCCGTGAAATTGTTTTGAGTTAACCAAGATGGCGGCCAAATTCAAAACTGGCTTCAAAAAAGTCACGTGATGCTGTCTCCTGTGTATTAAACCTCCTTGAGGGGGTCCTATGAAAAAAACTACTGTTAAGGCAGATTTCCACAGAGCGTATTATTTCGCACGACGCGAATTTTTTTGCCGCGAATGTTTCTGAGGATGCGCATAAAAATATTTTTGATCGCCAGGCGATTTTTTTCGGGTAGGTACAATCGGCAGAGCAGAGCAGATTGGCAGATCATTCCGTGCGGACAGCTGGGAACATTGTTTTAAGTATTTTTGGTGAAAAATTGTATTTTCACTGTCAAACTATGTAATGGCAATACCAGTACTTACGAATATTTTAACTCATTTAAAAATAGAAGTTGTTGCAGAACTTATTACCAAAACCGATATTAATACAAGGTCAACAGTGCTCAACAAGCCGAAGTCAGGAGAAGTGTATGTCGTTCAAGTGAACAATAGGAAAGGTCATAAAAAATAAATTTTGTTTTCATTTCGAATACTTTTATAAAGCTAAAACGATTAAATAAGTCCTATTATGCTTTAGTAATTCATAAAGTTTTTATAAATTAGAAATTTCATTAATAATATTCATTATTCATCACATATATTTGACATATATATTACATAGAGTTCGGCAGATCACATATATATCACATAGAATTTGGCAGATTATTATTTTGCAGATCACATCTATATAAAGTAGAGTTTGGCTGATCACATATATTTGACATGTGTATTACATATAAATAAATAACCAATCAGATCCTTTAAAATATGCAAACTCAGCAATCGTGTTGAAAAAAAAACACATCGAAATTGTTGAAAATAAAATAAATTTAAAAATGGCCGACAACAACCCGCTAATGAAGTGATTGAGAGACAGAGATGTCTCACAGACGGGCTGTGATAGATAAAAACAGATAAAAGATAAAAACACTTCTTTTCAATATGAAATACGGTGAACAAGAAGTAATTTAGTTTAATATATTCATATGTATATATATGAATATAAATTCAAAATTTAAAGCTATTTTTGAAGTGTGATACAGTAGTTACATATGATTAAAGCATATGTGTCAACTGTTAAAAGTTAATCTTGCAAATGAATTCCACCGATTCAACTGTTACTTATTAATCAAATGTATAGTATTTGTCTTTAAATAATATTAGCTTTAAAAGTGTCATAGTATTTTGCTTTAAAGTTGTTAGAAATTACCCTGAAACTATATGGTTTATTATAATGCTTTTGTAACCTTTAATAATAAGTTTTTAAGTTTATTTCCATAAATTTATGAAGATGCTTTTTATCTCATGACTTCTTTTTTATTTTCTCATGCTTTATTTTTATGTGTAATCAAAGTTATGCAAATATAAATGCATTAAACAAATAAACATTTGAATCTGAATCTAAACGACTTTGTTTTTTATTAAGAGTAACAATATTTTTAGTTTAACTTCAGAAACTTTACAGAAGTAATAATATACAGTTTTTGCTCACTTTTAAATTGAGACAGGAACTGATTCGTTGACATTTTTCTTTTTTTCATAAGAAAATATGCAAAGCTACAACCGCTTGAGTAATTAAAATAACTTTATCGAGATTAGCAATAATTGGCTTGCGAAATATACGAAAGCGTGTTGTTGCAATACCAAATGTATTTTCTATAAACCTTCTGACTCTTGAAAGTCTGTAATTAAATATTCTTTGATCTAAAGGAATATTTTTATTACGATACGGTTTCATTATGTGTTTTTTTAAACCAAAAGCATCATCAGCATCTAAAACACATGGTAATATTTTTTCAAAAAAACCAATATTTTTGGGATCAGGAAAATTTAATTTATTATTTTCAATTGCATAACCAAGACTGCAGTTAAAACAAATACCATCGCTCTGTCTTCCCGAGTCACCAATGTCTAGCATAGCGAATTCGTATTTAGCATTACAAACTGCTAGAAGGACGATGCTATGCGTTTTTTATAATTAAAATATTTTGACCCTCCATTATGGGGAGCTTGTATAATAATGTGCTTGCCATCTATTACACCTATAGCATGCGGAAAATCCCAAATATTTTCAAATTCTTTTGCAATTGACTTCCATTATTGTTTTTCTGACTGGACGTGTAGAAAATTCCTCTCTTTCAATAAATTCCAAATGGCAGCACACGTTTCATTAATAATTCTACTGATAGTGGAAACACTGATTCTGTAACTTGTAATAGTACACTGAGCATCTCCTGTTACAAGGAATCTAAGTGTTACGGCCAACCTCTCACTTGCACTAACAGGATCTCTCATTATAGTTCTTTTTTTCACAGTGATAGGCGCTACAAACGTAAGCTACTCTTTGTAAGTTGTTGGAGACATACAAAACTACTTAATAAAGTATTTTTGGTCGTGCAAACGTAAATCTTGAACTAATAAATGAAACTCTCCTTTCTGTAGGCGTTCGGCATAAATTTTCCTTACCCAAAATCGTTTCTTTAATTTTTCTCGTTTCATTTGCAGTTTCTTTAAAATAACTATTTTTCTACTAATCAATAACAACCTTTTTCTTATTAATGACATGTTTTCTATCAAAAAAAAGCGTGCCAACTTGATGGTGGAAGTAAAAATTCAGATTCGGCGAAAAAAGAGCTGCGAAAAAATTCGTTTCGCACGAAATATTTCGCTTCGTGGAAATCCGCCTTAAATATTCCAGTCACAATTGAAGAGCAGTTTTCCAAAACTTGTTAAGTCCATTTTTGTAGTTTTGAGATATTTAGGTTTTTTTGTTTATGAAAAAACTAAAACTCACATGTAAATTTTTATAAGTTGAAAATATTCAAATTACTTACACTTCATTTATAATTAAGCTTTGGTAAATCTTTGTTTATTATAAGCCACTTTTTAAGCCCTTTAAAATGTGTTGATTTTTCCAAAACTGTGTAAGTCCATGTGACTTAACAAGTTTTGGTTGAACTATAAAATGTACTAGGTAAAAAACTCTAACTGTTTGTTGTTGTGTTGTAACATCTTTTAATTTTACATAAAGTAAGTATTGTCTTTAAAAAATAACTGAACTTAGACTAAAGTCCATTAACGATAATCTTAATTGAAGATAATCACATTAAACTTTTTATTTTTATTTATTTACAGTCATTTATTCTTCAAATGCAGTGATTGAAAGCTTAATATGATTACAAAATACTTAATTTTAAACAACATTATTACAGAATAACATTAATAACAACATTAATAGCAACAACATGCAATAATTTAAATCTCCAATGTATTATTTTTGGCTATTTATTGAAAAATTTTCCAAAACACACTAAACAAGAACACTAACAGTTGCAATAAAATATAAAGTATCTACATGTAATAGTAGTTGACAAGACACACGTCTTAATAGTGAAGTGATAATATTAATATGTGGATTATGTCAAATGAAGCAAATTTAAATGATACAATGAACAGAAAATAAAAATACATTACATTTCAAAAAAATATTACAAAAAATATTAATAATAGAACAAACATCAGTTATAGGAAATTTTTACAAAAAAGATACAGTGATATCATCATAGATCTGAACTTCCTCTCCTTCTCCTTCAACATTCGCTCCCAATACATCATTATAAAATGAAACTGCATTAGCTGGAATAGTAAAAAATGACATAAGTTTTCGCACATCATCAGCTTTAACTTTTTTAACTTTGTTTTCTGGGGTTAATTTAACAGCCTTTTCAAGCGCCTCGATTTTCTTCCCCTTAGCCAAAACTTTTACCATTGTTGGTTCAGCATTGTAGGTTGTCTGAACAAACAGTGCAGTTTTAGTATAGGTTAACACTCGCTGTTCTCTCATTAAGAATGGTAGCTTTGATTTTAAAATATTTTTTGTTACCAACTGAAAATCAAACATTTCCCAGTTTATTCCAAATACGTGTAAAGTGCCAAATTCAGATAAAATATCATAATATTCCTCTGGGGATAGAATATTTTCTCTTTTCCGAAGCATTTTCTCTATTCTTCCAAACACTCTATCTGGAGGCATATAACTATCCCCTCGAATAGGGAAAAAATGTTCAATTTTTGTAAAAACTTTACTTTTTTTTAATGAAATTCATCAGAGTGCTCATTACAACAGAGTTTTTATTTTGCGATGAGCAAGCATCTGAAAAAAGGCGTATAATTTTAGGACTCACTTCATTTTGACTGCACTCATCTTCAATCTTATCTAAGTAGTTCAATAATGCAGAAGCTACTTGATTGCTACTTGATCGTCCACTTTGAGTCTCAAGCCATGTGTATATATCCACATTTTGTTTGTCTTGTTTTGCACCCTGCCTTACAAATGTTAGGTTGTACAGCCATACCTGGCGAGCATAAAAAACTTCACCTACACTAAGCTTGGGAAGTGGTTGATTTTGCTGCATATCAAAGGAAATAGTGATTGTATTAGGCTGAGTATTTCTTAACAGATCAAAAAACTTTGAAGCACGCAGTTTGTGGACTCGCAAGTCAGTAATAAGCTTTTGCTTAGCAGCTGGTGTGCTTAGACTCTTAATTTCCATTTTCGTTGTCTCACAAAAAGAGCAGACATCAGTTCTAGGATTTCCAAAACCTAAGTTGAATTTGGAAATGAACACTCGAGTAAACTTTGATAACGAAACTTTTTCATGTTACTTAGATTTCCACGTACGCCACATTTTGGCAATAGACAGCTCTGGGGGAAGATACGACCTCACACTTTTGCCTCTCCCATAATGACTTTCTCTGCATCGATAGGTAGCGATGAAGTCTGTGATGCTTTTTGTTATCCTTATATCGTTGAGACTCTGTCTGGATCCACCTCTGGTCTCTTTAACAACAGAGCTTTCATTCTGGGCGTAGTTGCGCTGTATTCTCTGAATACGGTCTGCAGAACAACATGTAATCGATCTAAATGATTTAGAACATACAGGCACTAGGTCACCTGCACTGTTGCGCACAGTGTAGTTAAGTATTTGCCGGCGTGTTTTAGTCTGCAATGCCTTACGATGTCTTGTTCTAGATGGCATTTTACTCGACACATGCCTTAGGATGAACTCGTCTTGCTCAATCTTTTCTCCACATTGGTAAAATGCATCGAAAAATCCTAAAAACAAAAGAAAATATAATTAAATATAATATAAATTATATTACAACTTTATTATATTAAATTTAAATATTAACATTAAAATATTAT